>NC_064598.1:55422629-55729749 GCF_943734845.2 Anopheles funestus
CGGTTGCATTTGTCACAGCACACCCAATCCGGATCACTAGCACTGTCGGCGCAAATCACGCATTTCGCCGAAGCCTTGTTCTGTTCCGCATTAGCCTCCGCCATTTTGCAACAAACACACTCGTCGACTTAACAGTTCAACCTTTGAGTTAATTTTTGAAGATTTTGTAGCAACACAATTTACGGATTTCTTGTAATATATTCGCCATTAAATAATTATAAAGATAAAAAAAGTAAAAAATTCAAAAATTAATCCGATACTTCGGAGCTGCTCGTAGGCATCTGCTTTCTTCCTCTGATTTAACCGTACTGACCAGTTGACAGTTCCCCAATGGTCCCGCTGACCGATCCTGAACTGTCAAACAGTCGAACAGATCGAAACGAATAAACGATTTTTGAGTTTATGTAATTCAGCATATTGACATCTTTTTTTTTTTTGTTAACGGGGAGGGAACCTTCAAAAGGTACCCACCTCGAAGGGCGGCTTGCGGCTACAAACCAATCCCTCCGAGATGGGTTATGTGGGATTCATCGTGACGCTGGGCCCGTGAAGCGGACCCGGCAGCCGATGGGACCCTAACTAAACCACTCCTCGACCTGATCCGAACCCTGCCGATGCGCTTGATGTGCGTAGTACTCCATGCAGGAACGTTTGTGCGATGCACCCATCCTGTTGACGCGCTGCTGCTTTCCAATGCTGCTACTGCGTCATCCGTCCTAGTTGTCTCAGCTGCTGCTGCTGCTTCGTGCCTTCCTTCCACTGCTGCTGCTTAATTCCGCCCGTCCGTAGCCGCTACTTCCGGTGGGGTCTAGCTCCTGCTGCTGCTCTGGTTACTCGTTGCTGCTGCTGTTGCTTCCGTTGTCGTCATCCTTTGGTGCGGTCCCGTTTGTTCCGTGTTCCGCCGTCGTTGTTGTCGTCTCCGTCTGGCCGTAGGTGGACTTTCCTCATTCCATCTCACTTGGAGGTTTCTGAAGATGGTCCTTGCGGCGGTCCGGACTGCTTCCCATGTGTTGCTGTTGGCACACATTTCCGCTGCAAGATTTTCTATCGTCAAGCGGGAGTGGCTCTGCTGCTGCATCTCGTGTTGGGTTCGAGCGAACCGTGGACAGTGGAACATTACGTGGTCGACATCTTCCACTTGGTGTTCACACACCGGGCAGTTTGGCGAGCCGTCGAGGATGCCTTTTTCGACGAAGTAGCTCCGGAGAAACCCATGCCCTGTAAAGAGTTGAGAGAGATAGAAATCAATTTCTCCGTGCTTGCGATTTACCCAGGACATAATGTCCGGGATAATTCTCCTCGTCTTCATCCCCGGCGATCTCGGCTGCCCCGCTCCGGCTGTCCATTGTTGTTGCCAGCGTCCCATGGTCTCTTCCCTTTGCCGCTTTCGTATGTCTGGTCCTGGACTTCCCCTCGCTACCTTTTCGTCGTGGCAGCGGATGTCCTCCTCTAGGAGGAGGACTAACGGGATAGTGCTTGCGACCACGCAAGCGGCATCGTAGGAGACCGTTTGGAAGGCACTGGCCACTCGAAGAACTCCTGTGCGGTGCGCCCTCTGAACCGTGGTCCGGTGAACGTCCTTCTGAAGAAGCGTCCGTCCCCACGATGGTGCCGCGTAACGGACAATGCTATTCCCAACGTTAACCAAGGGTCTCCTTCTGCTGCTTTTTGGGCCACACTTATTCGGCATCAGAGCGGTCAAGACATTCGTGATACGTGATGCCTTGCTGCAAACCTTTTCCAAATGCCGACCGTGGTGCTGTTTGCGGCAGAGCTCGACCCCCAGGTACTTGAGAGATTCCGTGGATACGATCGTGTGTCCCCCCGCACGTAGTTGGCCTACCTGCGGGTTGTGATGAGTGCAGAAGATCATGTAGCCGGTCTTTTGATGGGCCAGCTTCAATCCCACTCCATCCATCCAACGCTCGATCATCTCCAGGTTCCTCGTAGCAAGGTTGCTGATTTCCTGCGGGTCCCTCCCGATAAGGGTGAACGCCACATCATCAGCAAACCCTATAATGTCCGCACGCTTTCCGAACAGCTCCAAACGAAGAAGGTCATCGTACATAACATTCCACAGTGTTGGTCCTAGAACCGAACCCTGCGGGACACCTGCCGATACTGGTAGCGAGACCATTCCTTCATCCGTTTCGTAGTGGAGCGTGCGATTCGTGAAGTAGTTCCGCAGCAACGCCTGGAGGTACGGTGGCGTGTTCCTTCGCTGCAGAGCTGCTCCGATCGCTGTCCAGTTGGCCGTGTTGAAGGCGTTCTTCACGTCGATTGTCACCATCGCACACAGTCGATCGCCCCTGCGCTTCTTGTCGAGCGCAACCCTTCCGTTGGCAATCACCCTGTTGATGGCATCCATGGTTGAGCGTCCTTTCCTGAATCCGTATTGGGCATCAGCGAGACCGCCCGTTGCATCCAGATGCTCCGTAAGTCTGCGCTGTATGAGTCGCTCCAATACTTTTCCCAGAACACTCAGCAGGCAGATTGGCCGGTACGACGATGATTCTCCGGGTGGTTTCCCGGCCTTCGAGAACAGCACTAGCCGTTGCCTCTTCCATTCGACGGGGAAGTGGCCGGAATCGATGTAATGCTGGAACGTTCTCATGAAGACGCGTGGAAACGCCGTCATCGCCGCAATCAAGGCCACGTTCGGAATGTTGTCGTCTCCTGGGGCACGCTGGGGATTGAGCGATTTTGCAATGCTCACCAGCTCACCCTCGGTAACGGCATCCCGTGCCGTGTCTTCGTCCGTCAATCCTGTTGCCGTGGGCCATTCCATGGGCGGTTGCACCGGAAAAAGTTCGCCGACGATGTGCTGCAGCTTGGCTGGATCCCGTTCCATCGGTACTCGGGCTCCTTGCCACATCTGCCTCCGGATTTTGTAGCCTGGCCCGAATCCGTGGGGCCCCAGCTGTTCCGGAAGTTGATCGCCCTGCTCCTTCTTGCTCCGCTTGACCGCTTGCTCCAGTGCTGCTCTCGCTGCTGTGTACGCCGGACGGCGATCCTGTCGCTGCTCTTCCGTTCGGGCTCGCCTGAGTCTTCTCCGCATCCCGATGTAAGTGCGACGTAACTGGGAAATCTCGTTATTCCACCAGTACACCGATCGTCGTCCTCCCCGTGCTGCTGGCAATCTCGGCATCGTCGCGTCGCAGGCAGTTGACATTACCTGCGTCAACTCGTCCGCCAAGAGGGTGCGATTGTAGATGTCCAGTGACCCCAGAATTTCAACGAACAAGTCCTTGTTGAAATACCGGGTTGCCCATCTGCTCTCCGAAGCCTGCTGTGCACTGTGTCCCAGGTTACGCTGCGTCGTCGTCCTCCCGACCGCAAACTTGATGGTATTGTGGTCACTTGGATTTTCGTCGCAGACTCGCCAGTTATTTTCCCCCAGAAGAGACGAGCTGCAGAAGGAAACGTCGATAATGGAACTACGGCCACTGTTGTTGCTCCAGGTTGGCCGGTTGCCCCGGTTCAACAAGACTAGCTCAAGTGATGCCATAGCATCCATCACCACTGCTCCCCTATGAACTCGTTCTCCATCGTTGTGTCTGCGTTCCATCCCCCACGCTCCTGACCAGGCGTTGACGTCCCCGCCGATCACGGTGTCCCGATTCCGCGGAATCACCGACGCAATTTCGGTCCATTTGCGTCGATAATCCTCCACTGACAAATCGGACCCCACAGGAGGTAGATACACGGAGCAGAAAACGATACCACGCATTTCGACCACGACGAAGTAATCCCGCCGATTCTCGATTATGCGTTGGATAGGGTATCTTCCTGTCGATACTGCTGCAACTCTGCCCGTCGGATCCGCGACCCAGTTACCGTTGTTCTCCGGAATCCGGTATGGATCGGCGATCAACACTATGTCGCAGCCTTCGTTCCGAGCAGTCTGCATCAGCATGTCCTGGGCCAGCTGGCTGTGATTAAGGTTCTGTTGAAGGACATTAATCATGACGAGGCCGGTTTTTTACCCCTTCTCCTACTTGGCGGCAGTTGCGCTGTCCGAACGAGTGCCCGATTGCTTCCGGGCCCTTGCAGACGAGGCACTTCCGTTCCTTGGTGCACGGTCCTGGGTGCTTAGTCTCCGCACATCGATGACACTTGCTTGACCGATCCTTCCCACGGCAGTGAGTGGCAATGTGGCCAAACTCGTAGCACCGATAGCATTGGCGCTTCACCTCAACCTTCTTGAACCGGCAGCACTGGCTGAATCCGACAACATGCTGTTTTAGTAGCACGTCGTCCGTTACTGCCACCTCTGGGCATCCGAAAAATGCGACCAGCGTTCCGTAATTGGATTTAACGGTACTGATCTGGTCCGCGTAGATCGTGACTCCCAGGGCTGTGCTTAGGTCCGTTGCGATTTCCTCATTGGTGCAGCTTGGTGGAATGTTCGTGCAGGTGAGGCGAGTTGTGGGGGTCCGTGGTCGGGCTTTCGCTTTGCCCTCCAGTGCTTCGGACACTTTCCGCCACATCTCAAGCGTCTCGTCGTGACTCTTGCAGGACAATTCCAGAAGAATATTCCCCTGGAAAATCATCCTTACACGCTCCACTTTCTGCCGATCATCCCCCAGCTTTTCCTTGAGGATGCGCATCATCTCGTCCTGTGTTGTGTTGTTCGTTGTTTCCAACTCCAACGCATCTGGGACGCGATGCGCGCGCTGCTTCGGTTGTTTTGGTTGTTGCTGATGCTCCGGCTGCTGCCGCTGCTGCTGCTGGTTCGCGTCAAGCGCCGCTGCTTCCTGCTTCCGCTGCTTCCTCCGTGCCCGTCGCTTGGCCTGTTTGCTCAGAACTTTTGTCCATTCGGGCGCCGGTTCTTGAGACTTGTCCTGGTCCTGTCTGTTGTCCGTAGTCTTGTTCTTGGTTTGTCTGCGTTTGCGTTTCTTTGTCTTTTTGGCTGTTTGTGTGTCTGTGTGTTTGTCTGTTATGTTGCTTGCCTCATCGTTTGAGAGGGTCAAGGGTGTGTCCGTGGTCGTGGGGATGTCTGTTTCAGAGTTTTGTGTGGTTTCGGTCTTTTTGTTTGTTTGTGTTTTGGTGTTTGTGTCTTTTGGTGTTTTTGTCATTTTGTTTGTGTGGGTCGAAGGGTTGTTTGTTTGGGTGTCTTGTGTGTTTGTTGGTTTGTCTGTTTGTGTGGTGTCTTCGTTGTTTGGGTTGTCTGATGTTTGGTTTATCTGTGTTTGTGCCTGTGTTTGTTCCTGTGTCCACTGTTTTACAGCGTTCAACTTAAGCAGAAGCTTATTGTTGGCCTCCAAGATCAATTCCGTCATGTGCGTCAGCTCTTCCACCTCCTCTTTGGTCGGACCGGGAGACAGCTGTTTTCCGGGAGACTGAGGTGCAGGCTGGGCCTCCACTAGTGAAGACCTGGCCACTTCACCTACATTACCCGTGGACTGCCGCTCAACCGGTGTCGCAATGAGTTCCAGTAGTTCGTCCACTGCACGTGGCGGTGATTCGGGAACGTCCGTCATTGTTGTTTTGTCGTGATATCCCGTCTTGTTTTTGTCGGCTGTGTCGGCAAGCAAATTCAGGGAAGTCCTGAATTTGAGTGCCCAGTCTTTTGGCATAGTAAGGAGTCCTTTTGTCTTCTGTCCGTCGCGTATGTCACGGATTAAGCCAGTCAGTATCGCCATTGCCCGCTCTAAATCATTCGCGGGACTGATGCCAACGGGGTACCGTGCAAGGAAGTCCTCCAAGCTGCGCCCAGCCGTAGATGCAACCAGTGGTCCCGCACTCCCCTCGATGACCGGCTGCAGCGTCGACCGCTTTGCCAGGCCCAGTCCAACCTTCGAAGTGCTTTTCAAAGGTGCGGAAGCTTCCGCAAATGGAAGGGTTGGCATGGTCGGCGAGGAGCCTAGTGTCATCCGGCGAGTGAGTAGGGCCTCTTGTCTGGTTGACATCAACGGGGTCGCCGTGCTTAGGGAGGCCCGTCCTCTGGAGGTCACCCGGGCCGGTCCCGACAGTCGCTTGGGCGATGCGGTCAGTTGCGACCTGGAGGTACTGCGCGTCATTGGGGCCATGGTGGAAGCAGGTGGAGTTTAACCTGGAAATATAAGAGCAGAGGGAAAGTGTAGTATTGCCTTTTTTGGAGGATAGGGATAAAAGTGAAAAACTTTGCCCTGGAAGAGAAAAGAAGAGGGAGAGTGTAGTATTGTTTAATTGGGTAGGAGGGGTTCTATCTGAAATTATAAGAACAGAGGGAAAGTGTAGTATTGCTTTTTTGGGGGAGGAGGGTTGAATTAAGAGGTTTTTCCTGAAATAAAAGAGAGGAAGGAGAGTGTAGTATTGTTTATTAATGGGGGGGGGGGGGGGGGTGGGTAGGTTAAGCAATTTTCTGGAAATATAAGAAGAGAGGGAGAGTGTAGTGTTGTTTGATAGAGGGGAGGAATTTAAGGATTTTTTATGAATAAGAAAATAATTAGCACTGATAAGAGATAGAGAAGAGGAAAAGTGTAGTATTGTTAACAAGTGGAAGGGGATTTGGTAAATTAGTTATGAGGAAATGAGGATTTTGGCTGAAAATATAAGAGAGGAGGAGAGTGTAGTATTGCCTTGTGGGTTTAACGGATATATGGGATGGGTGTGAGAATTTTGACTGTAAGGAAAGAGGAGAATTAGAGCTGGAATTGTAGTAAAAGAAGGAGAGTGTAGTCTTGTTTATAAATTGGGGGGGGGGGGGGGGGGGAGATTATAAATTAATAGGATTATTTAATTTGTGCTAAGCGTGAGAGAGAAGAAATGTTGTGGATATGCCGAAGAAAATATATATATATATAGTAGTATTTTCGGATTTGGAAGGTTTAGGTCGTAAATCGAAGTTGGTTTAATGTTCGGGAATTTTAATGCTAGAGTGTACAGTAGGGTATTTTTGAAGGGGATTTGGATTTGTATACGGAAACCTAATATATTGTTATTTAATTATTAGAATACTTTGAGTGAAGATTGATTATTTCCAGAAAAAAAATTATTCAGGGATTAGCTTATTTGTTGATGTGATGGTAAGAGAATTAATAAGTTAAGGCTTAATTTAGGAGATATTGTATCGGAACGGAACTCCTAGTTTGAGATTTAAATGAATGAATTAGTGAGTGAACTAATTGTTGGGTGAATTGGTTATTTGGGTGTAAGAGAGAGAATTAACGGATGGGGGCTACGGATGGGATAATAAGCAAGGGATGCTAGTTGATGGGGTTTTTTCCGTTACGGGTAGAAGGTAGCAAGTGTGTACGTGGGAATAAACTACCGAGCGGGGAGGAAACTACCTTGCGCATGGAAAGGGGGTTTAGTGCGTACAGTTGATTATTATTTTAGAGGGTGTGGCAGGTGCACTAGGAAATGGTGAATAAGCAAAGGATGCTGGCTGGTGGGATTTCCCCCGTTACGGGTACAAGGTAGCAAGTGCATACGTAGTTTGGCGAGGGGGGAAAAACTACCTTGCGCGTGGGAAAGAGGTTTAGTGGGTTTAGTTAAATATTATTTTAGGAGGGTGTGGCAGGTGCAAAGGAGAAGAATGTTATGAGTGTAGGAAAGTGTGGGTTTGGTCCGTGCAAAAAAAATATTTTCTACAGGTGTACAAAAATTAATTACAAGTGTGAAGGAAAATTTCTTCGCAGGAACAAAGGGGTTTGGCTCGTGTGAATGGGATTTTTGTAATGTTGTGTGTTTGTGAATGGATTTTTTGGGTTTTTGCTCGGGAATTTTGAGATTCTTGTGGGTTTTCCTAACGATTTTTTAAATGGGGACAGGGAATTTGTACGTGGGTAGGCAAGGTTTTTAGGAATGTATGGTTAATGTTATTGAGTGTTGGGAATAATTTATGAACTAAAATTTCTTGCCGGTTTGAATCTACGCTGGCGCTTGTGGGATGCTTCGTCGCTTGAGGATCAATTTCCGGAGCACACACACACGCACGCACAAGCACTAGGACAATTAAGTTGGGACTGGTTTTGGCAGAGGGCCTCACCAATTTGTGGCGTCGACGCCGTCCGTCGAAAATCCGCGTATTTATTGTAGAAGACAACAAATCAGAACGGTTATCCACAGACGCGGTCGCCTCCCAATTGATCTTAATTATCCGTTGATTCAATACACTGGCACTCGCTAAAGCGGGACTGGTTTGGCAGAGGGCTTCACCAACTTGGGGCGTCAACGCCGCCTGTAGAATATCCGTGAATTATCGTGGAAGACAATAACTCAAAAGATACGGCAATCAACAGACGCGGACGCCTCCCACTTGCACTTGTTTGCACTTAGTCGCACACGCGTGCGCCACTGAAAGTTCTTCGCGCACTAGACACTTTCACGAATGTTGTTAGTTTCACTAGTCGGTAAAATTGTCGCAGAAGGCAACTTAATTTGATCCAAATTTAAAATGATCCACTTAACGCAGAAGGCGATTAGGATGCCGTTGGAAATTAATGAGTAAAAACGGGACAAAATCACTGTGCCGACGGCAGAAGAAGAGAGAACTGGATATAATTTAACAAAAACCCGTTGGCAGATTTGTCGCAGAAGGCAACTTAATTGGATCAATGAATAAATTAGTAAACAAAACGGCAGATTTTCACTGGATTCACAAGCTAACACTCGTGTCACAGAGAACACTATATTGAGATAGAATTCACGCTCGTAGGGATCGCAAAACACAACACATAAAGCACGGCCACATCCAATCACAGAGTAATTCGGAACGCAACACCACTTCACTGCTGTTAGCACGATCACACACACACAAGCACAATATTCCACTTCCAAGTCGCTGATTTAACACCTGCTGTGAGCACTCCACTAATTTCTACCAGAGGCGCGCCAAAGGTAGAAAAAGTTTTGTAGAACTCCAATACCAAGGCGGGAGCAAAGTGTGAACACGTCTGCTCCGGTCGGCTGTTCGCAAGCGTCTCCAGCATATTGACATCTCGTGAGCCTACTTTGCTCCCCATCTTCATAGATGGCTGATCGTCAGACAAAAGAGTCATGAATAATTTGGGGTGCTCGGTATAATAAGAAAGAAGACCACATATGTAAGTTGTCTTATTCTCCAAAAGTATCTGAAAGTCATAACCAGAATGGGTCACTTGTACAAACCTGTGACCATTACAGCTATCCAAAACCAACTCTGCAAATCCCTCGTAAACCATGCTCTTAGGATCATTTCCAGTGCAGTCCGGAACTAGGACGCTCCAGAAGATGTTTCCCAACTCAGAATCAAATGCTGTTTCTGGTGCCAACGGGAATTTTATAGGGCCGACCGTTATAGTTTTCTCCTCCACATCCACGATACCTGTTCCCGTAGTGTATTTTATTGTCACCTCTGTGTTTACGATAGGCCTATCGTAGATTCTGCCGTTCATCTCCAACATTTCTCCAGGTGTACATGATCCTTGAGATATATAGCCTCTTGTCACCAAAGAAACTCTCGTCATCCCGTCCCCTTGATTGTGATATCTAATGGTCCCCTTGCTGTTAGAAGTCTGTATCGCCCCTTGGTAACTGTTTTGTTTCGAATATCTTTACAAATTAATAATAACTGTTTTTGCCCTACGTTGTGTTTTATTTTATAGCGTTGCGAGATTACAAAAAACGTGGGTAATCTGCAGTGAACAAAATGCGACTGACTTCACTACAGTCAATATCCGACTTACTTCTCCTGTCAAACCTTTACGGAGCCAGGTTGGCTCATTTTGTTTGACATTTCGGTGCCAAACATCCCGGCCCCTTTGAACAACTATGTTTTCAAATTTCTCGTGAACATTTTAAATATCGCAATTTGTTAACAGCTCGTTTCACAAGCCCGTTGGCTGTACGCAATGTCACAACTCGAACGATTCCGTCTTCTCCAGAATGCAGCTCATGATCGCGGGCTAACGGCCAGCGTGCCACAGGTACCTGCTCGTCCTTCAAGATCACCATATTTCCCACTTTCAACTGGTGCACCTTCCCAGCAGGATAATGCTGACTGTTCAAAGTCTTCAAATACTCGTTGCGCCATCTCTGCCAAAATTCTTGCGAATGTCTCTGAAGAAGCTGGTAGCGACCCAAACGGTTGAATGGTACGGTCAACATATCCGGCTCAGGGAGGGGTGTGAAAGCTTCTTGAAAAAGAAAATGAGATGGAGTTAACGCGGAAAGGTCGTTGGGATCTTCCGATAATGCCATTAACGGACGTGAATTCATGCAGGCCTCGATTTTAACGAGAACGGTGACCATTTCTTCCTCCGATAGCATCGCGGATCCAAGCTGCCGAACCAACTGCCTTTTGGCGACCTTAACTGAGGCCTCCCATAATCTTCCAAAGTTCGGCGACCGTGGGGGTATGAAATGCCACTGAATGCTCTGATCTGCCAGATGGCTGCAAATCTTGCCTTCGTCCTTTTGCAACATCTCATAAATACTATGCAGCGAGTTGTTAGCGCCGACAAAATTGGTACCATTATCCGAATAAATGTGTGCCGGCTTATTTCTCCTGGAGACAAATCGATCGAGAGCCATAAGGAAAGACATCGTGCTCAGATCCGACACCAATTCGAGGTGCACTGCCTTAGTGGCCATACAGACGAACACGCAGATGTAGCACTTTCGAGGAGCCGCCTTACGATGCACCGGTCTCAGAAACAACGGACCGCAATAATCCAATCCAGTAGATACAAATGTACCGCTTGCAGTTACTCGTACCGAGGGTAGCTGACCTTCAGGCTGTTGGATTGGCGTTGGGTTTGCTCGATTGCAGCGGAAACAGCCTCGAATGACACTCCGGACCGCCCGTTTCCCTTGTAAAGGCCAAAACTCGTCACGAGCCGAAGAAAGTGTCACTGATATTCCACCGTGGATCAGTCTCAGATGATGGTGTTTCAACAAAAGTCGAGTAAAGGGGTGAAAACCCGTAAGCACAGTAGGATGCTTTACGCCGTATGGGACGCTCGAACGTTTCAATCTTCCACCAACACGTAGCAGACCCTTTTCATCGATGAATGGTGCTAGCAAACGAAGAGATGATGATTTAGGTATGGGTTGATTTTTGCGCAAGCAATTCAGCTCTTCCTTAAATACTTCATTCTGGACAAGCTTCGCTAAAATCCACTTTGATTCCTGCAACTCATCGACGGATACATTCCGGTTGCAGCTTCGCAGTTCTGGCTTAAACTTAGCATTATTGTAGAATCTCATTATGTAGCTCACGATGCGAAGCAACTTAGTAAACGAAGATGAGGCTTGAAATATGCGATCTGGAGGCAGTACTTGGGATGACAAAACCGTAGCATTGTGGATCTTTAATTCAGCAACTGTGGTTTCACTAGGAAGATGAGTTTCTGGCCAGGAAGATTTTGAGGTAGCTAGTCATTCCGGTCCATTTATCCAAAGCTTGCTTTTCACTAGCTGATCTGCAGGAACACCACGTGATATAAGATCGGCTGGATTCTGTTTACCCGCAACGTGTCTCCATTCATATCCGTGTGTGAGTTCCTGTATTTCTGCAACTCGATTTGAAACAAACGTTTTCCAAGTACGAGCTGGAGCTTGTATCCACTGAATGGCGATTGTTGAATCAGACCAAAAAAGGATGCTGTCGATCTGCATATCCAAAACATTAGACACTCTCTCGTGTAGACGCACAGAAAGTAGCGCCGCGCATAACTCCAGCCTAGGAATAGTTAACGGCTTCAAAGGGGCGACCCTGGATTTTGATGCCAGCAAGCAGATCTGAACACTTCCATTTTCATGCTCGGATCGAGCGTAGACACAAGTGCCGTATGCAACATTCGAAGCATCTGCAAAATAATGCAGTTCTACACGGACGAAGTCACTATGAAAAGCAAAACGGGGAATGCTGAATTGTTCGAGGTTAGGCAGCTGGTTACAAAACTGAGCCCACTTTAGGCATACTTGTTCAGGTAGCTCTTCATCCCATCCAACAGATGACAACCACAACTCCTGCATTATGATTTTAGCTTGAACAACAACCGGTGACACTAGTCCCAACGGATCGTAAAGTTTTGCGATGTTTGACAGGATGGAACGCTTTACCCATTTATCCTGACGCTTCAAAGCTCCAATGTTAAAACGGAAAACATCTGACTTCAGTTCCCAGGCGATGCCTAACGTGTTAATGCTTTCCTTTTCATCAAATCTAATGGACGATCTAGTGGCGAGCAACTCTGAAGGAAGATCCGCTAATACGGCAAGCTCGTTAGACGCCCATTTCCGAAATCGGAATCCTGCCTTGCTCATCATCTCATTTAATTCGTCACGCATTCGTATGGCTTGATCAATGCTGTCTGCGCCTGCTATTAAATCATCCATATACAGATGGTTGCGGATTGCGCTGCTTGCTAATGGATACTTACAACCTTCGTCCTCAACAAGCTGAAGCATGGTTCTTGTGGCGAGAAACGAGGAAGGTGTAAGTCCGTACGTAACAGTAGCCAACTCATACTCCAGTATAGGCTGAGTCTCATCAAATCTCCACAGAATACGCTGGAGCGAGCGATCCGCCGGATGTATCAGTACCTGCCTATACATTTTCTCAATGTCGGCAACCACAGCTACTGGAAATTTACGGAACCGTAAGATCAGCGAAAGCAAATCATCCTGCACTACAGGGCCCACAAGTAATGCATCATTCAACGAATGTCCAGTACTAATTTTAGCAGCTCCGTCGAAGACAACGCGTAGTTTAGTCGTTGAGCTAGCCTCCTTTATCACGGCATGATGTGGCAAGTAGTACGAAATTTTGTTGTCTTGAGTGGCATTTGAGGTTAACGGACTCATGTGATTCAAAGATATGTACTCATGCATGAAAGCATGGTATTGCTGCTTCATTAATTCATCCTTCGACAGCCTTCTTTCTAACAGCAGAAAACGTCTGGTAGCTGCAGACTTTGAATTACCAATCATGCTTTCTATGTCCGCGTGTTTTGGCAATCGAACCATGTAGCGCCCCGCTTCATCACGAGAAGTTGATTCCTGGTAATAACGCTCAACTTCATCATCCGGTAAAGCTTTGGGGTAGCTTACTTCTTCTATTTCCCAAAACTTCTTAATTTGATCCTCCACTGAGATCGTAGCCACGTTGCATCGAACATCCATATCATCACTCAGCAAGTCATATTGAGAAAGTTCGCCAGTTACCACCCATCCGAAGACTGTTTCCACTAACATGGGACCGTTGCTCAAACGAATACGACCTTCCTTCAAAAAGGTGTAAAAATGCGAAGCGCCTAAGATCATATCTATTCTGTTTGAGTGGTTGAAGTCTGGGTCGGCTAGAGATATGTTAACTGGAATCGTCCAGCTACCGATGTCATAGGACCTTGCTGGAGTGTTAGCCGTCACCTTTCGCAAAACAAGGAAGCTGAGCGACGTCGAATACATGCCGCTACGCGATCGAAAGCTGGCTGTAACCTCACTGGATGCCTTAGTTGGTACCTCGTCCACCCCTGTGATGATGACATTAGCCCGCTGTCTGGGCAATCTGAGCTGCTGGCAGAGCCTTTCACTAATAGCGTTGGGCTGCGCTCCATTGTCCAGTAAAGCGCGAACTGGATACTCCATACCATTGGCATCAGCGACAAAAACTAAAACGGTAGAGAGCAAAGAATGAGCATGCCGAGAAATCGAATTATTTGAGCTTATATTTGCGATGGTCATTCTGCTGGTGGCTGATGCTGCACTGCTGGATGCTGGATTGCCGAATACTACACTGCTTGATGATGCTGGATGGTTATCGCCCTGAAGCTGCACGTCATGAACCAATGTGTTGTGCCGCTTGGAACATATCCTGCATTTCAATTTAAGACTGCATTGACGCGATTCATGGCCAACCTTCAAACATAGTCTACACAATTTGTGCATGGATTCAATCTCAGATCGCTTCTTGGAATCATAGCCATTGAAACGCATACACTGATACACCAAATGATCCTCAGAACAAACTGGGCATTTACTATGCTGATCAAATGCGGCCACTTTGGCGTTTACACGCATTTTAATACTCTTCCGGGAGTGTTCTGCATTAGCAGACAAATGATCAATGGCAATACTTTCCAACTGGTGGATCCGCTTGTGCAAAAATGCCAATAGCTCTGAGTAAGTTGGCTGCTTCTCTGGCTCTAGTGATTCTTCCCAGGAACTGATTGAATCGTCATCAAGTTTCCTAATAAGCATCTCGATGAGGATGGAACTATTGTCATTGATCGGCTCACCGAGTTGTTCCAGAACCTTTGTGTTCAACGCAAACTCATCCGATACCCGTCGAATTTCTGCACTGATTACGTTTGATGCTTTCTTTAGAGCGAACAATGACCTTACATGTCGCTTTCGTAGTAGCACTTTGTTGGAATAACGGTTTACCACGGTTTTCCAAGCCAAATCGTAATTATCCGCTGTGATAGCCAGCGTTTGAATAACGATCGCTGCTTCGCCTTTCAGTGCCGCTCGTAGGTAATGGAATTTTTGCACTGGCGTAATGCCATCGGAATCATGTATGAGCGATACATAGGTATCGTGAAAAGAAAGCCATTCCGATGGATTGCCACTAAAAGATGGCAGCGAAATCGTTGGCAGCTTAATACGCTGCGCCGATGTATTTGTTTCAGCCTTGACGACACTTCCACTCACGCATGTTACGGCGGCTTGCTGTGCAGTTTTTGTTTCCGCATACGATTGCTCCAGAACCGCTCGCAGATCGCAATTCTCGTTGGTCATATCGTCGTTCTCTTCTAGTCCGTCGATTTCATCCTGGACGGATTCGAACTTTTCATACGCTCTCTCAAGAAGATCAAGCCTGTTGGTCGCTTCCTTTGTATTAGTCGTGGTAATAGATACCACGAATCCTTTCTGCCGATGAAGCGCTTCTACCGCGTTGCGACGCTTTGTATAGGCTTTTTTCAGCGTTTTTTCGTCAACCATTTTGTTCCGCTTAACACACACATATACTATCAATACCACACAAAAGAAACGCGCGATGATAGATTGTGGCAGCGATTAATTAACGATGGTTAATGCTGGTCACTTTGCACCAATGTTTTGTTTCGAATATCTTTACAAATTAATAATAACTGTTTTTGTCCTACGTTGTGTTTTATTTTATAACGTTGCGAGATTACAAAAAACGTGGGTAATCTGCAGTGAACAAAATGCGACTGACTTCACTACAGTCAATATCCGACTTACTTCTCCTGTCAAACCTTTACGGAGCCAGGTTGGCTCATTTTGTTTGACATTTCGGTGCCAAACAGTAACAATATCAATACATTCCTCTCTGGTGATCCTAACTTTTTCCTGAACAGAATGAATTGTATCAATTGTCTTCCCACATCTACTTATCATATTGTTCGTTTCAACCGAACAACGGAAATATGAGACTTCTTGAACCAGTCGATTTTGTGTTATTGCAACCCGCACTCTTTGGCTGGTTGTTTGATCAGTATCAGGGATGCAGTGAGACTAATGAGATAGCCGTAACATTCACATGAGGCGACCCGCAGTCATGAGCAGTGAGCTAGTATATCATCCTCAGATTTGTCATCACCAATGCAATTGTTAGAACCTTCATCAAGCTGGTCAACGATCGTATTTGAATCTGTAACTATATTCCTTCAGGTGTCAACTCACGACCGTGCCTAGGTGAACGATTTAACAGATATACAGATGTATTTACTACTTCTGCCCAAAATCTTTTTTCCATGTTTGCACCATATAACAAACATCTAGCTCGTTTCACGATGGAACGATTCGCACGTTCAGCCATTCCATTTTGCTCTGGTGTGTACGGGTTTGTTTTTTTTGATGAAAAATGCCTTTCGTTTTCAAATAGTTTTGGAAACCATTGTTTACAAACTCCTTCTCATATCTTACAGTCATTTGCTTCATCTTTATCGAGTTTTATGCCTGTCGCCAATCCGTTAGCTAATTTCTTGACGCTATTCACATTCAGATGCCCTAGACGTTGGTGTCATATTTCCGTGGTTACTTTTGAGGAACAAATAAACCCACTCTGTGTGGAAAAGAACACTTTGTGGGGTTTCCTTTTCACTCTTTTTATTGAAGCGAAATACTCAGCTCTGTACAGTAGCGCGAAAAAACAGGAAGTAAAGGAATACAAAAATGGAACCGGGACGCTATCTCGCGTTCAGTGGCGTACGCTGTCACGCATGACATTTATCACGGTTGCTACAGCACGGTGGGCAAGTGGTGAACAGTTGTACATTTCCACACTCCCCCTCAATGTGAACCCTCTTGCCACTATTACCCTGCTTGAAGTCCCAAAGACTTGCAGAAATGATGGTGTTTCACTGGTCCCAGTGGCTTAGTTAGGATATCTGCCTGCATACGATCTGTTGGACAATATAACAGTTGAATTTCTCCTGTTATCCCACTCCTTTGTCTCGATATGCTTCGATCTTCTACTGAGACGATCTGATCGAACAAACGCCAGACACCCCTGGTTATCCTCCATAATGGTCGTTGGATGACTTTGCGTTTCATCCAGGTCATGTAGAAGCTTCCGGAGACAGAGTGCTTCTTGACATGCTTCGCTGAGAGCTACGTACTCAGCCTCCATTGAAGAGAGACTTATGCATGGTTGCCGACGACTGGCCCACATAATGCAACCGCCTCTTAACTTGAATAGTATACCGGATGTCGAACGACGACTCTCAGCATCGCCTGCCCAATCTGCATCCGAAAAACCGATCAACTCCTGTTGATGCTCACCTCCAAGTTGTAATTGGTACGTTTTCGTTGCTTTCAAATAGCGAAGTACTCGCTTCGCCGCTGCCCAGTCGTAGTCTCGAGGAGCGCTGAATCGTCTTCCAAGTATTGATGCACTAGCTGCAATATCTGGGCGAGTAACAATGGTCAAATAAAGCAACCCGCCCACAAGGCTTCGATACATACTTGGGTCTTCGAATGGGTTACCGCCATCTGTCGTCTTAATATAGCCTGGATCCATCGGTGATTTGACAGTCTTACACTGCTCCATCACGAACATCTTTAGCAGTTTGTCGATGTAGTTACAAAGGCTTATTTTGAAGACGTTTCCTTCGCGTTTTACCTCAACGCCGAGAAAATGACGTATTTCTCCTAGTGATGTTATCTCGAACTCGTTCTTCAGGCTGTAATGTGCTCGTGCGTACAATTGCTTACTTCGCGTTTCCGTTCGTAGCCGCGTCACATTTATCGATTTGCGCAAGGTTAATCATATCACGGTATCAACGACTTTTCGTTCGGACGACAAACTTCTTCATTCGGGCGGACTTGATCGTCCAGGCGATCATAGAAATCTGGAAGAGATTTCCCTTACTGGATTGATGGAGACATCGAGGCCTTACCTTGGGTAGGGGGACTCTCGAAGCTCTTGAAATAAGAACACAATATAGTTTTGGTTGGTTATAATTTCCAACCTGACGGTTAACACGCCCTTTGGCGGTTCATCTCCGACTCCCCCGTTCAGGTTGAAACTGGCTTTATTTATATCCATTTTTCAAGCTTTTTGTTTGCTTATTTATCTATAATTGTTATGAAAACATTAATAAGTAGTTCATAATAAATAGCCAATGTTTTGGTTTGTGTCGCAAATGTTTATCTTCAGGCTATAACGAAATCGGCGACAAATAACGATGGTGCTATTTGTTATTAATTGTGCTTCCGGTGCCGTTTTTTGCTGTTCATGCAAAAACGCTTATTAAGCTATCTTTACCGGGTGGTTATGAAATTGATTCTCGTTGCTAACCCTAAGTGTGTGAATTTACGTTTATGCGTTGGTCATCGGTTTTTGCCAGTTGCTGCATTTAATAAAGTGGGTCACTGTGTTTTGAATCTGAGCTCCTTTTGATTTAGATTATGTGGCTTTTTTGGGTAGCGAAATGTGTTGAATTCTGTCACGCGATGAACCTTCTAACTTTATACTGTATAACATTTAAATTATGTTAAGATGTTTAGCAGATATGCTACAAGGCAACCGCAGACCTCCTCTAGCTTCAACTTGTTAGAAGACGCAATCAAGAAGTCGTCAACATACACCACAAGTAACACTTTGGTATTGTCCTTGCCTGTAACATACAAGCATGGGTCTGCTGCTGATGCTTTGAAACCAATCTTCACCAAGGCTGCATCTAAACGTCGATTCCAACATCGGGCGGACTGTCGTAGTCCATAGATGCTGTGTTGGAGACGGCACACGTGTTCTTCTTTTCCCGGAACGGTAAAACCCGGCGGCTGGCACATGTATACCTCTTAATCTAGAGAACCATAGAGATATGCCGTTTTAACATCTAGATGGCGTACATGCATACCATTCTTAGCCGCAACGGTGAGAAAAGAACGAAAAGTTACGTGACTCGTTACTGGTGCAAATACATCACCTACGTCTACTCCTGATCTCTGCGCATAGCCTTGCGCGACCAGTCTAGCTTTATACTTCACGATTTCGTTTTTCTCATTACGTTTTTCCTTGTAGACCCACTTTGACCCAATGGCCTTACGACCCTTCGGTAACGGCACCAGAGTCCAGGTCTTGTTCCTCTTATGGGATTCCAGCTCTTCTTCCATTGCTTCGCGCCGCACGCGGTCCTGAAGGGCTTCACGATGATCTATCGGTCCTTCAACTGCACATCCAGCAAATTCCACGGCATAACCCAAATCATACTCGTTGAGATTCGATGGCAGCTTTCCTTTAGTTTTCCTCTCGGACCGACGAAGTACATGAACAGTCGCACTCGAATTATCTTCGCCTTCAGTATCGAAATATTCCTCTCCGGAATCATCATACAGCTGTTCTTTCTTTTTCAAAACAGTCGTATTGTTTTCTTGAAACGAAGTTCCGTTTGTTTCTTGCTGTACAGGAAACGATACTTCCACTGATGTTGCGGTATCTGCCAATTCGATGAACTTAGCATCACGGCTAATAGTTATGAGTTCGGTTTCAGGGTCTAAAAACCGATATGCTTTCTGTTCCATTGCATCAGCTTCTTAGCTTTGCTATCTAGCTTCTTCCTTTTTGTCTCTGGTACATGGACGTAAGCTTTACTGCCAAATACGCGAAAATGGCTTACATCCGGTTTCCTTCCCCACCAGAGCTCATAGGGGGTTTTCGAGATTGATCTGGATGGCAATCTGTTCTGGAGGTAGGTGGCGGTCAAAATAGCTTCTGCCCAGAATCGTTTCTTCATTCCAGCATCTACAAGCATACACGTGGCCATCTCTGACAGTGACCTGTTTTTCCGTTCAGTCACGCCGTTTTGCTGGGGGGAGTAAGGGGTAGTGAATTGTGGTTGAATTCCATTCTCTTTATAAAACTTTCTCAGTTCCTTGATATCGAATTCTCCCCCTCCATCGGACCTCACTACACGTGGTTTTGGACTGAAAAGATTTTCTACCCATCGGATGTATTCTTTAAGACATTCTGCAGCTTCTGATTTATGCTTAAGGAGGTACGTCGTTGTGAACCGGCTAAAATCGTCGATGATGACTGTTAATCGATAAACTGTGTGTTCGGATTTTTGTGGGGTTTCAACACTTTCGTGAAATCAGAATTTTTGGTTTTACACGTTTGCTTTACTTGTAACTATTCCGTCGTGGTACTGTTGTTGTGATGTAATAATTTGTAACGTGTTTTTGACTGACAGTTACACACACTGACAGCACGCACTGACAGCACTTACTGACAGCACTAAGCTGCCTTCGATCGTGCAGCACAACTGCACATTGGGCAAATATCAGGACTTAGGCGGTAACATTCCCGGCTACCTTGAAATAACACGTTATTTCGAAATCTAATTATTGATTGGAAGCAAGGCTATTCTCACTACAGGTCGCATGATTGTCTTGTGGTCGGAGGTTCTCAGCGTAACAACCCGGACTATTTGATCCCTTCCTGGATGGATGGCGGTAATCCTAGCGAGGGGCCACTGAGCTGGAGGAATGTTATCTTCCTTTAGGATGACGACACGCCCGACTTCGACGGTGACTGGCGGCTTGCTATGCTTGGTGGCTCGCGCTTGAAGCTGCTGCAAGTACTCTGGGTACCAACGAGCCCAAATACCTTGCAGCAGTTTTTGGGTACGTTGCCAATGCGTTAGTCGATTATCAGGGATGTCAGTTAGACTTACATCAGGTACCATTTGATAATTGGATCCTGTAAGGAAATGACCTGGAGTCAATACGTCCAGATCGTTTGTTTCTGACGGGATGGGAGTGAGCGGACGAGAATTCAGACACATTTCAATTTGCGCGCACAACGTCAGAAAGTCTTCGTACATGATAGTGGAGTCTCCCAATTGTTTCTGAAGATGCTGCTTTACCGACTTAACCGCGGCCTCCCACAGACCGCGAAAGTGTGGAGCTCGGGGTGGAATAAACTTCCACACTATTTCATTGATCGCGCACCAACCAAAGATCAGTTCTCGTGATTTCTCGTCAGTTTTTAGCTGCTGGTATAAGTGATGCAACTGATTCGCTGCTCCCTTGAAGGCAGTTCCGTTGTATGAATGCAGCTCCTTGACCCTTCCTCGCCGCGCAACAAATCGTTGTAGGGCGGCGATAAATGCAGCTGTTGTCAGGTCTGTTACTACCTCGATGTGCGCTGCGCGCGTTGAGAAGCAAACGAATATCGCTATATAGACCTTGCGGGGTGTTGCACGTCGAGCTCCGAATTTGACGAAAAAAGGGCCGCAATAATCAACTCCGGAGACCGAAAAAGGACGGGTTGGTGTTACTCGAGCAGCAGGCAAATCAGCTACCACTTGTTCAATAAAAGCTGGATTTCTCTTAAAGCACGTGACGCAACGATGGTAGATTGCTCGAATTAGCTTCCGAGCACCTAGAATCCAAAAACGTTGCCTTAAAGACGCAAGCATCAGTTCTGGTCCAGCGTGTAGGAGTTTTTTATGATACTCTTCAACCAACATGATGGTTAGCTGATGCTTGCTGGAGAGCACGATCGGATGTTTAAACGATGCTGGAACACTAGCATTAAGGAGTCGTCCTCCTACACGGATGAGACCATCATCGGTGAGTTTTGGATTTACCCATCGTAAACCAGATGACCGGGGAATAGGTCGACCTTTCTGCAACGCATGTAACTCGTCTGAGAACATCTGCTTCTGTTGCAGTGCACACAGTGCAACTTCTGCTTTCTGTAGCTCGTCGGATGTCAACCACGGATTCCAATTCTCAGGGATAACTTTATCAGCAGGCTTATGAGGATGGTGTCGAACTTTAGAGATGAATCGAATACAATAGGCTACAACGCGTTGAAGCCTGGTATACGATGAGTACTTCGACACTAACTCATCACAGAACGTTGTTGCGACAGTAGCCATAAATGTGACTCTAGGGTTTCGCGACTCTTCTTTAGTTGTTGTCCCTTCGTCGATTGAAAATAAGCTAGTAGGCCATGCTTCGGACGTATCAGATAGCCATTTTGGACCAAACCACCACCTTGATGAGTAGATGATATCAGCTGGATCCATACCTCTGGAAATGTCATCTGCTGGATTGGCGTCTCCCGCGATGTGACGCCATTGACTGATGTTAGTAGTGTGGAGGATTTGAGATGTGCGATTGGCCACGAACGTCTTCCAGCGAGATGGTGATGAATTCAGCCAATGCAATACAGTGGTAGAATCGCTCCAAAATGTTACCGAAGCAGGAGCAAAACGTAGTGCTGCGATGATCTTCTGGAATAGTTGAACATTTAACAAAGCGGCACATAATTCTAATTTTGCTATGGTGAAATGTGACTTGATGGGAGCCAATTTGGACTTGGCGGTTAGTTGATGCGTAGCAATACCATGGCTAGACTTGATTCTTACGTAACAACATGATCCGTAGGCTCGTTCCGAAGCGTCTCCAAAAATATGCAGTTCGCAATTTTCACTATCGATTCCAAAGATGAAGCGAGGAATATGGAGTTGTTTTAGTAGATGAAGCGTTTGTTGGAATGGTTTCCACGACCCTAACAGTTTCGCCGGTAATTGCTTATCCCAATCAATCGACTTGCCCGTATCTGCATCAATGATATTCCAGGCTTGTTGCATCATTAGCTTAGCCTTGCATACAACAGGTCCAATTAACCCCAGCGGATCGAATATTTGAGCGACTGAAGATAAAAGTTGACGCTTGGTGTTTGCGATGGGCACTGGGTTATTTTTTATGTTGTAGCAAAACGTGTCATTTTGGGGCTTCCATACAAGACCAAGAGTCGTGATAGGATTGTCCTGTAGGAATTCCAGACCCTTTGGCGACGCCAAATCTTCATCCTTAATGTTCTCCAACACCCGTGAGTCGTTCGACGCCCACTTCCTCAAGCTGAACCCATACTGGTTTAGTAAGCGCGTGACATTTTGCTGTAGGAGAGTTGCGGTATGCACATCGCTCGCACCTGACAAGAAATCATCTACATAAAAGTCATTCTTTATGGCATTCGCTTCTAGTGGATGACTTTCCATTACGTCGTTTGCGATTTGGATTAATGCTCGAGTTGCTAGAAAGGGCGCACAAGCAGTACCATAGGTTACAGTCTTTAGGGCATAACCTTTAATTTCTTGCGATGCATCAGGCCGCCACACAATACACTGAAGCGCTTGATCGTCCGAATGTACCTCTATCTGTCGGTACATTTTTTCTATGTCAGCGCAAAGAGCAATGGGATTAGTTCGAAAATGAAGAATGGTTGAGAACAGCTCGTTCTGTACTATCGGTCCCACACGTAGTATGTCGTTTAGCGAATACCCTGACTCCGTTTTACAAGAAGCATCAAAAACAACTCTGACCTTCGTTGTGGTGCTGGATTCTTTCACGACAGGATGATGTGGCAGATAGCAGTGCGGTATTGAGTCATGAAGATCATCGCTTAGAGCTTCCATGTGGCCTAAAGTTTCGTACTCCTTCAGAAATTGTTTATACTGCTCATACATCTTCGGGTTTCTTTGCAGTCGACGTTCAATATTAGCAAATCTTTTTAATGCTATCCCCTTTGATGCACCAAGGATAACAGTCGGTTTGTCTATCTTGGGTAATCTTACTACAAATTTGCCTTCAGTATTTCGAACAGTTGTGGTTGAAAATAGTTGTTCACACGGATTATCATCTTGCTGATCAACATTTGCTGGTGATACATTGTCTATTTCCCAAAATCTTTGAAGAGTTGCCTCCAATGTTTTAGATCCAATCGCTAGATTACTCGAAAAGGGATGACCTTGGCCTTCTATTGCTACTGATCCTACAACCGTCCATCCAAACTTCGTTTTGATTAAAGAAGGTTTATCTGAACCGATGCAAATTCTTTCTTTCGATTGTACCTTCCAGAATGTGTCACCTCCGATGACAATATCGATAGGACCGGGTGTGTTGAACATTGGATCTGCTAGTACAAGTTCTTCGATTTTCCAATCTCGAATATCAACGTCGATGGTGGGCAAGCAGGAAGTAGGAGAGTCTAGCACTAAAAAGTTGAGCCTTGTTCTGAAGTTTTCAGCGTGCGATGAGATGATTGCATTAACAGAATGTCGTATAAGACTTTCGCTTTTCCCAATGCCTATGATCGATACATTTGCGTTCTGAATCTTGTTGGATAGTCGCTTCGCTAATGATGTAGACATAAAGTTCGACATCGAACCTGAGTCCAGTAATGCTCTCGCCTTGAAAACATTGCCGTCGTCGTCTATAACACAAACCATCGCCGTCTGCAGCAGCACCGTGAGATTAGTGTTATATGAGGTGGTTGTCACTATCAGGTTATCGGGGGTTGATACTTCTGGCATAGCCTGATGAATGTGGAGCAGGGTATGATGCCGTTGTTGGCACTTATGGCACCTAAACTTCGCTTGACAGCCATTTGCCACATGTCCGGTCCGGAAACAGTTTCGACATAACTTGTGTGAAGCGATAAGGCTATCCCTTTGAGATAATGACATTTCCTTAAATTTGATGCACTGATGAAGATAATGCGAATCATCACAGGCATAGCACTTACTGCTCGATGAAGGCACAAAACTAGCATTAGCAAGTCTAGTGATGGGTTTAGTGCCGGCTACCTTGCTGGTACTCGGCCTTTGTACGTCATGCGTGGAGTGGTTCGTTGCAACGAGAATTCTTAATCGCTTCTGAAGAAACTCTTGTAGTTTCTTATATGAGTCCTCTGTTTCATTGCACGAAAATTCTTCCCAAGCTAACAGAGTTTTTGCATCTAGTTTGTAGAACAGCAAGTTGCATAACGGCGTGTTCCATAGCGCGATCGGCTCGTCGAGTGCACTTAGACCTTGCGTAAGGCGATGGAATTCGTCTGTTACTCGACGAAGCTCTTCGATGGATTCTCCCTTCATTGGAGGAATAGAAGTTAGAGCCCTAAAATATTCCCGTTTTAGAGCACGCACATTGTCGTATCTGTCCAGGAGAGCCTGCCATGTGGTATCGTAGTTATCGGCAATCAACGTAACTTGCTGGAATCGTTTGGCAACGTCACCTTTCAGCACCGATAACAAATACTGTAGCTTCATAACTGGGGTTAGATCGGGGGATGCATCGATCATTGAAATGAATCGATCCTTGAAGCTCAGCCACTCGGTGGTATTCCCGTCGAAGGTTGGTAGATCCAACTTTGGCAAGCGTAGCTTCGACAAGGATGAAACAGACACATCTGCTGCGTTTACTGTTACCGATGTAGTAGATTCTTGTGGAACCTTTGAGGTTAGGAAACCTTTCGCCTTGCAGTACCGCTCAAACAACATATTTCGCTCTTTAAACAAAATCACTAGGGCAGCTTCCTCCTCTTCTAGCGTCTCCAGCTTTAGATTGGCAGCTTCAAAGGAGGTCCACGATGCTTCCAGGTGGGATAATCGAACGTTTACCTGAAGCAAATCATCATCCGTGTACCGGTTTATAAAGTCTTCGAGTGCTTCGATCTGAGAACGTGATCGCATCGTGGCAACTCGTGCTAGCACCTTCTTCGTGTCGGTTTTCCTTCCATCGGTAGCCATCCTTCACAACTTTTCCTTCTTTGCCAAAATCCAGCTAAAAAACGTAGAGTAGGGTTAGCTAGGAGTTGTTACAACGCTTGCACGTGGCGTGATCCGTATGATACGGTGGGATATAACCAATAATCCGATTTGGATAGTCCACAAATCCGGTTCGAAGGACCAAATGTTAATCGATAAACTGTGTGTTCGGATTTTTGTGGGGTTTCAACACTTTCGTGAAATCAGAATTTTTGGTTTTACACGTTTGCTTTACTTGTAACTATTCCGTCGTGGTACTGTTGTTGTGATGTAATAATTTGTAACGTGTTTTTGACTGACAGTTACACACACTGACAGCACGCACTGACAGCACTTACTGACAGCACTAAGCTGCCTTCGATCGTGCAGCACAACTGCACATTGGGCAAATTTCAGGACTTAGGCGGTAACAATGACCATATAATACCTGTTACCACCAGGCGTGATATTATTCATCGGTCCACAAACGTCGGTATGAATAACGTCCAAAATTTGCGACGCCTTCCGTTGGACAACCGGGGGAAACGGCAATCTCGATGATTTTGCTTCCATACAACACTCGCAAACCGTTCGTACACCACAGTCGCTCACTTTCATACCGATGACCAACTTTTCTTTCATCATTTTTTCTGTTGCAGCCCAATCTCGATGGCCTAGACGTCTGTGCCACTGATGTTGACAATCAGTCTTATGATGTCCATGCGATGCATTCATAGTGGTTTCTGTCACGTCCAGATAAAAGAGTCCGCCATTCTGATATCCGGTTGCAACTACCGCACCATCGCTGTTCCGTATGCTACATCCTTTCCCGTCGAATAAAACTTCTAGATTCCGTTGTGCCAACTTTCCGACTGAAAGGAGGTTGGTTGAAAGTCCGGGTACAAATTTAACGTTGTTGATGTCGATTCTGATGGTGTCACCTGACCCGTCGATGCCGTACACCAGTGATGTCAAACTCATTCTGGTTTGTGGGCCGGATTGCAAACAAAAATTATCTTGCGGGCCAAGGCAAGTCAAAAGGGGAGGGAGAAGTCAGAAGGAAATAAAATTCAACAGTTGTTTGGACTTCAAGAAGATTCAAGAGCGTGTTACTTAAGTGTTAAAGAGTACATACACAACATATGCAA
Source organism: Anopheles funestus (assembly GCF_943734845.2). Classification (NCBI taxonomy): domain Eukaryota; kingdom Metazoa; phylum Arthropoda; class Insecta; order Diptera; family Culicidae; genus Anopheles; species Anopheles funestus. Next base: position 55,448,761 of record NC_064598.1, read on the forward strand.
ATATATTTTCAATTTTCCAAGCTAAACCTCACCCCAGCCAGATATTAATCGATGCTCTCGTTTTTCCTTCGCGGGCCGTATTCAAAGACCTCGCGGGCCGGATCCGGCCCGCGGGCCGTATGTTTGACATGTCTGCCGTACACTATGCCTTTACCTTCACCGCATATCTGTGTCCTTTTACCGTCAGCCATGGTTATAAAACCGCAACTAAATTCTTCGAACGAGCTGAAAAAATGCTTATTATTTGTCATATGCGAACTAGCACCGCTGTCGATGACCCAGCTGTTCGGCTTCTCTTTCTCGATCGTGGTAAAAGCAACACCTCGCGATTCGCCTTGCGCAGCTTTAGCCTTGCCTGAACCACTTGTTGTGGCACTAGAATATTGTTCTTCCTTTTTCTTCACAGCCAAAAACTTTCGACAGTTCTGTTTAAAGTGGCCAGGTTTCTTGCAATAATTGCATAAGCGCGACCCTCCCGCTGAACTGTTAAATGGCTTACTTTCAGCGGAACGCATTGCCTTTTCCGCTTTCGATGATACGCCATCCCTTTCCAGTTGGCGATTATATTCGTCGACAAGTTTTGATATGACACTATCCATGGAAATATCATCATCCGAACGACTGTCCAAATGCTGTTACTAAGCCATCGTACGTAGCTGGCAAGCTGCGTAACAGCATGCACACTTTAGTGTCTTTATCCAAAGTCGTCCCTGTGGCTTCGAGTCGATCGAACAAATCGTCAAAAACGCGCAAATGATCCTCAAGGTTACCGTTTGCTGCAAGGTTCGTTGCGCACAGCTTCTTCAACAGCGAAACTCGCACCGATCGCGTCGTTTTCTGGTGGTACTGCTTCAATGCTCTGTACACATCGTGGGCAAAAACGGCATTCTTTACCAACGGCAGTTGACTATCCTCGATCAGCAGGATTATTGTTGCTTTCGCCTTCCGGTCTTTCGCCTTCCACTGCGCGGTACAATCAGCTTCATCGGGAACAGTCTGTTCCACAGCATCCCACAAATCATCGCGTGTTAGGAGCATTTCTATCCGAACACTCCATGTTTGCCAGTTGCTTCCATGCAACTTTTCAATCGCGAATTTCAGGTCACCCATTTTACTATTGCGCAGCTAGCGGCATGGGCCCATAACCTGTGGAAAAGAACGCTTTGTGGGGTTTCCTTTTCACTCTTTTTATTGAAGCGAAATACTCAGCTCTGTACAGTAGCGCGAAAAAACAGGAAGTAAAGAAGAAAAAAATGGAACCGGACGCTATCTAGCGTTCAGTGGCGTACGCTGTCACCCCGGCTCTAAACGCTTAGCAATTGTCGCGTTTGCGAACGCGAATCAGAAAAATTTTGTGAAACTCCATATAAAAAAAATTGTGAAAAGTCGCTATACGTGTATTTTCAGCGAAAAATCGCGATTCGAAGCGCGACTTGACGCCATGACAGTTTTCTGTAATAACAAGGTAAACATGGCAATACCAAGGTAAACTAATACAAATTAAAAAATTACATATTTTGAGTGTTATTAAATATTGTAAATTAAATTAACAAATCGAGTGCTATTTATTTTTTAAAAGTACGCAGGATTTGTATATAATTATTGTGAATGTCAATATTATTTTTAAAACAGAAGAATCATTGTTAATTCAAAACAAAAATCTCATATCGTGGACAAATGCTTCAGAAAATAGAAGAAGAAGAAGACAAATGCATGGCTGCATTGTTTATGAATTTATTACTTGTATGTTGAACTTGCTTGAACAATATAAATTAATTAATAATTAATTAGTAATTAATTAAATTAATTAATTAGCAAAAATATTAGAGTTAAAAAAATAGAGTTAAAAAATATTAGATAGTCCACAGCACAGTGTTCGATCCCTTTTGGAAGCTGTGTTGGAATCGTGGTTATGAATACCTGTATATTGAGGGTACGGTGACGGTCATGAAATGAGAAAAAAGCCATACACGTTTGATTACCCGTATTCGAAGATTTTTACCTTTATGCTACTCGAAGCTGCCGATCCCAATTCTATTTTGCCCGGTGTATGACACGGTAGGCAAACACATCTTCGTTCACCTGTTTATCTTGTTACAATTCTTTCTGGCTACCGGAAAAAAATATAACAAGATTTTCCAGCGTTAAACACACAAGAAAACAAAACGGACCAATCTGCGGTACTGTTAGCAACAGCCGTTATTTGTATCACAGGAGTTAGCAGCATCCTGCCACGAGCTTTCTTGATGGTCCATTGTTTTGAAACATCGTCACTGGAGTTAAAAAACTTGCCTTTCTCATCAACTTCATCAAAACATAAATAATAAATTTACTATTTATTATAATTTTCTTTGTTTAAATTAATTTAATTTAATTCGAAATTAATTTCCCGCTACCGGCCAGATTGAAAACATAAACAAACCTTGCACGAGAAAACTTAAACAACCTTGAAGTCGCGCCGAAAGTCGCAAATTTTTTTGGGAAAACTGTGCTACGATTGTCGCGTTCGCAAACGCGACAATTGCTAAGCATGTAGGCACGGGGTCACGCATGACATTTATCACGGTTGCTACAACACGGTGGACAAGTGGTGAATAGTGGTACATTTCCACATTAACTAGGTTTCTTTTCCTTTTTGGTACTACGGGAAGGAGCGGGTGAGTCGGACGGGATAGAGGTGGGGTGGAGTGATGAGGAAAAAGAGGGGAAAGATTGGTGGAGGAGATGGGGGTTTCCTCTTCCGAGGAAAGAGAGCCCTTGTTCCCGCGGGCTCGCTTGCGGGTAATGGAGGTGGTGGAGGTGGTGGAAGTGGTAGAAGTCAAGTTCAGTTTCGCTACGTTGTTTTTTGTTAGTTTTGCTCATTTGTTTCATAATGTTATTCATTTGTTTTTGTTGTGCGATTAGTTGGTTAGTAAGATTTTGTAGGTTAGTGTTCAAGGTTGCGATTAATGCTTGTTGTTGTTTATTTTCGGCTTGGAGGGCGTTAATAATCGAGTCTTTTTCGTTAGTTGTTGTGCGAATGTGAGTCGTTGTTGCACAGGGGAAGGAACTACTGGGGAGGATACGCATCTACGAGCTTCAGCGAACCAGCAATTGTTATCTACTTTATATTTAATGATCGCTTCTTCTTGCAAATACCGTGGACAGAAACGGGAGAAGGCGTTGTGGGGTTCTTTGCAGTTCAAACACACGGGATCGAAGATGCATTCTCCGTGGGCTGGTGTACCACTGTTGGAACAATTTTGCGCTATCTTGCAGCTCATTTTGATATGACCATATTGGGTACACTTGTAGCACATCATTGGTTTCTGGTAATACGGGCGGGTGGAAACTTGTAGAGCACCGAGGCGGATGGTTGCAGGGATGGTGATGGCGTTAATGCGGTGCAGGAAGATATTGGTGGGCACTATTTCGTTGTTTATTTTACGCGTGAATCGGTTTTCTGGAGGACTTTTTTGCCGTTTTCGATAATTTTGCCAGTCTCGGAAAGCTCATCCGCAAGAGAGGAAATAGATTTACCGACAAATAAAAGTGTTCTTAGGCAGAGGAGAGTCGTCGGAGGTTTGGAGTACAAGGAATTTCATATCACCGTTTTCGTTTGTTTTGTCCATCCAATCGGGAACGGGTCTTTCATTCCGAGAGGGACCACCGAGATGTGGAGAATCCCTCTCGAGGGAAAATGGGCCTGACATATTCATGCCGGGCCCAGAAAAAATAATTAAAAAGGTGGATAACCACTCTCAAATTTTCCGGTAATGCACGGGGCGATAAAATAAATTACCCACACTACAAAGGACTCTTAAAGAAACGGGATAATTATCCGAGATTAAATCGATTTCTTTAGCTCACCACACAAAAGTTATGAAATCGGCTTAGCCTAAACTACGCTTAAAACTGTTTTTATGGCACACAACGGCACAGAATCCACGTGCACTTTTACCCCCGGGTACAAGATCACCGGGTGAAAGTGTAGCAGGGGTACGCAGGGTAGCAAGACTGCCCAGCACACTAGATAGCAGCAAGAATAGATAGCACACACAAATCAAGCACTATCACTTTTTTCTATTGTTCACCTTACGCACTTTACGCTCTAACACGATCACGCGATGCATGTTTTTCGTCCGACGATTGCAGCTTATGGTCACGGTCGCCATGTAATGAGATCATGGCACAGATGGCACAAAAACTGCACTTGCTTCTTAATCCTAGCCTTTAAGCCCGTATATTTTCGAGACATATTTGAAGCATTGTCATATGACTGTTCGCTACAATGTTTTATATCCAGATTTAATTTATTTAAGAAATTAATAATTTCTTGCTCTAAATGTAATGAACTATGTTTGTGAGTTGAAATAAACCCTACATAGCGTTCTGTTATTATTCCTGAATCATCATCCTGATTATAATAGTTATCTATATGTGATACATCAGGTGTCGAATCAACAATAATACTGTCATACAAGGCGGATTTGATTTTCCAACAAATTCTGCTTTTACAAAATTTCCTAATATTTCTAAAAACTCGTCACAAATATTATGTGAAAGATAATTAACATTTCTACTTCCTTGTAGTTCAAATTTTTCCGCTTAAATATTGTAAACAAGTTATATAACATATAACACGCCTTTCCTGTTCGAATATTTCTGTGGTAAACCAAACCGTATATATATTTATGGTATCAAACAACAAACCGAACTAGTTGAAGTGTAGACTTTTTAACTCTGGAATTAGACTCTGGAATTTATTGTCTGTCGCTTATTTATAACCTAACTTAGTGTTGCGCAACATAGCGTCATGTTGCGCCCTGAGCGAGGTGCCTGGAGACAGCGGTGATTTCAATAATCGATACGCAAGCTAAACACCTAGCGTGCGAATTGTCGACTTGCAATTCCGTGTTCATCGGCAATTTAATCGGTTTGCGGCTATCGTGAGAACGAGCCGATCGATGCGTCCTTCGATCAGCCCACAGGTCAACGTTTAGAGCAACCGCGTTCAAGGTTGCTTACAATTTCCCTTCATCATGTCCTCTGAATCCAAGGCCTAAACGACTTAATAATTTAATTGTTGACACGATTCTTTTTAAAACTTCCTTCCAGTATGCTTCTTCAGTTCCTGCAGTATGTGTCCTTTCCAGCTTTGACGATCTTCTATACAAACTGCACATTGATGAAATATGTTCCTTTAAGCATTACTCAAACTTGGGATTTGTTGAACGCACTTAGCTGAATGAGTTATTACGATAGCAGCTTCTTCCATCGGTACAACTTGCTCTTTTGCCTTCTGTTGCGTCATCACTTCGGGTGTCATTCGGCTTATCGGGATTTGCACGACTCTAATCGGAACGATGAGCCTATGCGCGATTTTTGATGTGGATGCTGCAGCACGCTTTTTATCCACAATTGCTTTCGCATCGCACGCCACGAATATTTAGGTTTATTCTTCATCTTTTTATTACCGACCACAGTAAACGGCGGTTCACTAGCGGCTTGGGTTGGTGATGGTGTGGGTTCTGTGCGTAGGCATTATTGTATGATGCCTTTTGCGTCGGTGGCTTATTTTGGGACAGGATTTCCCTAAAGCGCCATTGCCGACTTTGCACACAATTTAAACCATGATGTAGTGGTTCTTGGCAGCTACGGCAAGTTTGGCGTTGTCCTGGGTAGGACACACTGGTCACTTCATCACCCAGCGTGATGAAGGATTTTATGGGGTTGGCTATTTTCATTCGAACGTTTCGAATTCCAGAGGCGACCTCTGCAAAGCGTGCTGACGGTGCTCACACTCCCTTGGTGATCGTATTCACCTCTCCATACACAGACAATGCTGCCTTCACATCACTGTCGGGTATTCCAGGGGGCAGATCATGCAGTTTCACGATTATTGTGTTGTCCTCTATGATGATTGTTACAGGGAATTTCTTCCCGTCGTGAGTCAGAAAGTGTTTCCAGCGTGTTCACTCACTAGAGCTTGCGCTTCCTCCAGCGTTTGCATCGTGACATACACTATGCCCTTTACAGCGTTCAGTTGCACCAAAGACACCTTTTCTACTCCAATCTTCCATGGCGTCCACCATGAAATCAATTGTTCCATTTTGGGAGGGCTTTAAAGAAGGGAAGACACAACCGTTCTGTTTTGCGTTCTAGCCAAGACTAACTAAGTTTATTACAGAGCACACAGTTTTATACATACACATATAGGAAATTGGAAACCCAACACTTAATAAACTGTAGTTTCACTTCAGTATGTTTCAGCTTCTTTGCCGGCGCGCCCGATTCGGCTGTAGCAATTGCTGATTGGTTATCTTCATATATGACCACTGCTTGATTTTTGCACAGCCTCAGTTCCTCATATAATTTGTTGATCGACAGTGCTTGGCAAATGCAATAAGCCAAAGCACTACATTCAGATTCTGTACACGAAAGTGAAACTGTCTTTTGCTTTTTAGAACTCCAAGACACTGTCGACCCACAAATCTGGAAAACATGTCCGGAAACGAAGGGACGGTCACCAGAATCTGACGCCCAGGTTGCGCAACAAAATCAACTATCTGTTGGGTCGATTCACACCGATTGTAAATTAAGCTTTTTAGTTGGTTATGCCTGATGTTGGGCATGTTATCAGTAGTAGGGTTTTGTGTTTTACTGCCATGGTAGTAAAGAGTTTTTTCCCAGGTTTTAAAAGGACTGAATGATTTTTAATAAGCGTGCTGAAGAGTGATTTCTTCTCTAATTTACTTAATTGCTCTGTACGATTTTTTTTGATTTAGTATTTCATCTGAAATATCTGATTTTGCATCTATTACTAAAGGTGCTATTGTTTCGAAATTGTTTACTTTAAGTTGTAAACTTGTTTCGTCTAATTTTTTAGTATTACTTTTTGTTGTTGATACAATGAAGGTGTTTTTATTATTTTAGCTGTTTTTAAGTTTTTTGTTCTAGTGTCTTTACTTGCCAAAAATTTACTTCATTTTTTTTTCTTCTGCGTCGTTGTCTTCGTCGTTTTCTGATTCTGATGATTGTTTTTCATTGTTATAAAATTGTTTCTTATTTTGAGAAAGTTTGCTTCTCATAGATGAATCGATATCCATCGCTTCAGGGTTATTTTGACTGGCGCTACAAGTCTTGCTTTTTATCTTTCTACTTTTCCGTACAATAACGATAACGGCAAGAAAGTGGTTCATTGCATCGACCTTGATAAGTAAGTAATGCTAATAGTAATAGTAATGGTAATCAAGTAATCACTTGATAAGTGAGTAATGGAATTGAAATCGTCTACCTCGAATTGCTTTTCGAAACAATTTCGTTGACGATGTGTATTTTGTTTAGTTGTTCATTAACACGGAACGGTTGGTTGTTGTTGTCGATCAGTTCATTGAGCGTTCCGTTTATAATTCTGAGTTCATCTGCGTCCGAACTATCACCAATCCATTTCCATACTTGGCCGATAGCTTGAATGCGATGAGTTTTCGGTAATATTTGCATCAGGTTTGAAAACATCATTCTGGCTTTGATACGGACAACAGTACTGGTTGTATATTTTGTTGTTGTAATTGTTCATAAGTCAATCAAAACACACGTTTTCTCGCAGAATCGTCGAAACCAATTGATTTTATTTTCTTGACATTAGCATGACATTTTCAGCATGACGTTTCCATCATGACATTTGTGTCCACGATAAATACAAACTACGGTTGATATACATCGAAATCAAAGTCTATACAAACTAACAATTTTAAGGTTACTACAACTCGGCTGTCCTGACCTAAAATTGACCTCAATTTAATTTCATACATTACAAACTGAAAGTGTTGCATTAGGTGTCTCTTGAACAGGGTCAGTGTCGCATGTGATCCATTTTTTTAATTTATCTGCCTCAAGAACCCCATCGTAAGGAATCTGGGTTTGCTGACATCCTTCAATATCGCGAATTATATACCGATCGTTTGGCAAACATCTATGGACGACGTATGGGCCTTTAAATTTAGCTATTAGTTTCTTATTTGTATTTGGACTATTGTCTACGTTACGAATGACGACGACATCGCCTTCTTGAAATTCAATGGCTGGATGATGACTTTTTGCAAACTGTTCTTCATTTTTCTTTTGTGACCTGATGATGTTCTCAGAAGCCTGGTTTCGTATGCTGTATAGATCTCTTTTACCAGAATCTATTTTTTCTTCCAAAATTCAGTTAACTCGTCCACAGCAACACCTCGCTGATCCACACCAAATAATAACATTGAAGGGGTAAACATAGTCGAAGAGTGTATGCTATTATTCAAAGCATACTCTACGGAGAGAAGTTTGGCACTCCAATCTGAGTGATCACGCGGATCGGTTGTCTTGCTTAACATCGGTCTCAACACTCGGTTCACTCTCTCTACTTGCCCATTAGCCTGAGGCGATGAAGTAGCTGTAAGAATATGAGTGATTCCGCGATCCGACAAAAATTCTTTAAATTCATTGGATGTGAAGCATGTACCTCTATCACTGATGATCCTTTTTGGGCGACTATAGTAAGCAAAGTATTGTTCTAGTGAATTACATACACTTCGGCTGCTAGTTGTAGCGGCTGGGTAAAGTTTCGTAAATTTAGTGAATGAATCTATTACTACTAAAATATACTTTTTCTGCGATTTTATCGAAGGTAAAGGACCTAAATGGTCGATATGTATAGTATGAAAGGGAAGAGGGACCTTTGGTATGCTATGCAAATTCTTTAAATTTTTTCTTGTAGGTGCAGAATATATAATGCATTTCAAACAATTACGTATGAAATTTTGTACGCGCGTCTTCATCAAAGGAAACCAATACTGTTTGCTTATAACAGAGCAGCACTTACTCACTCCTAAATGTCCCATCTTTTCGTGAGCATTTCGAATTATGTTGTTAATCATTTCACGAGGTACTAATAATTGTCTTTTGTGAGACGGGGAAATTCTATAGACAACCCCATTTTCTATCGTGAATCCTTCAATCGTCTCTGATTTTAATTTACTCTTAAGATCCTCGATTGTTGGTTCTCGCGATTGAGCGATTCGTAGTTGACGGTCAATATCAACATCGTCTGTAATAGCTACGATCTGCTTTCGGCTTAAAGCGTCCACGTGTCCCATGGAATTTCCAGGACGATGCAATATGGAATAATCATAATCTTCTAAAAATAATGACCATCTTGCTATTTTCGCAGAAGCGTTGCGATTCTTTAGTGTCTCCACTAAAGAATTGCAGTCAGTAACAATTTTAAACGGAATGCCATGTACGTATGTGTGAAACCGTTTCAAAGCATATATAATCGAGAGCGTTTCCAACTCGTAACTGTGAAGCTTTGCTTCATCTGGAAAAGCGGTCTTAGAAAAATATGCAACTGGATGCAGCTTTCCATCTTCCTGTTTCTGAAGAAGCACTGAACCAAAACCAATTGCACTGGCATCACAATGAAGCTCCGTCGCACAAGATGGGTTGTAAATGGCCAAAACGGGAGCATTGATCAGCTTATTTTTCAGAATATTGAATGCATCTAGACAAGTGTCGTCAAAGAGAAATGAGGTGTTTTGCCTCAACAGGTTACTTAGTGGTTTGGCTATTGTCGAAAAAGAAGAAACAAATCTACGAAAGTATGAGAAAAGGCCCAAGCATCGCTGCACTTCCTTTGCATTTTTGGGTACGGGATAATTCTGTATGGCCTGAATATGGTGATCACTGGGGCGAACTCCTTTTGAACTTGCACGATACCCGAGGTAATCTAATTCCTCATAAGCAAATTTACACTTATCCATTCGCAGTTCAAGTCCATTTTGACGTAGAGTACTTAATACATCGCTAAGTGTACGCAAGTGATCTTCAAAGTGAACAGATGCAATAATAATATCGTCTAAATATACTACTAGCTGTCCATTGTCTATATACTTTCGCAAAATATTATTTATAAATCGTTGAAATCGGGACGGGGCATTTTTCAATCCGAATGGCATCTTCACATATTCAAATTGACCATTCGGTGTGACGAATGAAGTGAATTTAATTGAGTCTTCGTGCATTTCTATTTGATGAAATCCACTCTTCAAATCCATCAATGTGAAAAATCGTTTGCTTCCTAAATGTTCAAGACATGTATCAATAAGTGGGAGGGGATAATTATCTCTAATCTTTAAAGTTATCTTATTAATTTGTCGATAATCCACACACTTGCGGACTTCCCCATTTTTCTTACGCACTAAGACAATCGGTGAGGCATACGGGGAACTGCTGGGACGAATTATACCTTTTTCAAGAAGATCATTTACTATTTTCCTTACTTGATTACGCTCAGCAATAGAGAGGCGTCTCGGTTTGCTAAAGATAGGAGTGTCATGCATCAGACTAATTCTCATCGCGTGATTTCTTTTGTCAATTACATTACCAACATCATCAGGAACATTACAGTAGTTATCTACTACGACTGAGTTAACGGCATCGCTTTCGTTTGGTTTTAGGTGTGTACCAATGTCTAGTTTAGGATTTGTGTCTTGTATGTCAATAACACACATTTTCTCGAACGTTTTTCGGCAATTTTCGTAACTATCATTAGAATGGCCATTATTAATTTTTTTGGGTTAGGTTCATTAATGCCATCTTCCGCCTGAATGAGGCTGTCTACTGTTTTTGAGGGAATGTCGACATTAGTTAATATGCTACGTTCGGCCTGTTCCGTTGAAACACCTTTGAAAATGCCAAATGAGCGCAGGCGCGAAATCATGAGTGGTTCCAGAAAATTTCTACTTTTATTATTCATTTTTAACAACGCTTTCGCGGAATATTTACGTGAAAATTCACACAAGTGAACGTTTAGTTTTTCCAATAAGTCTCTGCCCACAATTATGGGCCAAAATATTTCATCTTCCGGTAGGATGATAAAGCTATGCATTACCGTCGTCTTATGGAATCGTATGCGGCAGTTCACTACGCCGAAGGATGTTAATTGGCGATTTCCAAGACCTCGGAATCCAGAATTACACGCATGCCTAAGAAAAGTGGAGGGCACCAATGCCTTACTGAGGAAGCTCTTCGAGCTACCCGAATTGAAAAGAGAACACACTCGTGAGTAACGGCCCTGACGCTCATTTTCAAAATCAAATGCAACACTCACCTTCTGTTCAGCATCTAATACCTCTCTATCGTGTTCGCTAACAGCAGCAGATGTCTTCTTTAATTTATCAGGGCAGTTTTGGTAAGTGTGCCCCATTTGGTGGCAATGAAAGCATGATCCAGCCGGTCGACGGGGTGAAGGGCAGGATCCCTGGTAATGTCCGAGTTTTGAACAATTGTAGCATCGGATTTCTTCGACGTCGCTCTTCTTCGGCGCAGCCACAACCGGACGGACGGATGTCTTCGATGGGGTATTGTCTGTTGAACTGCATTGAGGTCGAATCTTCTCGTATTTCTTCAGCAATTGTTGGAGTTCATTTACAGATTTGGCAGCAAAACGGATAGCAGCTGTGTTAATTGGGTCCCCAATACCATCAATAATGATATTGATTAGATCCTCTTCCGCGATATGGTCACCAGCAATTTGCTGCATCTCTAGCACGTATCTGGTAATCGATTCATTGCGAACCAGTCGCCGAGCTCTCAACTGTCTAAAAATGTTTTCGATTGATGAAGTTTTCTTGAAGGTCTTCAATAATTGCTCCTTTAATTCGGCGTAAGTCACAACATCTATCGATTTGGCAAACAATGCCGCTGTACCTGTTAACAGGCGACGAGTATTGTAGAACTTAGTGGATTCGTCCATGTCGTGTGGATTGAAGGCTCGCTCCAACTCGCGGATCCATTGTTCGATTTTAACATGGTTATCGCCGCTGAACTTATCGATGAATTCCTCGAACTTTATTATGATCGCTGATGATGACGCGTGAAGGTTGCTGCGTGCTTCAAGCTGTTAAATCTTTTCTCGAAGCTCCAAAATTTCGAGTTGTTTTTGCAACGAAACTATTTCATCATCCGGTTTCATTGCATTTAATGTTTCCTTTACGGCGCTCACAACAGCTGAAGTTTCGGGAATGGTATTTGCTTTGAATGCTCCTGCCGGGTCTACCACCAAAGCACTGTCGGCACGTGTTTCTGGAAGCGCATTCTTAACCTCAATTTCCGAAGAGGTATGAGCGCTGTTAACAACGCTATCATAAAGGTGACGAATTTGTGCGATGGTCGCTGTTGAAGGTACTGGAATTTCCGCATTGATGAGGGCACAGATCATTTCGTCTTTTGTCGGCATTTTCACACTAGTTTCATTAGGATTGGATCCCACTTCTGAGTTGTAATTGTTCATTAATCAATCAAAACACACGTTTTCTCGCAGAATCGTCGAAACCAATTGATTTTATTTTCTTGACATTAGCATGACATTTTCAGCATGACGTTTCCATCATGACATTTGTGTCCGCGATAAATACAAACTACGGTTGATATACATCGAAATCAAAGTCTATACAAACTAACAATTTTAAGGTTACTACACTAGCTTTGATGAATTTGATAGCAGTAGCAATGTGCCGCTGCGGAGTTATATCTTGAAGTAGACTGACAGAATCTAAGAACGAATCTAATCCTTCCGGGGAACCGTCGTAACTCTGTATTCACGATGTATTAACGTTTTTCTATGTATTGCTCTTCTTGTAATTTACGAGAAATAATTTCTTTGATTTGGAAGTTTGTTTCACGTGAAAGTTTAATGAGAAAGTCTAAATGATTTCTAGGTATATCTTTTTCGTTAGTTATTAGTTGTCTTTCAATTTCTTCAAAAAGTTTTATAGAATAATTTAATTTTGCTTCTAGTGTTTCGGGTCTGAATCTCTTATATATCGATTTTTTAAGGTTGTTTAAAATTTTAACGAGTGTTTGAACGTCATCTTCGATTATTTCTAACATTTGTTAATGATTAGTTTAGGGCTCACGTGCAATATTCATAGAACGGGTCCTTGTTGTGGTTGTCCGATAGTTGAACAGCTGCTTGTCCGTTCATTCCGCCGCGTTGCTATCACCATTCACGTTGTCATATCGTTCATGATCGTAACTGTACTTTACTGGACGGCCGGAACTGAAACTGCACTTCAGGGTCTCCTTCACTTGTCACTTTCATACTTTGCTGGATGGCTGGAACCGAAACTGCACTTCAGGGTCTTCTTCACTCGTCACTTTCATCCTTTGCTGGATGGCTGGAACCGAAACTGCACTTCAGGATTTTAGAAAAAATGTACGGTTGTCTTCTTCACTTGTCACTATCATCTTTTGCTGGATGGCTGGAACCGAAACTGCACTTCAGGGTTTAAACAATTCTGCGATTCACTATCTCATTAAAAGTTCAGATTTCTCTGAGGTCTGCCACGGTTCATGCTGCTTTAATAGCTTGACGCTTGTTGTTTTCTTTATACATTCTGTACAATGTAATTGCCAGATGTATGGCCACAATTGCGAGAATGATTAACATTTTGTTCTCGTGATCATGGTGCAATTCTTCATGCACATCCAGTTGATTCAGGATTTGCACCTGCGGATCGCCCGAATTTTGTAACACTATCGACTGCTTTTTACCCATCGATAATATTGTGCCGATCTTGGGTCTGCAGTGCGTTTTGTGGGGACTCACTAAAGCTAAGTCTAAACACCTAGCGTGCGAATTGTCGACTTGCAATTCGGTGTTTATCGGCAACTTGATCGGTCTGCGGCTATCGTGAGAACGAGTCGATCGATGCGTCCATCGATCAGCTCGCAGGTCAACGTTTAGAGCAACCGCGTTCAAGGTTGCTTACACCACTCGCGATTTTTCACTATACAGTTATGTATTCTTTCTCGATAATGAATTATTAATTGCGAGACAGGCGAATTATAAACTAATTTTATTTTCCGCTGCTTGGCTAGAAGTTTCTCACGTTCGCTGTTAGACCCTCGGCACCTTGTTGTATGTTAACATTCCAAAAATATCAAGTTTTATGCTGATGCTCGGAAGCCACGTGCAACGCGGAACCATCGTGTCGGATGCATCTTGGGGTGGGAACATTCCTCTGTTAATTTGGTCAGCAAGGGTGTCAGGGTTTGCAGTGGCATCAGATTGGGGTTTTCTGTAGGTTAATAATTAAGAGATGTTTATTTAACGATGGTACAAAACACATTGTTATCTTAATTCTAACCGTCATGATCATGCTTAATATCATGTGGCTGATGTGGATTTTGTTTAACTGCAAGTGAATGTCGCACATTTTTTCTAGGTTTGTTATTCTTCGATCAACCTGGTCTTTTTCCGAGTCGTTTGATTTCATTAATGATTTCCCATATACAGGAATTAAATATTCCTGCTGAATATTGGTGACTTTGCCGGTGAAGGTGTAGCTTTAAAACTGCACTGTGCAGTTTTACACTTCTATAATCATTGGTACTGATATTGTTTTGCATTCACCAATATTGGTATCCCTGTTTGTGTGTCAACAAGTATAACACCTTTCAGTACTTCTTTCACTTCTATTGGAATGGTCGCATCGCAAATGCGCAATACGGTATTTTGATAATGTGTGCGATTTCCTAGCTTAGAGACGTATTTTATGTGCGTGTTGATTCTTGAGTTATTGACGATCATCGTATGTAGCTCCAAAAGATCAAATAGGTCCTTCTCCAAAATGGCTACTTTGACGAATATGACAGCTTATTCATTGTTGACTGCAAGGGTGCCCGAAAATATATTGAATAATTCGCTTTTCGGCTAAGCGTAGTAAGTCCCAATGCAAAACGTTCGAATTTGCCAATTTTATTTGTTCTTCTAAATACGTTAAAATTTGAAGGATTTCGTTAACGCTAAATATCATGTTGTCATCAGTTATAGTGGGTATTTGTTTGTTAAACTTCCTGCTACAATCGGTAACTGGCTAGAAATGCAGTGCATGTTTAGTTAAGTGGCGAGTATTTAGCTAAAGTTGGCAAGTTGTTAGAAGTGCGTGACAGTTGTTTAGATGGGCTCGAAAACGTTGTAATTATGGCTTGCTCGTAGACTGCGAACATGAGTGTTCGGTAGCGTAACACATCCAACATCTCCCCTCCTTTAAAAACGTCTATACAGGTCGAACCTACTAAGCGGCCTTCTATGCCTAGAAGACCGGCGTGGTTCCTGGTTTGGAGGGCGTACCGGAATTGCTGGATCTGTTGGGAGCGTGCGAGGTAACGATGTCCCGTTCAAGGCTGCGCTAGGGATGTTAACCGCTGTTGATGTCCTATGATGATGATCAATCGGTAGGACAGGAGCACACGCAGACGAAGTACGCTGTTGCGGTGCCGAGGGTGATGCCTGGGTCTGAGGTTGCGGGGCATGTTGCCAGGAATCTAAAAGGACATCTAAAGGTAAACCACAGTGAACAGGTTCTGTTAACTCACGATGACGGGAACGTTCACGACGATCGCGTAACTGGTTTACATGACTTTTTATTATCCTTCTATCGAACGTTCGGACGGTGTACAGGACTGTTGCTATTCATCTGGACGAAACTGTCGCAGGCAATCAGTTACAGCATCCGTCGCAGGATTTCTATCGGGCGTTGGACGCAGCAAATCCCATATGATTCGCATATTTCGTGCTAGCATCATCTCTGCTGGTGACTTGGATAACTCCAAGGTAGAGTTTGGCGTGCTTCTGTATGTGAACAGGAAAATATCTAATGCTTCTTGGATCGTGGTGCCATTCGCCGAAATTTTCCTAATTGCTCGCTTGACGGTATCGACGAACCTTTCTGCTTGCCCGTTAGACTGCGGATGGTAAAGCGCCGTCGTTGAATGTTCTATGCCATGTTGTTTACAAAACACCTTAAATTCCTCGATAGTGAACTGGGTTCCATTATCTGAAACCAGTGTGCTGGGGAATCCAAAACGGGCGAATATCGAACGCAGAATGCCGATTGTTGCTGGTGCAGAAATGCTGTTTATACAAATTACTTCAGGCCATCGGAAATAGTCTACTACTATCAGCAAATAGTTTCCGTCCAATGGACGATTATAATCCACATGAACTCTTTGCCAACGACCCGTACATTTCGGCCAAGGTACGTAATGTACGTGCGGGGGTGATTTGGCACCTCCTTGACATGCGTCTCATGTTTTTACCCAGTCTGTGATGTCTGCATCCAGCGATGGCCAATATATATAGCTGCGGGCTAACGCCTTCATTCGATGGATTCCGGGGTGGCCATAATGCACCTGTACCAGGCATCGCTCTTGCAGTGCTTTAGGTATTACCACCCTCTCGTTGAAAAGAATACACCCATCTACGATTGATAAACCATCTTTTCGCGTACGTAACGCTCGACTCGTTGCAGCAACGGATTAATTTTGGTTTCTTTTCTTAGTTCCACAAGATTTACTGGCATCGTTTCTACCGCGTTTACCAATATTGATTTAACATCTGCTTCCAAGCTTGCAATTACACAGTCTTCTTCTGGCTTGATGTGGGTATTTATCAGACGAGACAGCAGATCAGCGTTTCCGAAATTTTCGGTGCGTACATAATCGATGTTGAAATCATAAACGAGTAGAGTCAATGCAAAACGTTGTACGCGGTTGGCAGTAAATGTCGGTATGTCTTTTTTAGAGCCGAATATGTGAAGCAGAGGACGATGATCCGTTTGTAGAGTAAAATGCCTCCCGAATATCATTTTGTGGAACTTTTTAACGGCATATATGTAGGGAAATAGATGAATTTATTAAACAAATTATAAAGTAAAGGTATTAACAATGGTCGAAGGTCGTTCCGTTATGACTGTCGATACGCGAATGTCCAATCCTGCAGCGCGCCTCCTAGTATATTCTTTCCGCGCTCTCTCTCTCTCTCTATCTCTCTCTCTCTCTCTCTCCCTCTTTCACACTGCTCCCTATCCTCTTAGACAGTCCGCTCAGTTTTTTCATTCGCTCTCTTTCTTTCCCTTATCTCTTCCCACACGGCCTTACCTGATAATAATCAATCCGAATGTGACCAATTTTTCAACATATCTCCTGCCGTGGTCGTTAGAAGAGGCCCTACATCTTCTTCGTTTACTTTGCGAACCTCATATCTATAATTCGGCAGTGTTCTTTTTATTTCATATGGACCCAAGTATCGTTTTTTGACCTTTCCTCCTGTCCTGAATTGGGTAAATGGCAACGCTACCAAATCACCCACCTTGTACACTCGTGTTTTCTTATGACGAAGATTGTAGTATTTTCTATTTTCCTCTTGCATCTTAACAATGTTTTGCCGCGCATGCTGTCGTAATTCGTCTCGTCCATCATTAAAGATTTTCTGCATTTCTTCTTTCAATATTTGCGCCAACATAACATCATCGTTCGTTTTCATTTTCACGCCAACGAACAACTCGAATGGAGTCATTCCAATTGCCCTTTGCCAGCTGTTGTTTATGACCGTTTGTACCCTATCAACGTGCTTAAACCACTCGTCTGACTTTTCCACAGATAATTTCGTTAAGATCGGAATTATTACGCCGTGGATTCGTTCGACTTGCCCGTTTCCTCGCGGTACTCCTGTTACAATCTTATGCGATTCTATATTGTTTTCCGCACAATAGTTTTCGAACGCTTTCGAAGTGAACGCCGTACCTCTATCGGATATAATTCTTTTTGGATGTCCAAACGTATTTGCAACTAGCTTTAACTTTTTAATTGCTTCTTCTGCCGTTGTAGATTTTACCGGAAATAGCCAAACAAACTTGGTAAACGCATCTATTATCGTAAAGATATGATTGTAGGACTTCCTAGTCGAGGGCATAGGTTCCATATGGTCAATATGAAATGTGTCCAAAGGAACGCTTCCCTTTGGGATGGATTGAAGTTCTCCTTCCATCTTACCCCGCTTTCTATCTCCTACTATGCATCTCACGCACGACGCTATAACTTCTGCTATCTTATTATCAACATTGGGAATAAAATAATCTGTTGCGATTCGTTCTTTCGTCTTCTTTACACCGAAATGTCCTTGCTCATGTGCGCTTCGTATTATTTGACTTTGCATTTCGCTCGGTACGTACAACTTCTCTGCCCCCGCGCTGCTCTTATGAAGAACACCATCCGCTACCGTGAATTCATCATAGCTTCCTTCATGTTCGATTCTGCGTATTATCTCTGCTATAGTCGAATCAGCACGCTGCGCTGCGGCTATTCGCGCACACACCACTGACGTTACCATCATCACGTTCGCTCGTGATAAGGCATCCACGTGTCGCATCCTGTTTGCTGAACGATGTTCCACCGCGTATTCGAATTCAGCTAGCACATCTAGCCATCTGCTGGTTCTCGCGTTCGGATTTTTCTTCACCAAGGACTGCTTAAACGCGATGCAGTCCGTTATTATCTTAAATCGTTGTCCAAGCAAGTAACACCGGAACTTCTTCACAGACTCAACCACTGCCAAAGATTCCAAGTCAAAAGAATGATAATTCTTTTCTGTCTGATTTGTTAACCGGCTATGATAATAGCAAGGATGGAACTTTCCGTCGTCTTCCGCCCGCTGCATTAAAATACCTGCCAACGCTTCCTTGCTTGCGTCAGTATGGATTTCCGTTTCAAGCCCTGATTTGAAAATCCGAAGCACTGGATATTGACTTAATATTGTTTTTATATGATCAAACGCTTTCTTTACATCATCTGTTACTTCAAATCTTTCGTCTTTTCTTAACAATGTCGATAATGGACGCATCACTTCCGCAAAATTCACTACAAATTTCCGAAAATAACTCGCCAATCCGTAAAACCGCTGCAATTGTTTCGTCGTAGTTGGCATCGGGAATCTCTTCACCTTCTCTACTTTCAACTGCGATGGTTCTATGCGTCCTTCGTATATTGTGTATCCGAGATACTAAATACGTCTTTGCAAGAACCTGCACTTCTTCCAATTAAATTGCAGTCCTGCTTTCTCAGCATTGCTCAACAACTGTTTTACCGATTTTAAACCCGCTTCTTCATCCTTCGCTGGCACTATTATATCATCCACGAATGCTAATACGGTTCCATCGTTAATCAACTCACGCAGTACCGAATTTATGAACCTGCCAAACGCACTACCACTGAGACACAATCCGAATGGAGCTCTGCAGAACTCATATTGTCCTTCTTGGGTGACAAATTACGTGTACTTACGACTATCTTCAGCGATCGGCACATGGAAGTAAGAATTTTTTAGGTCTAACGTCGAATACACTCGAGCGCTTTCTAATTGATCGATTTGATCTTCTGCGATAGGCATGGGATACGAATCGCGTATGATTTTCCCGATAGTCCACACACACTCTACCCGTCGCGACCCGTCTTTCTTCGGTACGACCACGATTGCACTAGCGTATGGACTGTTTGATGGACGCACCACACCATCACGTAGCCACTCGTCTACCTGCGATTTTACTGCCTTCCTTTCCAGCGGCGCAAGACGTCTTGGGTGCGCACGCACCGTGATTTCATCACTCACTTGAATTTTCAATTCATTGTCTTCATGCGGACAATCTTTCGGCTTGTAATTTCGAATACACTCTGTAATTGCGCCTTTGTATTTTACGGGTGCTTCCACTTCTTCCTTTTCAACATTAATATTGAAAATAAAGTTCTCTGGGGACGTTTCTACGTCTGCGTAAATGTTAGCTTTCCTTTTCAACATAACACCGTTAGTGGTTAAAGTTATGCAGTTTAAACAGAAGCTCGTGTTGCCGCTTTACTTGTACTAATCGGAAAGAAAGACTTTATTTCAGTGTTGCCTAAAGTAAAGAAGTACAGTAGAGTGTTAGAGTGGGGAATACGCAGTATAAGCGTTGCTGGGATTACGGATTATGTACACTACACTGAAGAGAATCACATGTGCTCTGTATGCTTGTACGTCTATTGGCGGACTTAAATTGTAATTAGTTAGTTTACAAGGTTGGGCAATGGTTGCCTCCCTGCACCGCAAATGTCACACCTATCTCGTCGAACTATGGGCTATTGAGGGGTAATAATTGCCTATCTTCAACATAGAGTCCATGAACGAATACATTACAGGGTTTGCTATCCTAACACGCCCGCTCAAACACTGCACTCGGACAACCCAAGACTGACATACAGTTTTCTGAAAGCTGGAGCAGGAAGACCCTTCGTTAAAATATCTGCTTCTTGCTTTTCTGTTGGAACATAGTCTATCTCGATGTTACCCTTTTCTACCAGTTCTCGCACATAAAAATGTTTCACATCGATATGCTTCATACGCCCTGAATCCTTCTGATTCTTAATAATCTTAATAGTGGACTGGTTATCCTCATGAAAACAAACTGGATGATCTATATTCAATCCTAAATCTTCTAAAATTCGTATTAACCACTGACTATGGCGTACAGCACTGCATAGAGCTACCAATTCGGCCTCTGTTGATGACAAAGATACTGTCGCTTGTTTCTTTGTATTCCAACTTATGGTTGCCCCAAACATTTTGAAAAGTCCACCAGATATAGAACGACGATCTACAATATCATTTGCCCAATCAGCATCTGTATAAACTTCTAATATTGGCGCATCATTATTTCCGTGATAGATTAGTCCATAGTCCAATGTACCTTTTACGTAACGTAGAATACGACGCAGATGTACCCAATGTTCATCTGTGGGACATGCCTGAAACTGACTAAAATAGTTTGCAGCAACAGCTAAATCCGGTCTGAATGTTAACGCTACATACATTACGCAAACTACGAGTTCGCGATATGGATGAGTAGTCCTGTTACATTCGTTTCCTTTTTGTAATTTGAGTCTACACTCAATTGGTGTGGCAATAGGTCGGCAATCTTCCATTCCAAAACGACAAAGTAAGCTTTCCAAATATCTACGTTGAGAGATTCGCATAATCCTCTTGTCAGGATTTCTTTCTATTTTCATGCCGAGAAAATTTCTTACTTCACCTACATCTGTCATTTCAAATTCTTTTGCCAGACAGGCCTTTACTGTCTTCACCATCTTCTCAGATGAGCTAACTAACAAGATATCATCTACGTAGATGAGAATGATCACCAGTATTTTGCCAGAGCCACGTGTATACAAACAAAGATCATTTACGCTTCTAATGAAACCAAGTCTATGTACAAACTCATCAAATCGTTCGTTCCATTTTCGCGACGCTTGTTTTAATCCGTAAATAGAGCGATTCAGACGGCATACTAAACCTTCACCTTTTTCAAACCCTTTTGGCTGTTGCATGTATATCTCCTCTGTTAACTTGCCATTTAGAAATGCAGTTTTAACGTCCATTTGCCCTATATACATGTCGTTGCGATTTGCCAGAGCAAGAACCATACGAATACTATCCAGATGAGCCACCGGTGAATATGTTTCTGTATAATCAAAGCCTTGCTTTTGACTGAATCCTCTAGCTACTAACCTGGCTTTATATCTAGGTTGTTTCCCGTCGTCACCAGGTTTCATTTTAAAAACCCATTTACATGAAACAATGTTTCGTCCTTCTGGCAGCTTTGTCAGGGTTCAAGTATTATTCTTCTCCAAAGAATCAATCTCTTCCTGCAACGCTCGCTGCCACAACATTCCGTCATCTCGTTCGTTCAGCTCGGACAGCGATTTCGGTGTATCCTCCACGTAGGACAGAGCATTCAAAGCTAAATTTGCATCAACATCGTAATCTTTATGCCATAAAGGAGGAACACGCTTCCGAGTACTGCGCTCTGTTTCAGGGGCGGCTTGCTGATTAACTGCTGAGTTATCGTCTGCGACATCGTTTTCTGCACAGTCCAAATACTCTTCCACAGTCTCGTTCAGATCAACTTTTGGTAGAACTCCAGATTCTTCGTCGACCTCCGCTAGGCTTCCTTCATCCGATTCACTGTCAGATTCAGCAAAACGTCTTATTCGGAAAACGTCTTTCATTGGTTCTGTGGAGTATTGTTTGATCTTGTGCTCTCCGACCCTGTTTGCACAACTGGTTTCGTCAACGATGACATCGCGAGCTCCAATGACTTTGCCAGAATTCGGGTTCCAAATTCTGTAGCCGTTGCCGCAGTACCCAAGGAAAATTCCTTTCCAAGCTTTTGGATCTAGTTTCTTTCGTTGTTCTTTGGGAATATGAACATATGCAGGACTTCCCCAAACTTTCATAATCGAAACGTCCGGTTTTCTACCTTCCCAAAGCTCAAACGGCGTTCTATCTTCGGTGATCGCTCTTGCCGGGCTTCGGTTTGTAATGTAAGCTGCAGTTTCCACTGCCTCACACCAAAAACTTTTATCAATCCCTGAGGTGAACAGCATCGATTTGGCCTTTTCTATCAGGGTGCGGTTCATCCGCTCGGATATGCCATTTAGTTCGGGTGTGTATGGGATGGTACACTTGTGCCACGGGACCACAAACGTCGCTGTGTACAACTTCTAATACGCGCTTCGCACGTTTTTCTGTACGTTCGCCAAATGGCTTTCTTGTTTGCTTCGCTTCTACACAAGATTCACAAATGATTTCAGATTTATCATTATTGAAACCCTTTTCCAATCCTCTTACCATATTCTTTTCCAGGACTTTTTGCAGATTCTTTTCACTGAGATGACCGTAGCGCTGGTGCAATAATTCGTGACATCTAAGAATCTTACCGCATGAATACATAACACTCCTTTTGTTATTCATCAAATAGAAATCCATCTCATATTGCATTCCGCATCTCTGGCCACAAGCGACCACTTCATTGTTGTTGATGATTTTAACTGCGTTGTTCGCGAAAACTGTCTTCATCCCGGTCATGTCCACCCTTCTAATAGAAAACAAATTGAAGCGCAAATCAGGAGCGTACAACACATACTGCAACGTGCACTCGCTCATTTTGTTTCCAATCGCCGCCATCATTTTTACTGTGCCATAATGTTTCGCAATGGCGGATTGTCCATTTAGCGCAACAGCAATATGTATTGGTTGTTTCAAAGGTTTCAATTCAACGAAAAGACTCCTATCGTTTGTTATATGATCCGACGCTCCGGAATCTGCCAACCAAACAATCTTCTTCTCGTTGCAAACATTTCCTGCTATGAAACATATGCCACCAATGTTATTTTCCGTTGCATGAGCATTCGCCGTTTTCTTCTTTTTCTCGCGATCTGGACACTCGGACGCTTTATGACCAATTCGATTACAAGAAAAACATTTCAGTTTCTTCCTTTTGATCGGTTTTCCTACGAACGCAGCAGGCTCACGCGGCTCTCGTTTAGTGACACTCACACTAATGTCTTTTCCTGCCAACTTGATCTCTTCGTCGAGCAGCCTACATTTGGCAAACTCTAGAGTTAGGTTATCCTCCGACATTGTTTCTAAAGCCGTCACTAATGTTGAATATTTCGGCCCCATCGTCATCAATAAATGGCACACCACGTCGATATCGTCTATCTGCGCGCCTGTTGCTCTATATTCGCGCACATTCCGATCAAATAACAAAAAATGATCCTGTAACTTAGTACTGCTATCGTGCCGCAAATAAAACAGTTTTCTCTTCGCATGTAGACGATTCGCAACACTTTTTCGCTCGAAGACCTTGTGTAGAGCTGTCCAAATCGCCTTTGGAGTTGGATGATCCTGCACATATTCAAGCTGGGTGTCATTTATGCGGGAAATCAGTATCGATTTGCATCTGCGGTCCTTTTTCTTCCGCTTTTCAATTTCGATGTTCTTCTGCTTCTTGATGGCTTCGCTGTCATCCACCTTGATACACAGCTCCTCGACCTCTTCCATCTCCTGTTGGACACATTCCTGCAAATCGTGCTCCTCCAGCACGGTAAGCATCCGGAACTTCCACGATGAAAAATTCGTCCCATCAAACAAAGGAATACGAAACAGCTCCATTTCCCGATCCGTCATTTTTCTTATTTCAAACACAGGCTTATTCAACACAATCTTTCCGAGACGAGCTCTGGGCCCATAACCTAAAGTTATGCAGTTTAAACAGAAGCTCGTGTTGCCGCTTTACTTGTACTAATCGGAAAGAAAGACTTTATTTCAGTGTTGCCTAAAGTAAAGAAGTACAGTAGAGTCCATGAACGAATACATTACAGGGTTTGCTATCCTAACAGTGGTCACACTCACATCAAAGTGTTCTAGGGATGCCGTTCCTAGTACAGCCTCGAATGGCATGCTTTCGTTTGTCACCACATAGAATTGCACTTCCCGGTAATGTTCGTTCTCGATAGTCACATTTACTGTACAAACCCCTTGTGCCGCGATTTCTCTTCCACCGAAACCTGTAAATTTCACTGTGGTAGCGTCTAGACCCGGCTGTCCGATTTTCTTGTAAGTACGATATGCCATCAGGTTTAAGGAACTACCGGTATCGAAGAGTGTTTCTATGGCGATTACTACTATCTTCATGGTTATCATTGTTTTCTTTCCTGTTAGTTTCGTAGACTGCTTTGTCACAAATTCGTCTTCTCGGCTAACAGGAATTGGCGGGGAGCGCACACAATGACTTTGTTGTTCGCTGCACATCGATACATTTTGTTTACCACTTTTGCTACCGGTACTGCCCCTTTTGCAGTCGCGTGCCCGATGACCGAACATATTGCACGAGAAGCACTTCGGTCCCTCGTTCTTTTGTGGGCATTCAGACGAAATGTGCGACGTCTCGCCACAGTTGAAACAATTCTGCTTTTTGATCTGCTTATTGTTTGCCTTTTCGTTCGGTCGTAGCTTGTCTTCCTTTTTTGTGAACTCTTCACGCTTCGTCTTACTCTTTACAGTCTTCGTTACCTTTTCGAAATTCAACAACTTTTTCTTTAGTCGCTCGATGCTTTGAGCTTCTAATAATATCGACTGATGATGCTCATCGTCGGTTATTCCACTCACTATATACTCACATAGGCTTGGCTCATCCAGATCGATCGGGATCGCAAGCCGTTGCATCTCGTAAATATAATCTCGGAGAGATTCGGTTGTCTTTTTCTTCCGGTTGGTTAATGCACGATGCACATCACTCGCTCTTATGCGTGGAGCGAATTCTTTGATCAGTGCCTTCTCCAACTTCGCAAAACTACTGAAACTGGTCCGAAGGGAGAATACGAATCGTCTAGCCGTACCGGCTAGTTTCTTACGGCACATAATCAGCTGCTGTTCGTCGTCCCATCGCGCTGCTTTGCATACACTCTTTAGCTGCTTCAGCCACATCCTCACATCTTCTCCTTCCTCGGCGCCGAAGGATTCGATGCTATCTTCCATGTCTCTAAAAGAATACACTTTCAGTCGTTTCGGTGCGTGTCGTCGTGGATTTTTGGGTGTTGATGTAGCTTTAATTGCTGTCTGAAATATTGAATCGGAATCTCCTTCATCAATATTATCGTCCTCGTCGTCATCTTCGTCATCAGTGCTTGGGCCATCGTCTTCGTCATGTTCCTCGTTGCCAGAGTGTTGTGAGTCGTCTTTCTCACAGTTACCGTCGTCTTCCGAACAACGATCATCATCCTTTTCGCCTTCTAAAGCATCACCGTTTTCACTATTGGAGCTCATCTTACTCCGAGGTTTGATGATCTTTTCGGCAATTTCCATCTTTCCACCAGTGGTTGGCAAACCAAGCTTTTCGCACTCGCGTATCAAACCGATCTTCGTAAAATTCTCACACAGCTCTTCAACCGTCGTCATATTATCGTCTTTAGTTATCACACGTTTCAAATTAACACCAACTTATCCTTTTGTTTTAAACTCACTCACTATCCCGGTTGAGCCCCCATGTAGGGAAATAGATGAATTTATTAAACAAATTATAAAGTAAAGGTATTAACAATGGTCGAAGGTCGTTCCGTTATGACTGTCGATACGCGAATGTCCAATCCTGTAGCGCGCCTCCTAGTATATTCTTTCCGCGCTCTCTCTCTCTCTCTCTCTATCTCTCTCTCCCTCTTTCACACTGCTCCCTATCCTCTTAGACAGTCCGCTCAGTTTTTTCATTCGCTCTCTTTCTTTCCCTTATCTCTTCC
This sequence comes from Anopheles funestus, assembly GCF_943734845.2. Classification (NCBI taxonomy): domain Eukaryota; kingdom Metazoa; phylum Arthropoda; class Insecta; order Diptera; family Culicidae; genus Anopheles; species Anopheles funestus. The sequence continues at coordinate 55,474,726 of NC_064598.1, forward strand.
CACATATATAATGGCCAGACCTTCTCGATCAATTTGGCTGTATCGACGTTCCGTTTCTGTGAGGGCTCTGGAAGCGTGTTGAATAACCCTCTGTGCGCCACCGGCATAAACGTGACTGATAGTCGCTCCAAGGCCGACTGAAGATGCATCCACCGAAACTACGATCTTCTGTCGCGGGTCGTAGTGAGCCAGTTGTAAGTCCGATGCTAATAGAGATTTGAACTCTTTGAAAACACGCTTGCATTCCGGCGTCCACTTAAACGGCGTATTGTTTTTCAGAAGCTGGTCTAGTGGGTATCTCAATTTGCGCATGTTCGGGATAAAACGACCGTAGAAATTAATAGCCCCTAGAAACGACCTTACACCTGTAACGTCCGTTGGTTCTGGCAGATTTCGAATGAGAGCCACTTTTGCTGGATCAGGGCGTAGTCCACGGCAATCTATCACATGCCCCAAATATATGATCTGAGGCATCCTGAATGCGCACTTGTCAGCACGAATAGAGGATCCATAGTCTTGGATACGAGGAAGTACATTTGCTAACACATTATCATGTTCTTCCATAGATGCACCACCCACGATAATGTCGTCGAGATAACCTGATACATTCTTGAGACCGGCTAACATTTTATCGATCACCATTTGAAAAGCTGCTGGTGCGATCTTAATACCTGGTGGAAGGCGGTTGTAATGGTATAGACCGCGATGGGTATTAATGATCAGTAATGGACGATACTGCGGATCGATTTCTATTTGTAGAAAGGCTTCTGAAAGATCGATTTTGCTAAAATGTTTACAGTTGGCTAGCTTTGAGAATATGTCCTCCGGTAATGGCAACGGGTAATCATTTGGTTCTAGAGCGTCGTTTAAACCAGTCGAATAATCCTGATTGAACCATTAGCCTTTTTTACGACTACTATCGGTGCAACCCATTCAGATGCTTTGACAGGAGAAATGACGCCAAGGGATTGTACGCGATCCAGCTCACGATCCACTGCTTCTCGTACTGCGTAAGCTACTGGTCGTTTAGGACGAAATACTGGACGGGAATTCTCCTTCACTGCAAAAGAAACATTTGCTTTCGTGCAAAGCCCTGCATCCCCGAAAACCAATGGGAATTTATTTTGCCATGTGCTCTGTGTGGCTTCCGACTTCTTCAGCTGGCAGCAGAATTTATCTATTGGGGTTGACCACAATGCGAACGAATCAATCAGGTCCAGTCCAAGAAGAAGAAGATGCGCTGGAGTGACAAAAATCTGGATCTGCTTGGTTTGGTTCCCCACACTGACGGCACATTTGAAATCTCCGTCCAATGTCAGATTGGCACCCGATGCAGCTCGTGCTACTATTGACAATGGTGCTAATTTAGGACTACCGATGCGCTGCCAGGTTTTTCGGTCGATTACAGTGATGTCCGATGCCGTATCAAGCTGTAATCGAACTGGTTTGTCGTTCATAATAACAGACACTAATTTGCGCCGATGTTGCACATGGTGCACGTTCACAGACAACATTCGCATGCTTCTCTGCCTTGAGAAACGCTTCGTAGGTTTGCTGATTAGTTTTCAGATCTTTTATTAAATGCGAACTGAACCGTTGATCAGACAAGACTAAACTTGCTTACACATTGCATGTCACAACACCCTCGCTCAATGTTCAGAACGTAATGACCCTAAATTACTTCGATGTTTCTAAAAACTATTTACAGCTAAACCTTTCGTCATTATATCAGCGATCTGTTCTCCTGTAGGTATATAAGTAACTTTAATGTGCCCCCGCTGAATTTCTTCATGTACGAAACGATGTCTAACATCCACGTGTTTTAAACGACCGTTATCTTTATCATCTTCGACTACTCGAATTGTGGACTGATTGTCTTCATGATAAACGACCGGCTGTTTCTGTTCTATATCCAAATCTTTCAACAATCGTACAAGCCATTTACCATGACACACAGCTACACTTAGCGCCACTAATTCTGCTTCCGTCGACGATAACGCTATAGTTGACTGCTTTTTAGTCAACCAACTAACTGTTGATCCATATACACGAAATATATATCCGGTTAACGAATGTCTATCTATTGTGTCATTTGCCCAGTCGGCGTCAGCATATGCCTCGATTATCGGCGATATTTCCTTTACCTCAAAAACTAGTCCAATGTCTAAAGTTCCTTTAATATATCGCAAGATTCTTTTAGCATGCTTCCAATGTATTTCATTAGCACAGCTCTGGAATTGGCTGAGATAGTTAACTGCAGCACAAAGGTCTGGTCTAGATGTTAATGTTATGTACATAAGACACCCTATCAATTGTCTATAAGGTTTGTCCGTACACTCATCTTCCTTTCCTTTCTTTAAACGTAAATTGCATTCCATAGGTGTTGCTACAACATTACAATATGCAAGATTGCGCATATTAAAGCGAATGAGTAAGTTTTCGAAATTGCGCTGTGAAATACGAATACATCTTTCATCCCTATTTCGTTCAATTTTCATTCCGAGAAATGTGTTCACTTCTCCTAAGACTGACATCTCGAATTCACTTGAAAAACATTTCTTTACTGAAATTACTGTATTCATATTATGACCAATAACGAGCAGATCATCAACATAAAGCACTAACAATACTTTGTGCATACCTTTTCCCATGGTGTACAAACACTTGTCGCTGTAGCTACGTTGAAATCCTAGCTTTTCCACAAAACTATGAAATCTATCATTCCAAGCTCTTGAAGCTTGCTTTAACCCATAAAGCGATCGATTTAGACGACATACATAATTCTCATTATTTTCGAATCCTTCTGGTGGGGTCATATAGATCTCTTCATTCAACTTTCCATTTAAGAAGGCCGTTTTTACATCCATTTGATGTACCAGCATCCTTTGTTCATTAGCCACAGCCAGAACAATACGTACCGTATTCAATCGCGCAACAGGAGAATACGTTTCAAAATAGCCAAAACCTAATCTTTGACTAAATCCACGAGCTACCAACTTTGCTTTGTACCGGTCTTCTCCACGTGATTCTCCATGTTTAACCTTGAATACCCATTTGCACGATATTGGTACTCGTCCTTCAGGCAGCTTCACAAGTGTCCACGTTTTATTACGTTGTAGTGCATCCATCTCGTCTCGAACCGAAGCTTGCCACTTTTTCCAATCTGGTGACCGTTTCGCTTCAGCAAGCGAAGTTGGCAACTGATCCACGTAGTTTAGTGCGTGAAATGCATATCCTGCGTAATGCATTTCATAGTCATTTTGCCAGGTAGGAGGCTTCCGGGTTTGGACGCTGATGATTCTTCGACTTCCCGAACTTCAGCATTATCATCACCGAAACAGCTACTAAAGCTGTCATCACCAGCAGTTCCAACCGATTGTTCAATCGATTGTTCACCGGAACTTGCAGTATCACCTTTTCGTTGTGCTGGAACGATTTCCTCTTCAACGTCACTTTCGTCGTCAAATATGTATCTTGACCCATGCATACGAAACACGTCAGAAACATCATTCGATTTTGAGAATGTTTTTGATTCATTTAAACTCTCACTCTCTACGAAATCTACATCTCTTGCGACAACCATTTTCTTATTCTTCGGATGCCATATACGATATCCACACGATATCGACGATATCATATCCGATGAAAACACCTTTCCATGATTTCGCATGGAGTTTTTTACGTTGTTCTTTTGGTATGTGCACATACACAACACTCCCAAATACACGCAAATTTCGTACGTTCGGTTTACAGTTCTCCCAAATTTCATACGGTGTCTTTTGATTTCCAAGTGCACAGGCTGGACTACGATTCGCCAAATACGCAGCCGTCTGAATCGCTGGAGGCCAAAACTCGTTTCCAATACCACAATTGTCAATCATAGAACGAACCTTCTCAACCAAAGTTCGATTCATTCGTTCACTCACACCATTTTGTTCAGGAGAATATGGGACAGTCCATTCGATTCGAATTCCCTTATTCTTGCAGAATGTTTTAAACTCACGTCCAACATAGCGTCACCTCCGTTATCGCAACGTAGTCGTGAAATATTCTGACCGAACTTAGCATGTACGAATGCTTCATAATCAACGAACTTGTCCAACACCTCATCCTTTGAGCTAATTGGAAACACCATGGTGAACCGACTCCAGTCGTCGATAAAGGTTACGAAATAACGCTCACCATTTATTCCGATTTTATTGAAGGGTCCGCACACATCCGAGTGTATTAACTCAATAACCCGCTTTGACTTTCGGCCTTCACATGGTTTGAACGATTTTCGTATCTGTTTTCCCGCATGGCACGATTCGCAAATGATTTCACTTTCTGGATGTTTTATGTCGATATTCATTCCATCAACCATCGATTTGCTCACTAACACCTTTAAATTTTTCGTGCTAAGATGCCCGTAGCGTCGATGCCAAAACATCAATTCTTTCGGCACACGACCACAATAATATAGTCCGTTACTCGGAACAATTTCACGATATAACTTTAGTTCGTATAGTTTACTGCGAAGTTTTCCTCTTGCGACAATTTCCGTCTCACTTCCAATTGTTACGGAACCCTTCGCAAACCAAACTTGCCATCCAGACATTTCTATTTTTCTAACAGATAAAAGATTTACCCGTGCTTCTTTTAGAAAAACGTCTTTCAAGACAATAGAAATCGGCTCCTGGTTTCCCGATACAATAAACAAAGATATATAATACCGTGTTCTTTCGCTGTAATTGTTTCTCCTTCCTTAGCTACAGAAATGAGCATAGGCCTTTTCATAGGAACAAGCCTTTTGAAGAGTGACAGGCATAATATAGATGATTATGAGAGCCTTTTGACAGGCATAATCTAGATGATCCTCGGTACGCTTCTTTGTAATCGGCAAACTTTTAAAACGCTTGCTGAGCAGCATCTCCTGGTCGTCGAAAAGCGCTGATAGTTTCTCGACCGTTTCCTCGAACGAGAAGTCGGATGGACGACGGGATGAATGATATGTACCTTTCATGCTCAGCACTTCGCAGCTTCCGCAACATCAGTCTAACCCTGGCTGCATCATCAAGTCTGGCAGCATCTTTCTGGAATAAATCAGCATACCTCGAGTACCATTTTTTAAATATGATTCCCGCCTCCTTCTCGCAACAAAACTCTGTAATATTACGAGAAAGGGAATCAAAAATTTGTTCGGGTTGGACGGGCATTAAAGCGTTCTTCGAGCAATCTCATTGAGTTAACTTGTGAATGGAAATCCTGTTCCATTTTGTTTTTAGTAACACTGTACTACGAGTGCTAAAATTTGGAAAGAGCGTTAAACTTTGGCATAAGCGAGTTGAAAAACAATTGTTCTTCTTCGTTTAGGTTTTCTTTACTTTCCTACGTTGTGTCTTATAAGGGTTTCCTTTGCCGTGTTACAATTAGTGTCAAAGACTCTCCCGCTTGAGCTCAAAACTGATACTGAAAACTCATAAGCTGATGGCCCCGAGAACCCGGATAAACCGTTCCGCGCGGAATATCGAGTTGGATCCACTTCGAGCGATCCTTCAAACTCGATCCAATTTGAAATACCCGTTACTAACAAAAATAAAATAAACATTTGATTTGAATCCAAACAACAATCAATTACCTTCTTCTTGCCATTAAGTGTGCGGAACCGAATTTCCTTTTAATAACTTACCTTATGTCCACAAATTAGGAATTGTTTTTCATCCGACTAGTTTTCGTTCTTGTTTCCAGTGATCCTCGAATAGTTTTGTTGTTTGCTCTCCTGTCCACGGGTTGGGACTCTGGAACATCCGTTATTTTTCCTCTTGTTGTCCACGGGATGCGTTGTTTAGAAAATTCGTTGTTTACCCAGTCGATTGTCTGGAGAGTCGCCACTACCTTTGCAGATCCGAGGTGGATGGTTATTCCAGTTCTGAATAGTGAAAACTTTGCTTTTTTTTTGCTTTTTTTGCTTTGTTGGGTAAAAAAAGACAGAGAAAACTCCTGTCCGTCACTAATCGACCACGGGTTGGATGATTAAATATATGGTCGAGTACAGAAATGTATCTACACAATTTGCTAGCTTCTTTGAAGAGACCTGAAGCTCCAAGATGCAAGATGCTCCAATTTATGACAAACATCCACCGCAGAGTTCCATGTTAGTTGCCAAGTATTCATTCGCAGTTGTATTGTAACTTCCTACGAGTCAAAATTGCAATCTCCCTTGAACATGAAACAAGGTGATGAAAATAGAGACGGCTAGCGTCCTTACGAAAAAAAATCTGATCCGCGAGCCAAAAATTAGTTTGTTGCCACTGTACTACAGGATTACACCAAGAATTATAAGCTGATTTTTCTTTTTCTGTACCGATCGTTGGTTTCATTGTATCTGTCTACAAACATAAAGATTTGAACGTTTTGAGAAAGCAGAAAATTACTTATTCTATTCTATTGTACTGAAAGCGGTAACCATCATAACACTCTTAAATTTAAAAAATCAAAATAAAAAAAAATATAGTGTCATACAAATCATTAGCACAATGGAAACAATTGATACCTGTTTTATGTTACTTCTTGCAATGGATATTTGTGTAACAACGAAGTTAACAGTAACTTAAAAAACAATAAATAGTAATAATAATAATAATCATATATGAACAGATTGCAAATTTGTTTTAGCATATGATATGGAAATTCTTTTTTTCAATACTACCATTAATCATTACAAAATCTTAAATAACTTCTTCGGTAACATCGTTGAAGTAAAATAGTATATGAAATATTTTTAAGTGTTTAAATTGATCCTCCATTTCCTCGATGTATAAAGTTCAACCACGTCAAACTTGAAAATATGCGCATACAGATAGATTATTGCAAAGGTAGGTTTAAGTTTTTATATTGAAAAGAGAAAAGATAATTGCCAAGGATAAAAAAATCATTTGTTTTTCAACACATACGAATAGCTTATATAGGCATTACTGTTAAAATCTTACGAAGGACTCAAAGTTAGTTCGCAATATTCTATTACAGAGCAGAAAAAAAATAAGACGAAAGAAAGAAAATTACAAGGAATAAAACGAATGAATAAAGACCTTTTTTTAATTGTTCTCGAAAAAGGGAAATTAAATGTAATTTATTTGATAAATAAAAATACGAACTTTCAAGGTTGCAAGATATTAATCAATTAATTAATGTGAAGATATTAATAAAAACTTTCCGATATGCGTATCATATTTTTCTGGTAAGTAAAACAAGAACGGTGAGTATTATGATATAAACTTTGTTATTGCTGTTGCAAAATTAGATCGACTTTATACTCTTTACCTTTAGTGAAGTGATATGAGTTTCAAAATCCATTATTTATCTTGCATTTCCGTATCCTATTTCACAATTAGTTTTATTTATTTAAATTAAAATATTTTTTTTTAAAGTATGCCATCCTTCAGCAAACAATAGCGCTCAGCTATTGAACAACGCAAGCATAAGCAATATCCAGTAATGAAGAATACACGTGATGCGTCAAGCTAATTAAGCACCTTCGCATATACCTACATTCCATTCAACGATACCGACTGCTAAAAACCTTCCGTTTTTGTCGTTATGATAATAAGAAATATATTTATGAAATGGCGGATTTAACGGTAAGCGTGAGCGCATTTGGTAGAGCTCAATCCAAGCATTTCGCAGGGGCCCGTTGGCTTATCGCTCAGGCCCCCGTAAGTGTAAATCCGTCACTGTATTTATTTAGTTCATCCAAACAAAACAAACTTGCGTTTAAAGTTTATCAAACAGATTCAATAGAAACATGAGGGGAAAAAAATTAGCACACAAAAAAGGAAACTATGAACTATTATTGTGTATAAAGTATAGAATTTTACTTTATAAAGTTTAAAGTAAAGTTCTATACTTTATACACATATAAAGTTTAGAACTTGTGTATAAAGAATAGAACACTTCGCATAGAAAATATAGGAAGGCCATCATTTAAAATTGGGCATAAACAAGGATAACTAAGCTCTGAGAAGACAAAATCGACTGGACCATCATGGGTTTGCGATGTTGAACAAACACAAATCGATCGTCGTTTTGTTTTATGTGTTCTAATACATGAAAACCCATTTTAATATTACAAACATAGCCCATTCGTCGAACAAATAGGAAACTATGAAAGAGAATTTCATTACAGACAACCAAACAAGTATTCCTTGCTAACCGAGACCGGCAGATCTTGGAGAAGATGGTTCAACAAAAGGCTATGAGCTGTTTTGCAACCTCGTCCAAACTTACCAAACTTGTACGAATCACAATGACCAACGTCACATGTTAGGCCATAACGAGACTGAAAACTCTCACAAACCAATCATGTCTATTTCATATGTGGCGAACGGTTATCAACGGATCCAGCAGGGCGCAGAATTCCTCGGGTTGGAGATTAAGAATGCAAAAAACCATATTGATAATAGCACCACCAACGGCCCTACTAACAAATTTTACTTAGGAGTTACGTTAAGATAGGTGACGGTAGGAGTTACGGTAAGATAGGAGATAGTTCCAGTACTGACATCCGCCACTGAGACTGAAATATGGACTTTGTTGAAAACTGACGAAATTTCGCATTCGGGAGGAAGATGCTCAGAATGATTTTTGATCACGTGTGAAAGGGCAATGGAGGTGCCCCTTTAATGACGATTGCCACGAGTTGTACGATATTCTCACTATCCTACAGTGAATTAAACTCACTAAGCTTAGGAGGACTTATCATGTCATTAGAATGGCACTGGGCAGATAGCATGTTTCTGCTGTTCATATAGATAGGCGTGGTAGGCCCAAATTGAGATAAAGTGATGGCATCCATACATCTGGGAGAATGCCCGAGATAATGAATTGGCAGATGACGGCGCTTGTCCTTAAAACTATTGATAATTAAATTATTAAATTAATTAGAAAGTACTTACTCTGAGCACTCACTCTTGTCATTTTATATGCTCAAATCAGCTACATCATGCATTCAAAAAATGATTTCAATTATATGAAGAATTAAAAGATCGTGATGTACGGTTTGGATGTATGGGATGTTAATAACAATGCTTAAGAAACATTTACTGGATTGGCTTTGTTTTGGATGTCTTCTTTATGTCAATTTTATATAAATAAAAGAAGTACGATAGTGTAGCAATAATCGAAATAAAGTATGGTCTTTATGTTACAAAATGCTAGAACGATTGAATAAAGATTACCAATAATATGTTTGCTGTATACAAACCCTCCTTTCATCACCGTACACATACATATATCACAACTACAATAACGCAAGAGAAATCAAAGCAAATCGGCAACACCAATTATGATCAAGTGTCTTCTGTCTTCGGCGGACGAACGATTGAGTTACGCTTGATGGATTCCACCAACCATTTTATACCTTCATCGACACCTTCCCTAAAAATCAATAAGCAAAAAAAAAACAAGCATCGTATAAGAATGTATTTCCAGCATCGGCATACTCAATCGTTTACCCCGTTAGCGCCGATACGGGCATCACCAAACAATCTCGGCGTCCAATGAGATGGCCAGCTTCCTGGAAGACAGGTTTTATTTCGCGCACACCCATACAATCAGGTAGGTCTTGTTTGTTTGCCAGCACTAGCAATGGAATTCCAGACAAATACTCATTGCTAATCATACTATCAAACACCTCCTTCGATTCATTCATACGAACGCGATCATTCGAATCGACCACGTAGATGACAGCGTGTGATTCCGAGTAGTATTTGTCCCACAGTGACTGTAGCTCTTGCTGACCACCCAGATCCCAGAAGCTCAATCGTATACCGGAGATATCGATCTGGCCGATGTTTAATCCGACCGTAGTCGTAATTTTGCTCGGGTTCATTCCTCTGTAATTTTTGCTAAACTTCGTCTTTGCCGCTTCCAAATAGGTCTGATCGAACGATATGTTTGCAAAGTTCGAATATGTTAATGCACTTTCACCGGAGGGGCTACACCACAACTTACCGTCTTGCCAGCGTTGTCTAGCCCGAGAATTAATATGCAGTATTCATCTTTCTGTGTAAGGTACTTGTAAAATCCGCTCAACAATGTGTACATGGTGGCAAATAAAAACTACAAACAACACACAAGTCACAGATTAATTTCTAGTCAAAAATCCCGATTCCTGCGCTGTGTAGATTGACGTCGTGTTGTTGTTTTCATTTATTTGACGGACACAATTGCTATCCTGCCAAACAGCACGCTGGGTAGGCAGGTGGTTAAAGTAGTTGACAGCAAAATTTCATTTAAAAAGGCGACCAGTGCAATTTTACAAAGTTTACCGTAATAATTCAGTGCAAATATAATTTAATTACCTTTTACTACAGATATAGCCTAGATTTAGTTAGAAACTAGGTTTGATTACTATTTTCCATGCGTTCTTCAAACACTCGTGTTTATACTAAAATTTGGTCCGACAGCATTTTACAATTGCTGTGTTGTATTGCAAGCAGACAATCCTATGATTTGGGCGGGAAAGGTTGAATAAAACGAATTAAAGTGTACTCTACTACTACGTTGAAAACGAATACGCGTCCATTACAAATATTTGGTGAATCGACAAAGGGAAAACACAATTAATTTGGAAATACCTTCGCTTGTGTATCATTGAAGTCTTTCGATTATGTCAAGCCAAGACAAAGAACCATGAATTTATCGTTATAGAATTGTTAGGATTGGTTAAGTAATTTTATTGTTTCGGATTACAAAGAACTAAGATGATTGTGCTAGAACAAAAAACAGATGTGATAGCTTTTGCTGATATTAAAAGTTACTAATATTTATTTCATTATTTTTAAGTAGCAATACTTCATCGTGTAATTAAGTTCTAACTGATGTGGTAAAATATTAATCCTATGCTACATGATACCTAGATTAAAACCAGGTCTTGCCCGGTATGGTAAATTAAAAACGGTACTAACCGGTATCTTTACGCGGCCGCGATAGCTAAAACTAGCACAATTTCACGAAGAATGAATTCATAATGTCTTTAGTTCAGCTTATGGCATGATGTAAGAACCGTAATTACATACTTGAGGGCAATGCGTGTTTAAATTCATAAAATTTTGTAAATTTCGCAGCAGGCGAACTAGAAATGTTTGTTTGAGTATTAGGGGAAGGAAAATGAAAGATGATGCTTATGCAAAAGCGTATGTCTTTAGTATAGCATAATCGCACCTTGTGTTTTATCATCCGTAGGGGGATTTAAAAACTTTTTCCTCTCGCGGTGCTCGAGGCGTGTCGCGGCAATAAGCAAAACCAAATTCAGTACAACCAGCACGATACCAGCAGCGATGAAGTAAAAGCTGGATCCTAGCATAGTCAGCCCCGTGCTGTACCAATTATTGTTACGATCCTCGGCAAGAAGCACGTTGTGCGTCAGATAGTTGTAAAATTGTAACATCCAGCATACGAATGCAATTGCCTGCGAAAAGCCGGTGAAAAGGTTACTAACTAACAACACCACCATGGTTCCGGTTTTCTTTGAAGCCGACGCCGACTTTAGTACAGAGGCAATAGCAGTGATCACGCCGCCTAGAATGCCGAATCCGGTGCCGAGGGCGGCGCCAAGCCACAGCCAATAGCTCATCACGTCCGGTTCATTACGAATCATTGCCGGCACTGGAAAACGGTAGAAACAGTTTATATTGTATCAGTGCTAGAGCAATGTTTACATATCATTATTGTGCTTACCATCGATTTTATAGTCTCTCAACCCGAATCCAACGTTTAAACGCCGATGACCGGAGAATAATCCGAAATTTATTTGACCGCTTGATTCCGTGAAATTTCGTCGTTTTGCATTGCCTTGTATCCAGTTGTTGGTCGTAAGACTGGCCACGAGTAATCCAACGATCAAGCAGCTGGTGAAAAACGTCACAAACACGATACTACGTGTTTTCAGGCTCATGGTACCAGGTTGATGTCGTATAGCACTTGTTAGATGTATTGTTTATGTTAACTAAAGGCCAGAAAGTTAGGATTCTTTCTTTACCTAGAATTATATATTAGAAGAAATTCACATTATAGAAATAGAACGAAAGTAGTGGAACATACACGCATAGCAACATATAACCCACAAGGTTAAAAGGGACAGCCCCAAAAGCCAACAGAAGCACGTCCGAACACCGGCCCAAAATGGCATGTAACCTTGCCCCCTAAAATTAAACGGCGTGTTGTTCGTATTTACACAAAGGAAATGAATTGTTTTCATAATTATGCTTGCATAGCCTTTTAAATAAGCATAACATCTCTAACAGTGCATCAAAAGCGCATTGATAACAGCTTGAATGTATTCACAGGAAGACAAAAGCGACCATAAAGCTGCGTTCGGTCTGCCAACAGAAAGCATGAGAAATAAAACAAAATTTCACACGACCATTTCATCCGCCAGTCAGTCCATCGTTTGCTTCACGAACTGAACGTCTATTGACATTTATCAGACCCATTTCCAAAGCACGACGAGAGCGAGGACGCTCCTTGTGAAAGAACGGCGATGCATATGTTTGCAAAGGCTGATGATGATGCTGCATGCATCGCAACAAAGACGACAACATTATTCAACACTAACGAACAAACACTTTGTTTTATCACAAATTACTAAATGTTCAGCTCACCTTTCACAACTTTCTTCGCGGATTTCTGTAAAGTTTTTCCTATGCACTTTCGAGATGATCAGTAAACAGCTGAAAACGTAGCACCATCTTCCTGTACATTAGATCATTTTGTTTAACTGTTTAACGGGTGTAATCAGGAAGAATGCAGATGTTTCTAGCAACAGCTTTGCTTGTCGCACGGTAGTTTCTTTTCGTCGATCAGTTTACTATCTTAACATTCTTTATAATGGTTATAATCACTCGATCGATAGTTTCACTTTTTACCCCGCTCGATGACACGCTCGTCTACTCGAGTGAAACCCTATTGTACGTTTGCATGATCGTTGTACGCACAGTGTACGAGGCAGCAGGCGTTAGCGGACAAAATTGCAACACATATCAAAACAAATATTAAGTGAAAATCGTGTTGGTAATCAAAATGAAAATACAAATAATTAAATATTGAATTATGTTATGTATTCTATACTTTTCATTTCTAAAATTTGTTAATTTTTCCTGGATTTTACCAGAGCCATCGTCCTTTCTCTTTCTTGAAACGTCATCGTGCTGTCAACGATTTGAACTGTCATTATTGAATGTTCAACTGGCAACAAACGGACGAAATGCTGTTTTCTTACCACTGTGTATTGTTTTCCGACGAAGCTTTCCGAGCAGAATAGTTGCATATTTACTATCGCGGTAAAATTGCGGAAAGATACCTTCAATCTTTTCTGTGGTTGCATTTCCAGTTGTAATAAAGTTGCACAATGGCCGAGAGTGCGGATTTCAAGGTTCCCAGCGTTGATCAAAAACTGTTAACAAAGCTCAGAAAACCCGCTCTACCAGCGTCAGTTTCGAAGGTAAACATTACTTTACCCACAAAGGTAGAACCGGACAGTGCGGAACAATTTGAACAGAATACCGTGGAAATACCTCCCATACCTTACAAGGAACCGACATGGTCGCGGAAATGCGACCCATCACAGGAATATAGCTTCGAGGTGGAAAAAAACGGAGTCATCATCGAGGAGATTAAACAGCTGCAGAGTAAACCTTTCTGGTTGTTTGGCCGTTTGCCGAATTGTGATGTGAATATGGCCCATCCGACCATCTCTCGGTATCATGCTATACTACAGCACCGTGCAACAGATGAGTCTAATCAGAAAGAGGAAGAAACATCTCGCCCGATACATGCTACGATCGAACCGGGATGGTATTTGTACGATCTGAACAGCACACATGGTACATTTTTGAACAAACAACAGATACCTGCTCGCACGTACGTACGTGTCCGCGTCGGTTACATGATCAAGCTAGGATCGAGCTCGCGAACCTACATCTTTCAAGGACCATCCGAAGACGACGAAGAGACTTCACGCAATGTAACAATCACGGAAATGAGGGTGAGGAAGCAAAAGCAGCTTGAACTGCGCGAAGAAATCGATGAAATTGAGCGCAAGGAAAAAGAACGTGTTGAAAAGCTGAAAGAAGAAGAAGGCATTACATGGGGTATGATGGAAGACGCCGACGAGGAGTCGGATCTTACCGAAAATCCTTACGCAACATCAAACAATGAGGAACTGTTCCTAAACGATCCAAAGAAAACGTTGCGCGGTTTCTTTGAACGGGAAGGCTACGAGCTGGAGTACAAAGTGGAAGAACTGTCGTCGGGTACGTACTGTTGCAAAGTCGAGCTTCCGGTTGACGATGCAAATGGACAATCAATCGTAGCGGAAGCAACGCATAAAGGCAAGAAGAAAGAGGTGGTTGTGCAATGTGCTTTGGAAGCGTGTCGCATACTGGACCGTTTTGGTAAGCTACGACAAGCAAATCATGGTAAGTAGAGATGACTGGTTCTACGGAACTACGTTACGGTTCACATCATTTGGATCAGAAAATCAATCACTACTGCTCTTACAGAACCACGCCGACGTTTTCAAAAACAGTCCGACTCGGATGACGATGATGACTTTCTGGATCGGACGGGTGCAGTTGAGGAACGCCGTCAGCGGAAACAAGCGGCATTGAAACCGCAAACGCATACATACGCAGATTTGGTAAGAAAACGCTAAATATCCAAAAGTCCTTCTGGTGCGTTTGTTAAAGAGAAAACAAATGTTTTTTCATCAAACTGTACTCTTTTCTGCCCTTTTCCAGATACACAAGGAAGCACTCATACTAGATCGTCTGGAGTCCAATGAATCAAAAATACAAAACGCTCGTTTGATTAAACAGGAAACGCACCTACCTGAGAATGATGATGATGTGGACAGTTTTTTAAACAATCTGACTAAAGATGGAAAGATAGACAAGTTTGAGATCCGTCGTTTACGGATGGAGCAAGTGAAATTAAATGAAGAGTTAAAACAGATCAAGAAACTCATCGAAGTAACAAAGCCAATCGATTTGCAAAACATTGGCAAGAAGAAAGAATGTTCCTCGGATTCCAAGCGTCAGGTATTACCACTGTACGGCAAACGAACCAAGCTCAGTAACACTTTTGGCATCCGTGAATCGAGCATAAAAGCGGAAAAAGATGCTGATCCCGATCCGGCCGACGGTGTATCTGGTTCCGCTAACGATGCACAAACTTCAAATGTTCCAATGCGAAAAATGTCACCCAAACAGGAGGAGTTAGGTGAACCGAGTACCCGTTACAGCAATGAGCGGAAACGATCTTCAGTCGAAGCAAAGCCGAACGTTATTCGGGAAACAGATACTACAACCGGTGAAAGCAGCGGCAAGAAAAAGCGCGGTCGACCGAGAACTCGGAACATCGGCAAAGCTCGCGAAAATGTCGATATTGACGATGCGGTTGAGATGGCGAGCGAGGATAAAAATGTAGAGTGGGTGCCACCATCCGGTCAGACTGGTGATGGTAGAACTTCGTTAAATGAAAAGTATGGATATTAATGCGTTGGGAGTAATGGCTTGTATGCGTATACGCGGTGAGTAAACTTCACATTCAGCATTTAATAAAAATGGAAACTGCAAATTCAAATCATTTGTTGATGGGTAATCATTTTATGATTGTATTCATTGTGTTTGCCACTTCACTAGGAGTTCTTTACTGTCTGTCTGTCACTAAATTCAAGTTGATCACATGTTTTTTCATTCATGCAAGCGGCCTGGTTAGTAAAAAAAATCATAATATTTTTTGGATCAACAAAAGCGTTATCGATAGGCGCTTCGTACCTAGCTTCGTATTGGTATCATTCTTGAGATGTTATCTAGAAGAAGACGCCCTAAGATTTTTGAAAAAGAATTAGCATACATGCCGCGTTTTAAGGCTCAAAAAAATCAATTTCAATGTCATGTAATTTTCATTTGACCCCAGAACCCCCCCCCCCCAGTCAAGTGTTCGTATCAAATATCGAGTAAATTACTGAATGAACTTTTCATGGATTTATAATTTTATTAATGAAAGGTATAACTCACATGATTAATTAATTGTTCTGCTATGCATACAATGTGCAATTCTGTTCATGAACATCTTGCGTAGACTTCGTATCGAAAGTTCCATCCTGCCATACACGCAATATGACATTTCATAACTGGGGTGGCAGCATTTGTTTTGTTATGAATGTTTTGGTTTTTTCATCACCAATTTCACCTGCACCGCATCGAATAGAAATTGATGTCGAGTTCAAGAGAGAAGTAAGTTGATTTGCTGTTCCCTACCTGCAGCTAACTGAGAGTTGGACCTACTTCGATGCAGTACAATCGGAGAATATTGGGTAATAATTTTAGACGATTTCATCAATTCTAATCCATAGAAAAGTATCGCAAGCCCAGGGTATACGGGGTGCGTACAATTATTTTTAGAACCATATGAATCTGTGATGCGGCATCGTTTGGGTACCCTGAAATCCTGTTCCTTCCCTAGAAAATCGTGTAAGTGGCATGGCTGGTATAGTTTTCTTCAAGCATTAAGCTAACTTTTTCATCCATTTCAGTATTTCACCTGTCGCGCTGGACTATAGGGTTTAGCAAGCATGACACTTCCACCTCAACCCGTACCTAGTGAACCGTACAGAGTGGTTCCAATCCATAAGCATCGCGAACTGATGGATCAGTGCATTGCGCTTATTAATGCTGAATGGCCACGCTCGTACACGGCTCGGCTCTGGAGTTTGGAATCATCGAAGGAAACGTTACCGACCAGCTTCGTGCTGACGACGAACGTGAATAAAGAAACAATCGTCCTGGCACACGCCAAACTTTCACCCATCCCTGCCGATCGCGATGCCGTGTTTGTGGAAAGCGTAGTTGTAGCACGCGAACGTCGTGGTCAAGGCATTGGGCGGTTGCTAATGCAAGAGGTGGAAAGGCATTGTTTCAAGAGTTTGCATCTGAAGAAAATTTACCTTTCCACAATCGACCAGGAAGCATTTTACGCGAAGCTCGGGTACAAGCTGTGCAGTGCAATTAACATTTTCGGGTCACGTCCCACGCTTAACAAGAGTACCAAGAAAATTTGGATGTTCAAGAGTGCGGACAGTTAGACGACAGCAGCAACGAATGACGGGTATACGGAGCATGTATTTAGTATCTTCGTCCGGTTAATTACTGTTAGCTTGCCGGTGGTTTGTTACGTATTGTTATAAATTTTTGTCGTAAGAAACTGAACATGTTATTTATTCTAGATAAGCTACATTAACAGACAAAAAACCTGATTTCATGAATAAAATGTGCACTGCTCGTGGTTCGCCGTAGAGCGTGTCGTGTTTTGGCGCTTAGAAAAGGGTGATAAAAATAACTACTCGAATCATCTTTTCTGCCAGAGCTGCACGATATAGTTAGGATGAGATGTGTCCATCCACAAGGAAGGTAAATTATGTTCTTACATAAGTTTCGATAGTATATTAGGAATAAATTATAATATTTTTATGTTTATAAATCTACATCAAACTGAATGTTGGTCTTCGCTTGAAAAATGTACCAATGTTTCCAATCTAAAATAATGATAGTGGAAAGTAAAATTACAGTTTTGAACAAGCCACTTACATTTACATTGCCCATCGAGTTTGATGATAACGCATTTTCATTTTGAATGCGGCTCATTCGATTTTGTGATATTCCATTCTTGCGACTCCAAACCCTGCATCGTGCTCGACAAATGTGTTTTGTTTTGATTTTGCCTGCGTTGATTTGACATATCGCGATAGCAACCGCGGCGGTTCCCCTGGCGACAAGAACGGACTGTTCTCCTCGAACATTCAACAACATTGCACTGTTTTTACCGTTGCTTAATTTTGTGTAGCAGGCGTGATGTAGAAACAATGGCGCTAGTGCAAGTTTCAAACAGGGATGTGCTGTTTTGGAGTGAATTTATCGAACTCTATCGTAATCTTCCTATATTGTGGTCGTCCAAATTGGAGAATGGAACAAGCCGAAAACACCATCGTGACCGTGCGCTGTACATACTGCTTCGAAAGTATCGGAAAAACTATCCCGCAGCAACGGAGGGAGATATCAAAAAGCTGTTAAAAACGTTACGATTTGAATATCGAGCCGAACTGCAGGTGGCTCTTGCACACCAAAAAGCAACAGGAAGCAACCTTGGCAGTTTCGAATCTTCTCTGTGGTATTTTGATGCGTTAAGTTTTTTGCTGCCGGAAGAAATAGACAACTTGAAGACGGAACTCCAATTACCAGAAGGTAAAAATAATCGTACAGTTGTGATTTAGCGTATTAAGTCAAGTGGATCCTTTTGTTACAGAAACATTCAACGAATGCCCAACTACATCAACGCACACAACCGATAGTCTACATAATGCCAACACATCGGACACGGATATAGTTCACTATTGTAAATCTCTAGCAACGGTTATGAAACTGTTATCACCACAGCAGCTAGTGTATGCAAAGTATCACATAGATAGTATTTTGAAATGCGGCGCGATGGGTATATTAAATTTTGACTGGCCGCAAATAGATATAAACTCATCCGAGCAGGCTTCCGGTGATACTGTCGTCGAAGGTGTCAACTGCGAATACTCAACCAACTGTTCCTCCGTTATTATCCCATTCAAACGATTCAAAGCAGCGCAGGACAGTTGTAAGAATGTTGAAAATGCGATTGCTGCGACAATGCGTGAAGCCACGTTTCAACAAATATCGCTTGGCGACAGTGTAGCTGTGAATGATTTGGCGGAAGAATATTTAGACGAGTATAAGCCAAAACCAGATGAAGTCAACGATGACAGCTATTCTTCGAGTGATAGAGGCTATGTAGCGGCGGAAGGTAATGAAATTGATTCAATTTCAAACAGGTACGGTCATATGATTTCGGGGTAATGAAAAAACCACATGAATGATGTACCATTTCCTTACAGTGTAACGCCGTTCGAGATCTCCATAGTAGACTGGGCAGATGCAGCTGGAGTAGCCGTGACTAAACGTTCCCTTAAATCAGTTACACAAGGAATCGATGTACCTGACGGTAAGCTGAACTCAGAGCAACAATATATTACCTTTTTTTTGTTTGTTCGTCTACACCCGTTTCCTTTTTTGTTTTAGAAAATGGATGCCAAGCGGTCAACGTACAACCGGAATTAATACTTCGCAGGCAGTGTACGGTGCACTATTCAAACTACACACACAACGTGGTGCCACATTACAATGACGAAGAATTCCTACTAAATTTTCGCATGGGACGCAACACAGTGCAGATGCTGTACAATCATCTAGCAGCAACATCGGCCTATAGGAAGTTAAGAGGTTTGTATTTTTATCGAAACTAATAACTGGACCCTTTCCCTGGTCACCATATGTAGGAACCAATACTATTACCAACAGGTCATGGCGGGTACGAAGCTATTAGTCCACAAACACATGTGTTAGCGTTTCTGTGGTTCCTTGGACACGACAAAGCATCGTACAGAGACGTAGCGGATCAGTTTAGCCTGTCCGTAAGCTGCCTGCACAGTGTAATCTGCAGAGTAGCGGATGCGATACTTAGTATGAAACCAACCGTGATGGTACGCCCGAACGAGGGAAAGAAGGAAGAATCGGCCGCCGTGTTTGCTACAATGTGCAACATTTCCGACGTGATTGGTAAGAGTTTCTGCGGCTACATTGCAAACAAGATAAGGAGTCCGTATGTTTAATGAATGTGTATTGTATCTGTATCTGTAGGATGTGTTGGAGGTATACAAATTAAAATTGACAAACCAGCAGAACATGCAGAACGGTATCTTCTTTGGAAAGGACACCACTCCATACAGCTGCAAGCAATTATTGATGAAAATGTACGTTTCTTGGATGTTTTTGTTAACTGTCCCGATGAACCAGAACTGATGGAAACCATCAAAGATATTTGCGGTGAAAGGTACTGCTTGTTAGGGACAGCGGCATACCCTTGCTTGTACCAGCTGCTGGTACCTTACCGTTCCGGAGGAATACCATTAACCGAAGCCCAGAAAACGTTTAACGAGCAACTGGAAACGATCACCAATAAATGTGTCCGTATTTTCGCGCACCTGAAGACACGTTTTCGGCAGTTATATCACCTGAAAGGGCGTCATCTGTCCAGGATAGTGAAATTGGTTAAAGTGTGCTGCATACTGCACAACTTAGCTTCGGCCGAGGAAATACAAGTACTTGCAAGAAACGAGTGCGAAAACCATCGCGAACTCGTTTTTACATATGATAATGCTAAACACCATTCGCAAGCAGACATCCTTCATGGGCAGCAGCGCAGAGATAGAATTTGCACTGGTTGCATGTGAGACGACATTAGGCTTCCAAAGTTGAGCAGTTGTTTTATATGAGCTGAATAATATAAATCAGTTGATGATCTTCAAAAGCTAAACAGGAGAATAGCGAATACGAATAGAGATATATTGGTATATTGGTATATAGAGGTATATTGGTACTTGCTCTAAGCATACAATGCAACTGATGTTAATATAAAAGCTAGGAAAATTTATGAAATAACACTGCCAAATCGAACTACTTAAGCAACAATCGACTGTACTGCATCCGATTTTCCAAGTGGGCATATTCCTTCAAGATTCGCCTAATAAATCAAAATTTCGTGTAAGCAGTTCTAACTGCTTCTTCCCATTGATTCCCATGAAACAAAGTAAAACGATTTTACATGCCATTTTATTTGCCTCAGGTAGGGTGTGATAGCGCGTAAATGTAAAACCTGTACGTTAAAATCACCGTTGCGTGATCGCGATCACCTGTAGATCATGTTCTGTATACAGAGCGCGTTGTGCAACAGTTGTGCATTAGTGTTTGTGTGTTCCTTTACGCTGTCATCGTACGGCATATCTGGTTTGTTTATGTCCAAATCAGATTTCGCTGTTCGTCCTCATTGTGCGGACGATTTAGTGGAATGGTTTGATAAGCCACATTACATTGTAAAGTGAACTGACGTTACGTGCCTTCTACGAGAGTAACCTCTAGCACTGGTAGATATAAAGTGAAACGAAAATTCCGCTTGCGAACATACGGTTCACAGTTAAAACGCATAGCTTGACGCAAACCCGTGATCTCCCATTATGTAAAGAATAATGCACTATTAAGAGTTAATAATAGAACTACTGTCCGTCACCATTATTCGTCAGATCCGGGACGCCCAGTAACAAGGTCGAGTATGGGTACGGATTGTATGCAGCCTGGTAAGCGTGGACTCACCGTGTCGGTTGCAGTGCTCGGTGGTGCGTGTTTAACAGTAATGCTGGCTTATCTGGCTTTCGGAGACAGCACTGATGAGTCCGGATTGCGAACGCTTCGGATGGTGAGCATCATTTTTCGCCACGGTGACCGTTCTCCCACCGATTTTTATCCAAACGATCCACATCGGAATCATCACTGGACGGGCGGTTTAGGCGCCTTATCTGAGGTACACGGGCGTAGCGGTATGATTGGGTGAACCCATGTATACTACCCTAATTGATTGTCGTTGTATATTCACAGAAAGGATCTCAACAAATGTACCAGCTTGGCAAGTTGTTACGACCGCGATATTATCGTTTGCTTCCCCCGAACGGTTTATACTCCAAGGAGCACATGACCATAGTGAGCAGCTACGCCGAGCGATGCATAATGAGCGCCCAGAGCTTTATAGCCGGATTTCTTCCTCCGCTGGAAAACACTAACCCTTTGCCAATTCCATGGCAGCCAGCAGCGGTCAATGTACTACCACGTGATCGTGACACGGTAAGCGTTGGTGCTGTCTATAAAGTTAACGAATATTAATATTAACCGACCCGTTGTTTCTTGCACGCTTGCTGATCAGATTTTAGCTCAAAAGCAACCCTGTCCAAGGTACGACCAATCGAAACAACGGCTGCAAGCGTACCCTCCGAAAGATGTTCGGGAATTATACGAAAAGAATGCGGCCCTGTTTCGTACGCTTAGCCAAGGCACTGGCCAAAATATCAGCACCATTCTCGATGTTGAGCTGCTGTACAATACGCTTGAGATAGAGAGATCGGCTGGTTTAGAGCTACCCGATTGGACGGAAGGAATTTTCCCTCAGAAGATGCTTCCGATTGCCGAACGTAGCTTGGCGCTCATAACCGAGTTGCCGTTGATGAAAAAAATTAAAGGTGGAGCGATCGTGGCGGAACTGCTGGACAATGCCATTCGCCGACGCTCGGGCATACTGATACCGGAGCGAAATATTTTCATTTACTCCGGACACGACGTTACGCTGGTTAACTTTATGCGCGCTCTTAATGTAATCGACCAGACGACCGGTAAACCGGACTTTTCGGCCACTATTGCGTTTGAATTGCACCACAGCATAACGTTCGATGACGATTTTGAAGTCAAAATGGTGTACTTCTTTAACAGTGAGGACAAGTATCCGAAGGAGATCGAAATACCGAATTGCGAAAGTCCTTGTTCGCTTACCAAGTTCGAGCAAGTTATGGACACTGTGCGTTTGAGAAACTATGACGAAACGTGCCAGCTGGTTTGAAACTCCCAAGAGCGCGGTAGCCACTTACATCGATCATCACATTGGTGGTATTATGCACACTCTGCATTAACTTAAGCTATACGGTGATGTATGTTAGCTTTTAGAACCACAATGCCAAAAAAGACAATCTCATTAGAATCATGTATGCCATGTGGCATCATCTTTGTAAAATTTATGCATATTTTGTTAACATGTGTTGTTATTCTAATAAACTAAGTGTTTGAAAACTTCAAGTTTTTTTTAATTAAATTCGTGCCATATCGCGGAGTTTTCTATTATAAGAGACTGAGTTTTTTCAGCTGTTGTCCATCGTTAATACACTAAGTCAGCCACGAGAGGATTGTTGATTTCGATAGTATTAACAGTACACGTAACAGACAGCCACAACGTAGCTACTAATGTTGAAACTGAAATATTTATTTTGTTTATCTTATTTTTCTTTTGTACATATGTTTTGTAAAAGGAGAGATAAAGTAATAAGCAAAACCGAACGCTTGCATGCATAAGTTTTGGTTTGGTGAGGAACGGGGACAAAGTAAGACATTGCATTTCCTCCGTTGAAATTTGCAATAGAAGAATCAGCTAGTGCAAGTGTAAACATTTAATTCTTTACTTGGGTGCATAAGCAAACCATATGCCACTTATATCCTCTTTCTAGACAAGAATGAATTTTTGTACGCTCGTACCTTTTTTATTGGACATTTAAAATCAAACTCCCGCCAGTTCCAATTGCTTATGAAACATACAGCATCTGCGCGTGTATGACGTTAATACACAGATGAAACCTAATTCTACCATTTTCACCATTACGTACAACTACCTTTATCTCTGCAGATAAAAATAGAACCCCCTCTTATCGTTGTCTAATACACCTAAGACAGCATTATCCAAAACTTGTTTAATTATACATTCTACATACCACAAGAATCCTGCCATAAACGAGACAAATGACATGGGATGAGTGCGTGTCATGACGGGCACTCAAATAATATAGTTTTGAATCAAGATACGATTAGTTAGAAACACAATTTTTGTTTGGCGGTATGCCGATAAACTTCATTTTCACCATTTTGTTGCTATTTCATAATTTTTTCAACGTTTCAAAGACCCTTCTTTATATGTGTGTGTGTGTGATTTTCAATTGGTCTGGATTCTGCTTTTGTATGCTTTTAATGAAACATTTCGATGGACCGTCTATGGCAGGGGGTAAATCGTCGAGGTATGCATAAATGGTAGATTAATGAGTATAATTAATATTTTAAAATGAATAAAGTAGAGGTGCATGTTTTGTAAAACGTAGTCGTTTTCCGCCGTTACAATACATGGGTTTTAAAAGCAGCACACTTTTGTGCTCAATCCTCCATACTTTCATTACGCTCCGGAGAGTGATCGTTATTTTTGGGTGATGTCGAACGTGATTTATCGTGCGACTTATCCTGCGATTGCGAGCGATCGCGCGATCTTGAATGGGATCGTGGCGAGCGGGAGCGGGATCGGGAGCGTGAACGCGACTTGTTATCCTTGGACTTGGAACGCGAGCGAGAATGCGACTTCGAACGCGAACGCGAACGAGAACGGGACTCATCGCGATCGCGTTTCGGCGAGCGGGAACGTGATTTTGATTTGCTGTTGTCGCGCGATTTGCTGTGAAGGACACAAAACCAAAAAATCGTTATGAAATGTGTCTTTTCAATTCATGCTCCACCAAAAAAGATCTTACTTTGAGCGTGAACGTGAACGAGATTTTTCAGGGGATTTCGATCCATTCTTCGATTTCGATCGGCTTCGCGACTTGGATCGGCTGCGCGACGAACGACGTGAACGAGAACGAGAACGTGATCGACGGCGTGAACGTGACCTGGAGCGACTGCTGGAAGATCGCGAGCGACCACGTCCATTCCGTCCGTTACGTCCACGATCCTCGACCAAGCGAATTCGTCGTCCATTCAACTCTGTATCGTCCAGCTTCTCAATTGCTGTTTTCATGTCCGACAAAGTTGCAAATTCAACCACGCTGAAATTTATCAAGAGCAAAAATAAAACATTACGTTACTTAACCGTAATTTCTATATTGTGTGTTATGGTTATCGTTGCCTCACCCTTCATTTTTACGTTGTTTGTGAGCATCGGCATAAGTTACTTCTCCGGCTTGGCGCATGTAGTCCTTCAAATCCTTCAGAACCCAAAATAAGTGAGAAAAATATACGAACAAAAATTAGAAGAGAACACTTTGGTGGAAACCATTTCTACTAAAATATTCTGAAAAAAAAGAATGATTATCGATTTATAGCGGAAAATAGGGAAATTGTTTTATCCTGTAAAAGCTTATTTGCCGAGGGAAGGACTACTGTCTAAGAAATTGTGGCACAATAAAAATGCTTTACGATTTCCATACACGATGGCGCTTCCAATAATTGAAGCACTTAAAGATATCGCAAAAGTTCCTCCGAATTATCCAAAAATATAAACAGAAACCGACCTCATTTCTGTGCATGATTTGTAAACTGCAGGCATAATGAAAAGAATCATTGGTTTGGTGGTCAATACGATGCGCAGGTAGGTATTTGTCGATGCAGGATATGCAGTAGTAGCATGGTGGTGTCCAAGGAAAATTATGACTTATGCTCCTGGAAACGGTTGCTTTCCTCTTGCGCTTATAAGTCTTTTCTCTTATCTGCTTCCAATGTTACAATCCAGTTTTCGAGCACGTTTGAGATCATCTTTTTATGTGATTTCTTCCTTCCTTCAAATACTGTTATTTGGTGGACTGTCGTTGAATAGTTTCAGGCTACGTTTAACTCTTTGTTCCACTTGTATTTTACATCGCAAAATGATTCATTGAATATCAATACTGGTTAGCAGCTACTCATTTCAAGCACGATGATCGTTTTCGTTGATAGTATTATTTTCATTTTATCCCCAATAGTTCTCTCTGAAGAGGATAATTATTTATCTCCGGGATACCTTCCTCGTTTCAGTTTCAAGAGGCTTTTCTGTCTTCAATTTGCCGCACGATACAAGTTCCATCCACCTCAGAATGTCATATGATGATGTTCCTCTAGAAAGTGATTCTATGATTCTTTTCATTATGTCCTTCAATAATATCTATCCCGTTCAGGTGGCTTATTATTCAAGTCTATGTTCAAACAGTAGAGATTAGTAGGAAAAGACGTACGTGTTTCTCCCCTAATTCCCTGCTGAACAGCCCAATTTAGTTCGATATTTCATCCCATTACTCTAGATAACCAAAAGGATATTACTATTGGTAAGTGAGAAAGGTAATTCGCACATTAAAAGAAATTAATATGATTGCGTCCGATAGGTTTCCGTGCTGATAACCATCGATAGAATTATCCTTGACACAACACACGCGTAGAGAAAAAATGGCGGAGATTGTAAGAAACGTTTAAATTAAATAAGAAGGAAAACAAAATCTAAAAAAATCGACCATTACCTTAGCGGCCGGGCACAGTTTTGGTATTTGGGACAGTCAACGAATCGTCTTTCCTTTATAATGTTCACAGAACCACAGATTTGACCTCTCCTCTCATCATGCATGTGTGTGTTTAGTGTGGATATGGAGCGGGACATGGCCGTCACTGTGCTGCAACCATCGCTAATTGCCAAAGGGGGTGGAGATTCAGTCCTTCACATAATGTCTGACTTCTGATGTGGAATATGTCTTCTTCGAAGGGAATGCGATCGACGAGACCCAGCAGCGCGAATAAAGGCATCCGATGAACGAAAGGGTCATCAGAGCAATGCCCGGAGAATTACGAAGTCACTACGCGATCGGCTGTTTCCTCCGCTTGCAGCTCACCGCAGAACCATCAAGAAACGCTCATCTTCCAAAACATCGCGAAGGAAGAAATGTTTGGCGGCTGCACCATTGCCATTGGTCAAAAGTATAGACGATGATACGAAGTTTGATAAACAGGTATCATCTCAGCTGACTAAACCTCATCATGCTAGTGTCATCTTCTCTCCAGCCACAATCGATGAATGTCCATGTTCTCGAGTGGATGAAATGGATTGAAACACGCATTTGGCGGGGGAAGAAAGCAGTCAAAGCTTGAAAATAGAAAAGAAAAAAGGAATAGAGCATACGCCTACGACGTTCGGATGGACAGGTCCCGATGGCATCGCCGGTTCGCGCTCGTTACATATCCAAGTGGGGCCGAGCCGCATCTTCACTCGCGCGTAGAAGGGTCTCTCCCTTCCTTGGTCCAGGTTACACCAAGTTCCGACATTAGTTTAAGGGCCTCAATAGACTGCAGGTGCACCACACCGCACCGGATAATTTCGGGTAGAACCACGGACGAGTACGCTCATTGCCATCATTAGAACGTGTAAGATAGACATCCTTTTCATCGTCGTCATCTGGCGTTGCAATTGTCCGGAAGCTTTCGTCCCAAAGGGCGAATATGGAGAGCACAATTATGTGCCGAGATTCCTTATCGGTGCATGTGACCTATTGCTGTCGAAGAACTGCGATTATGCACACAAAAAGGTAACCGGTTGTGGGAAAAATCATCTTGTAAGCTGAACAGTCCCGACTCCAGTCTTTCCAATTCGTCTAAACCCCGTTGCGTTGGAGATTGAAGCAAGTAGAATTCGATATGCCGCCAAGACGAGGATCCCCTTAACCAAATTCTGACTGCGCTGTCTTATTGCGATTGAATCGTTCGTGTGAGAGTTCATCGGTCACGGTTTGAGCCATTTCAAAACGTCATCCCTTCCTACGTTCATCTGATGACCAGACCAAGGGGCAGCGATCGATCCTTGGGCTCGCACAAATCTTCAAAATTAATCAATGTGAAAAATTTTCAAGAATTAGTGTACCATTGATAAAGGTAGGAAGAGATTGTGTAAGAAAGAAAAAGTAGGAAATGAGAAACCAATGGAACTTTAACGGTACTTTTCTGATTTGTTGGCTACGTTGGGCCACAGAACTTTGGGGGCGCTGCAATATTATCCATTCTGTATCCGGAGAATGTGACAGATGTGTGCTGTACAGGGCGAGTTCATCCCGATGATTTGTCCTCGCTGGGCTTCTTTTTTCATCTTCGTATCAACGCTTATCGACTTCTTAGCATAAATTCCTTTAAAGCTTGCATCGATTCCGGAATAATTTGTCGAAGTAAGATGATAATTTCTTTTATGCTTTGAAATTGTGAACTACGCTTCATCTTCATCCGATTTCCGTCAGGTGGTTTAGAGGATAGAGCCATACATCCATCATCCGTCATCGAATCAATCTCCATGGTCTGGTAATGATTTTTGTCGCATTTAGCACTAACTGATCGGTAGTGTCGTGCTGATTCCTATTCTTGACCAACCAAAAGGCATCTTCCATAAGGGCTTATCGTCCTTCACGAAGTTGAACGATGTTGATTCACTGTAACGATTGTTGACGACCTCATCCGATTGATCGTGCACGTTCTCTTCCCATCATTCGCTCCCTAGTCATATGAAGTGTTGCATTCAACAGGCGCTACCACACAGTATA
The DNA here is from genome assembly GCF_943734845.2 of Anopheles funestus. NCBI lineage: Eukaryota > Metazoa > Arthropoda > Insecta > Diptera > Culicidae > Anopheles > Anopheles funestus. The sequence goes on from NC_064598.1 coordinate 55,502,792, forward strand.
ATGTGTAAACCCTAGTTCTATGACCTCTCTCATCATGAAATAAGGGCAGCCGCCTTAACAGAAAGAGAATATAATACATATACAATTTTACTACATTTACTTCAATTTGTTATGCTGGCTTCTATGATAGAAAATGTTGCTAATAGATCATATTTCAATGCACCTTTCCTTCCAAAAACGAATCCGCTTTCAATTACGTCTCCTCATTTCAACATGTATAGATTTATAACATATCTCATTTAACAAATTCTAGATCATAAAGATCCCCGTCAGAACTAGCGAACTGTTATTAATATTTGCAATTTTAGATAAAAATCGAGTCTTAAAACAAACAATAGCTTACACCAATGCAGTATATATGCTATTTTTTTTTAGTAAAAATACATTCATGCAACATTTATTTTCAAACCATGTCGAATGTCTTTCAAAATTATACATAAATACAAAGCACGATTACATTAAAACAGCTCAAAAGCACATGGGAAAATGAACATTGTTTCATATTGATTACAATGTTTTCTTTCTTGGAACGTTTGATTATTTCACTCTTAAAACACTATGAGCTATGCTGATCATTCTTCTCCAAAGAATGTCGTTGAATGTTGTGCAGAATCTATTTATATCAAAATTTAATCAAAATCATTAGGTAACCAACGAACCAGTGCAATAGTTATTCGCTAGATTTAACATATGACAAACAGCGCATTTTTGTATGCCTGTTTCTTAAAACATTGTTTGTTGTTTTAATATTCCAATAATAATAATTCAAATATAAGCTGTAGTTTCAGATTCTAATTTATATCAAGAGAAAAGATTAAAAAAATCGTGCTTCATTGAAATGTTTATAAAAAAAAACAAACCTTTACATATTGTTATATAAATTGGTAATAATCGATTGTAACAAGCGTGATTAGTACAGTGAAAGATTATGCATAATTAACTATCTACAAACATTTCATCATATTCGCAAAACAATATTAGTGAACTAATCGGCTATTTAATCAATAGCAGTAGCAAAAACGATCATTTGTCAGTCACAAAGAACTTATTATCCAAACTTCACGGAAATTCTCATGTCTCTGGGTGTTATTTCATCTTATAAATATTACTATAAATTATTATTTATACAATCTTAATCGCGTGACAGTAGGTTTTGAATAAAAAAAAGTATCATAATTGTAGCAAACGTGAGATTGATTGTAATACACGGACTAACGATAACAAATAATACACTAATTCATCACAGCTGTTAATAAATATGCTATCCCAAGTAGAGGGATTGCCGCAAGGTGTAATGATAAAAGCCAATCCAAAATACAGGAAACGATTTTAAAAAATTCCTCTTTTATATAATTGTTAAATAATAGAATTCTAAATGTTTCGAAACATCTATTTCATCATCTGATTCTTTCCATATTGTACACAACATAAACAATTGTACCTCAGCCCGTGTAATTAAATGAAAAAGTACGTACCTGCCAGCTGACACGGGTTGATAAATTCTCCACGACCAGACGATATTCGGTGCGAAGCGGCGGTCCATAGCGGGAACTGTTCCTGGAATTGCTTTTATATCTAAACCAACAGTTCAAGGGATTGTGTGTTATTAATACTAATCGGAGGGTTCCTTATTTGACACCCATCACGTTACTATACTTACTTGTCATACCTTCCACCACGACGATCTCGGTCATATCGATCTCTTTCACGGTATCCGCTGGGACCACGTGCAGTACCCCTTGCAGGTTCCACAACAACTCTATGAATATAATTATTAAACAGCAAAAACAAAAATAAGGTTAATCCACGTTGAACAACAACACACTTTTTTAGCTATAGTTGTCTGATCCACTATACAGACAGTAAATCGAATATAACCACGCTTATTTTAAAAGACTGCAGTATTCGTGAAAAATGTGCATATAAAATATACACTCACCTTTCTCCCAGCAGCTCCTTCCCGTTCAACTCATATACGGCGTCATCAGCATCACGATAGTCTTCAAATTCCTAAGAAAAAAGAAACACGCACAAAACATTATCTCAAATTTAACATTATGTTAACATTGTCGTAAGAAAATGTACTTACAACGAATCCATAGCCATTCTTTATCAGAATATCTCTTGTCCTGCCATAACCTTTGAAAAAACGCTCCAAATCGCGTTCCCTGACGCCGTACGGCAAACCGCCAACATATACGCGTGAACCGACCATTACTTGCTACTGATCCTTTAAATTAAACATTGTAAGTAAATAAATCAATTAGAAGCAGGTTGAAATATTTCTTTCATACATTTAGCAAAACAAATTACAATTTGTAGGCTAAAAATTTTTCATCAGGCGAACTTCAAACATGGCGGCTTTACAGCCTGTTTTCCGCATTGCACACGATGGCACATCATGCCGGGTAGAGGGCATAATAGTTTCCGGAAACGCTATTTCCAAGCCCATCAGCTCATATGTCACGTACCTGGTAGAATTTCGTATCAAATGATGGCAAATTCGCTGTTAATCGAGGTTAAACGCGGTATTGAAATGCTTTCCGGTTCACAATTCCACAGATTTTTCACAGTCACACGCACACGCCTGTACTGCAACTCACTTCGAAGAATCTGCTCTAGCCACAGAACTGCTCTTCTTCCTTTTTTCGCTCAACGAGGGTACGCGACAGCACATTAGTCGGGTGTACTGGTCATCGCAAAAGAAGTGTACACCAAAGACAGAAACGAAACGAAAAAAAAACAATTGATCGAAAAATTATCTACAAAAACTGAAGAACTTGTGTTTTTTAATGGAAATTAACAGCCTTCTGACAAGATGGTTAATTTTTTCATATTAAAAATTCCGAAGCTGGGAGTTGTGAGTATAAAACACCACAATATAAACACTATCTTTGGTCCATTTGTGTTGTCAAAATATTTCGTCCACACAATGGTAAAGGAACATTTTCGTTGCCTACGCGTTCAAATAGGAAAATTAGCATGGACAGCATTGAAAAATACGCAGCCACAAAACCAGGATTTGAAAATTTCACGTTTTAAAGGCCATAAAGGCTTCAAAGTACTGCGATGATCGATATTTGCTATGCTAGCCTTTTTTATCAATAGGTATATTTTCCTTTCCCGAATCCTTCGAGTCAAAAGGCCTTTTTATTTACAAAAAAAACGTTGCTGTCGGGCGAATACCCAGCAAACAATCGGGTCGCGTTTGGGTCCAAATGGGTCGAACCGACTGTCATCGTGTGGGAAGCATCCGATTTTGTGAGTGTGTGCGTTTGCGGTGTGTTTGGTTCATAAGTGCTGTCAAATATCCAATGTTTGGTTTGGTTCGCATTGAAGAAGTATTGTCAAACCGTTAACTTCGTTATTACAGTTGATTATTCTGCAGTGAAAACATTATTAATTCAAGCCATGTATCCGAAGAAGATGCGAAAAACTGGATTGTTTTACAGAATCCGTGATAAACGACGCGCTCTGTTTCAACAACAATGGCGAGAAGAACATGGGGAAACTAGTTCAGCAAATGCTTCCTCATCTGTTAACGAAGGTACGGGAAGCATTTTGTTCATATTTGCGGTCAATTTAATAATATTTACATTTTATATCCGTAGATGAAATAAATATCATCTTGGACAACGTTGAGTCTCAATCTACACCGTATAGTGAAAGTGATTGTGATATTGGCAGTTCCGACGATAACGCAGAAGAACTTGCAGAATCGGATGATTCGTATGAATCATTTGGTGAAGATTCTAGCGATGGAGATATATATGTAGAAGGACGATCTTTCGAAGATAAACTTCGCATTTGGGCGCTATTGACCAATCAAACTCATCGTGCCTTAAACATGCTGCTGACGATACTACGTGAGGATACATCTTTTATGATACCGAAAGATGCGCGGACGCTGCTTAAAACTCCAGTTTCCAATGAGAATAATAGTATAACTACCATTGTTGGTGGTCAGTTATGGTATCAGGGCATCGCCAGTAGTTTGCAGCATCAGTTCAGGTAAAACAGAATTTATTAAACTGTGCTTTTTATTTCACAATCTTTGATTTTGTTTTCTGTTACAGTAAAACAACGCCAAATGTTGAAACACTCTGGCTAGATTTCTTCGTTGACGGAATTCCACTGCATAGAAGCGGAGTGACTGAATTTTGGCCAATATTAATGAAAGTGTTCGGGTTAGCTATAGACCAAGTGCTGGTCGTCGCAGTTTATTGTGGTGATTCCAAACCAATGTTAGTCGAGGAATATCTTAGACCCATGGTGACAGAATTAAATCACTTACAACAAAACGGCATACTGATTAACGGTTCAACGTTTCAAGTGTCTTTGCGGGCCATAATTGCGGATACTCCAGCTCGTTGCTTAATTAAAGGTAAGAAACTATATCATAATAAGCAATTACAATAAAAAAATAACGTCATTTGCATATTTATAGGAGTCAAATCGTGCAACTCCGCTAGTGGCTGCTTGAAATGTAATGTGAAAGTAGTGCGAGATCCGGAAACCCGTCGAGCCTATTACGATGGCATAAACGGGGAACCAAGAACAGATGAACTGTTCAGAGCCAATGCCTATCCCACGCATTATAAAAATCCAACGCCACTTACAGATGTAATCAATTTTGATATGATTAAGGACATTCCTGTAGCTGATGAATTACATTTATTATACCTGGGTGTAATGCGCAAAATACTTTTAATTTATATGGGCAAGTTAGGAAAACAGTCAAAGTTTTCACCAAAAGCCATAGAAGAAATTTCTACAACCTTGCGACTGCTTAAGTTGCCCAGTGAAATTCCTCGAAGGATGCGTGGTTTAAATTGTATAAAAGTATGGAAAGGAACAGAATTTCAGAGCTTTCTGCTGTATGCCAGTGTGGTAGTCCTTAAGGGTAGAATAACTGATGATGCCTATAATCATTTCATGCTACTCTTTTGTGCAGTACACTTTTTTTCATCAGCAATTTATGAACATAAATGGGAATATGCTGGGCAACTTTTGAATCTTTACATAGAAAACTTCGGGGAAGTGTACGATAAAACACTACAATCTAGTAATATTCATAATTTGCATCATGTGTATGAAGATGTCTGTAGATTTGGACCATTGTATACAATATCTTCTTATCCTTACGAAAACTTCTTGCAACACATGAAGCGTGTAACACGAGGCAAAAAGAACTGTTTAGAGCAAATAAGAAATCGCACAATAGAATTAAGACACATAAATGAAGTTAAAAACCAGGAACGATCAGCATATCCCCGTGTTGTACAAAAAAGGAATGAAACAATAACTTTCATCAAACACAACTTTCGTCTCAGGAAAGACAATAGGAACCAATGGTTCATGACAAAATCCTACTCCGTTTTAAGCTACGAATCAGCAATACAGACACCTTCAGGAGTAACAATTTATGGAAGAAAATTTAAAAAATATCACGAATGTTTTTCCACACCTTGCAATTCGTCAGTGTTGCATATGTGTGAGGCCGTTGATAATGATTTAGATAAGGATATCACTGCGGTTAATATTTCAGAAATCAAATGTAAACTTGCTGCTATTTCAACGGTTAAAGATAACCCGGTTATATTTATTCCAGTTCCTGAAACATTTATGTTAACAGAATAACTAAATATACTTATAAAATAAAAATTCAAATATATATCTTTAAGGTATTTCAAATTTTGGAATTCAATATCACATATCTTTGATAACGAAATATGAAGGTAATATACGCAAATAAAAAAAATTATGAAAACTTTAACGATAGTGGCAAGAAGTCTCAACTCTGCCATCCAAATTTACACGACTTTTTGCATGTTTCAGCTTCCTTAAAAAAAATTCTTTAACATTAGTTTCTGTACATGTACATAATCTCGTGCTTCCCACGCTTGCAAACAGTTTGATAATATTTGTGAATCTGGACATAGCTATCTTTTTTTCGGGACGCCCAGCTCCAGACCAACTGCACTGTGGAAGAAAATCTCTTTGAAATATGATATCTAATGCTTGATGCATACGATTCTGCATATCCAATTTGCTTATTGATTCGTTCAACCATGCGCAAATTTTTGCAAAATACGTGGGGTTTGAACCTAGTCGTTCATTCAGGGCAGCTAACTCTGAACTATTGGAGATTTTGTTGAAAGAAACAGATTCCGTTGTTTTGGAATGATCAGTCCGCAACATTTCTGTAAGGTGCACCAGCATCGTATCCATTGATTCAATCTTTTTTTCCTGTTTTTGCTGTGTTTCATGTATAGCTTTCACAATCGCTTCTGTGTTTTGAACTGATTTCAAAATTGCACTGTGACAGTCACAACCAATTGTTACAGCGGCTGATGATTTTACCATTGAACTAGTATTTGTATTTGTAACCATTGTATTTGTAATCGGTCCTTGCTGAAAATTAGTTGGTGCTGGTTTCTGAATGGGTCGCTTTATAATCAAGTTTTTGGCTGATTTACGGATATATTGCGACGATGGCTGCTCCATTAGGTGATTATCGATCATTTTATCGATATCCGCTTCCAGCGCCGACAATTTGGTATCCATTCTGATTCCAGCTACAATGAGGATTAAATAGACGCTTTTAACTTCCAACTCCATGACAGTATAATAGTGTTGTTGTATAATGATTGTACTCTTACCAGCTCGGATCGGTGATCAAATCTACATCTAACGCAAGGTAAATCGCCCGACTTAATAAATTTCTCTCTCTCCGCAAATTAGCAGCGCAGTGGCAACACCATTCTCAGAATTAACGGTACTGACAATGGTACAATGCAGCAGAATCAAGTTGGCACATAAAGAAAGTATATAACCTTTTCTTTTTTTCAAAGTAAATTTATTTCCATGCAGGTTTTTTGTAAGATTTTTTTTTCAAACAATTTTTGAATTTGACAACCGTGATTTTGAATTTGACATTGATGTAATTTTTGAGTAAAGCGCCATCTGGTGGGTCCAACGATTTCTGTATTTCGACGTCCGACGGCAGTCGAACGGACGGTCATTCGACCGCCGTCGGACTCGGATGCGACCAATTTTGCGCATTGGGTAGCAGGTATAGAGTTGGGGCGAAAAAATGCCAACTTTTGACAGTGGTTTTTGTTTTTTTTTCTTCTTAGGCAGTTTGACAATTGTGATGTGTCTGGATTTCTTTTTTCCCGTAGAAAACTCCAAATAGCTTTGACCAATATCCCAAGTTAACCGTTTTAAACGTACGAATTCCTGCGGTGTTCTTGCGGTGCAGTCGTGAGCCAGAACCTCACTCGTTATCCTTTGTTCGATTGCTTTAGCTTTCATTTCGGACTCGTGTGGTATCCACTGGCTCATTATATAGATAAGGCAGACGTTTCCACCGTTCCACATTACTCATTGCTATAATTATTCCCCAAGTGAAATCACATTTACGAATGACTCTGTAAAGAAAAACGTTCGAAGTGGTGCTAAAACTAAGTAACGAAGTTTCGCAGCCTGTTGGACAAAAGTGTATTAAAATACATCGCATAATTCCCGGTTCGACGAACTGTTGATGAGTCAGAGTGCATTTTTATCACGGTAGAAAGTGTTTTACGGGATTGCCGCGATCCGCTAATAACAGGCACAATGTTCAGTTGGCTGAAAAGAGAAACGAAAACAGAGGAGGTGGTGGAAAATGTGTTGGGAGAGCTGAAAAAGATTTACCGTAGTAAATTGTTGCCGCTGGAAGAGCATTACAATTTCCATGACTTCCACTCACCGAAGCTGGAGGACTCGGATTTCGATGCGAAACCGATGATCCTCCTGGTTGGCCAGTATTCCACTGGTAAAACCACCTTTATCCGGTATTTATTGGAACGTGATTTTCCCGGCATTCGGATCGGACCGGAACCCACGACGGATCGCTTTATTGCTGTCATGTATGACGATAAGGAGGGTATGATACCGGGCAATGCGCTCGTAGTCGATCCGAAAAAACAGTTCCGTCCGCTAGAAAAGTATGGCAATGCTTTCCTTAACCGTTTCCAATGTTCCCACGTACCGTCTCCTGTGCTGCGAGCGATATCGATCGTCGACACGCCCGGTATTTTGTCCGGCGAGAAGCAACGTGTAGATAGAGGCTACGATTTCACCGGAGTCTTAGAATGGTTTGCAGAGCGTGTGGATCGCATTATACTGTTGTTTGATGCACACAAGCTAGACATTTCGGACGAATTTCGTCGATCGATCGAAGCACTGAGGGGACACGACGACAAGATCCGGATAGTGCTGAACAAGGCGGACATGATCGATCATCAACAGCTAATGCGCGTATACGGTGCTTTAATGTGGTCCCTTGGCAAAGTACTGCAGACACCGGAGGTGGCAAGGGTTTATATCGGTTCCTTCTGGGATCAACCGCTACGGTACGACGTGAATCGAAGGCTGTTTGAGGATGAAGAGCAAGATCTTTTCCGCGATTTGCAATCGCTACCCCGTAATGCAGCCCTGCGCAAACTGAACGATCTCATCAAGCGAGCTCGCCTAGCTAAAGTGCATGCGTATCTCGTTTCGGAGCTACGGAAAGAAATGCCGCCAATATTCGGCAAGGATAGCAAGAAAAAAGAGCTGATCAAAAATCTTGGCACTATCTACGATCGCGTTTGTCGGGAGCATCAGGTGTCAATCGGCGATCTGCCAGACATAAAGAAAATGCAAGAAGTGCTCGCTAATCAGGACTTTACCAAGTTCCATTCGATTAAAATGCCGCTCCTGGAAGTCGTGGACCGCATGCTGGCCGTGGATATCGCTCGATTAATGAGCATGATTCCACAGGAAGAGATGTCGTTGGTTTCGGAGCCACTGGTCAAAGGTAGGTACTTTCGCTCGCATACACACACACATACTTCCAGATGTTCAACAGTTACGCAATCCCCACCACACTTTATGGGCGTTGTACGCTCGCGTACACACCGTATGACGAAGTTCAATCCCTTTTATCTAATCTTTCTCGGGGCTGTTTGAGGCAACGCAGATTTCGTACATCGCTTGCAACACATGGTCGCCCAGGACAAAAACAGCGTTGAAAGAGGACAACATATTAACCCTTTTGTCGAGCAACAAGGCCAATGTATCATTCCTCACTGATAATGAGCCATAGTACTCGCTGAAGCATAGCCTACTTGTAGCGCGAATGGGTACAAGATACAGCTCAACTAAGTAGCGGCTATCATTGAAGCTTCAGCGTGTACGGAACCGGTTTTAGTCACTGCTGCATTAGAGTCGACTTAAACGTACAACTTACACAGTGTCGTCCGCTTTTTCATTTGTTATTGAACTCCATATCAGTAGAAGACTGGATAATTGCACGCCTTTTTTCTGTAGAGAATCAATTAGATGTTGTGTAATCTTTTCTATACTGATTCTCTATTTCACACTCGACGGACACATCCACTTGAAAGGGGAAGATAAGAACTAACCAATTGATGGAAGTATTTGATTCATGGAGAGGAACAAAACGAAACGAATGGGAAAGTTGCATGCTTATTTTTTTCAAATCCAAGCAAAACATTTTTTTTATACACGCACGCCAGCAGCATGAATGTATTTATAACTAATCTTGTTTTGTTGTTTATCTAAAACGAATTCCATACCGAAGGCAGCTTATAATCGTTATGAAGGTTAGTTTGTATTTCGGTTTATTTTTTATCAGCAGTAAGCATTTTCAGGAATGAAATCGCTTGGGACATGCTCAGCCAATGCACTGGACCATCTTCGTAAAAGAAGCTATGTTTTGGTATGCTTTCCTACATATATTCGTATGTTGCATTGATTTCACGCTACGTGATTGCCGATCTGCCGAGATCTGCTAGAGCTCTTCGTATGACGTTATCACAGATGGATCTGTGTTGCCTTCTTGCCATATTTCATCCTACAGGTACCTTCCACCCGGCGACCAGCATTGGCGATTAGAGCGATGATGTTAATTTCAAACCAACATCCATGCCGACGAATAGATCGTTGGATCACAATTAGCATTGTATGGCGGCGATGTGACATTGTGCGTGGTTAGACTGTTTATCGGTCAGCATTGGTCGTTCACTTGCTATGTTTTGCTCCATTTGCAATTTTGCTACCGAATGGCGGAGATACATAAGTGGAAGCGGGAACATACTTAGATCATCCGCCTCCACTGGTTTTGTTGCGTCTACTTGGTCAGATGCATTTGGTGATTTAGCATTGAGGCATGGCACTAGAACCGGACACACGTCTTGATCAAGCATGAAGGCTGCTAAAAGGCAAGAGGGTTTCGCGAGTCCATGGAAAACACTTACAAATGGCGCACATTCGTTAGCAATTTATTGTAAATTGCTCAATGAGCGTTGTGACCAGTTTTGCAAGCGGTCTTGAACAATTGAATGTTTGTAGTCGCCCATTCATGCGCATTGCATTTTTGGAACGACGAATTATAAGAATAGACATGCTGATGCTGGAAACATAGCCTCAAAATTGCGATGTCAGGAACAACATTCATGTGGGAAGTTTATAAAGGGTTTCAAGCGATCGAAACTTCCACCGGTTGCAAGACCGAATCTGGATCAATACCCTAAAGATATAGATCACTGATAAATCAAGTCTCACATTAGTGTATTATTATGCCAAATACCGACAAAGTTTTGAGAGTATTAATTAAGAAAGAGAAATTTGTATTGCGACACATTATTTTATTTCTTGATTACTTCTGTATACTGAACTGCTGTTTGATGTTGACTGATTGATGTTTATTTTTTTATGAAGTTGTTGTATGGATTGAATACAGTTGTAACACATTTGATAAGAAGTTAAATTTGAAATCAATTTCGATATCGTTTCAATCCCGATAATTGAACCAAAACCATTACACACAAATATATTACATGGGCTACCGTATTCATAGGTTATCACGCACAAGCTTATTAAAGATAGAGCTGTATTGTCATTTTCGATGGAATTCATGATTCACAGTATTTTGTGTCGAAATGTTGGAGGTAACGGATGAGTAATGTAGTAATGTTTAACAATGGTCATATTTTTTGTGCACACGGGTAGGGTCTTAGGTGTCAATTGTGTGTGTTGCTTAGCGTTTTCAACACAGCGGAAACAATTATGTTCTTTTTATCATAGTGGCGAAAAATCCCAAAATGATAATAGCTGTAGAATATCTTGTAAACGTTGTCGGCTTCAGTGGTGGATCAGGCGCGTATTTGCAGCGCGACAAACAGTCCGTTATCGGTCAAAGCAAATTCACGGTCTATTACTCTTCAAAATGAAATGGCTTATGCGTTGTTCCCAGGGTAGTTCGTTTGACGGATATGGTAAAAAAAACCTTACATGTTTCTATTAGGAACAATAAAATGTTCATTGGCTTAGTTTGGATTCATATGAATTTGAATATACACATGTAGTTAATAACAAAAAATATATGTTTGTATTACTTATGATTTGTGTAATGTGAATGGGAGGTAAACGTTGTTGCGGCACCGCCATTCATACAAAAAAATAGCAACACTCCCTAAGGTTCGGATAAATAAGGTTAAGGCAATTCAGATTGACCGATTATAGTTTCCAGAAAGAACAAAAAAAAATACAACTATTTTATATTTTTTATATGCTATACACTATAACAAATATCAAAATTTCATTTTCTCTATGGGCTTTTATTATGAATTTGGAACAGTGAAATAGGAAACTAATGTGATGTGATTCGCTTGATTTCATATGTCACTTCTTTTATCACTTTTGCCCTCTGCAAAGTATTATTTCAAATAAGGAATAAGTATTACTAGGAAGATGTTGTATAGATTTATCAGAACGAGATATGATATGAAAGTTGTAATAGAAAGTTCTTTATTTTTTTAGTCATTACTAAATTAGTTAGTCATACCGATTCGTTTCTATACCTATTTCGTTATATGGCTAAGGTGCGATTTTTTTTGTGCGAAAGTTTATTCGTGACTAACTTTCATTATTCTTCATGTGCAATGTGCTAACATACTTGTGTTACATCAAAAAGAGTGTGCGCAAACTTGCGTGTTTAAGGTATTTGTTTCTTAACTTATCCGAACACCAGCTGTGAAGAAGCTACGTACAGAAACTGTTTTACCTCCCACAGCGATTCTCTTTTCTTGTCACAATTCTACATGTTTTAATTGAAATGTTTAATGAAAGGATTGAATCATTATAAATTAAATGTTTTTATCTCAACTTTTTGTTTACCATCTGCAAGTTACAGTTGTTTAGTATAGTGAAAAACCAAATGAAAATTCCATGATCATTGATGTATATTTTATTTAAAGAAAATAAAAAAAAATCATCCTACTTGTGGCGTTTAAGTGGACCATCACGTCTGAAAGTACTTCACCTATCACCATATGTTGTGTGTCCGATGGGACATTGACGTGGGATCTATTGATATTATAATGGTAAATAGATGGAGAGGATTGACTAAGCACCGCCATGTGTTGGCACTTAGAGCACCTCAGTGGGTATTGGGAACTGTGCAGATATCGTTGAATACATGCTCCTACACCTGTGACCAGAAGTAAGCAGTGATTTGCCACTGGTATGTCGTGCCCAGCACTGCTGGATATTTTCCCTGGGACATTATGATGTACACCTCCAACAGGCACTTGCAAAGGAAATACTTTCTATCGGCGTTTCCTCATGGTAAACTTTGTCAAGTGCAGAACAAATTGGTGTAAGAAGATGTACAGAAAGTCTCTCCATGAATGATGTGCGTCAAATAGCTATGATAACAACATTTCCAAGTTATATTGAGAATTCCATTGAAATCACCCTCAATGGAACGGCGTGTAAAATACGGAAGTGAGTTATGTCTCGTGACTAAGTTTTTCTGCAGCCTGGCGATCATTTGTCTATTTTATTTCAGCTTTTATCCTAAAGGTATGCACAGACGATGCATGTATCCTACCCACAGACATGTGTTTGAGTGCGTATGTTATTAAACTTGATCGTGAATGTATTTTTTTAACGGTTTGAGATGCTACGTGCGCCTGGAACGAAAGTTTCCAATGTTTTCAAAACTTGCATAATGTTGTTGTCCGTTGAAAGGCATCCAAGAGTAATAGAAAAACATTGGATTATTTTTTTTGTTTTTAAAACAAAACATTGTTCGAACCACATTTCTCATAATCGTTTCAAATGTCAGTAAAGCCGAGCAGCTTTAAAAGAAAAACAAAAATACAATGTAACCATTCTGCTTGGCGTAGGTGAGTTCCCCTTTGTGAGGTTTGATAACAACTAATAATTTTATGAATTGCAGATTCGCTAGGATTGTGATGATACTTAACGAAGCCAGATAGGATAACGTTTTTTTGTAGTAATATAGTTTTGTTTGATTACCGTTCCACTTTCATTGCAAACATAACCCGCGCCTTGTTTAAGGAGTTATATTTGTTCTTCCTATCATTGCGTTACAAAGTGTGTGCACAATCTGGAACAAATCAAAGATAACCCAACAAAAACACACTTTCTTTATGCCTGTGTATCTCACTCCGAATCGGTATTGTTGTGATGTGTGTTTCGGTGGTTATTGCTTTTATTTTTTATTCTAAAAATCCCCAGAATCATCACGAACGTGTCGTCTGGCATCGTGCGTGCCGTGTTAGTGGTACTTGTGTCAAGCGTTTCGGTTATATTGTCATAAGGAGCTGTATGAAGAATGTGTGTATAAAAAATCAAAGATCAAAATTGAAGAAAAAAGTAGCCGAATCTGGGTGACACTGAAGTGATTTCGCTAGGGGTGACAAAACGACAAGGAAATAGCTTTATCACATTGTTGGTGTAGGTTGTGGTGAATGAAGCATGAATATGTGGTAGCAGCAGCCTGTTTAGCAGATGCAATTTGTGTGCCTTTTTCAATCTCCTTTTCGTCTGCATATTATCATTCTACATCTCATTGTAATGGAGTAGAGCATTACACATAAATTGCTAAATGAAACTACAACAATATGTTGGTTGGTGGAGATTTGGCTTTTTTTTCGATTTGAATGTAAACATCCTCATGCTCAATCGCGTATGTGTCGTGTATTGATAAGGGTTGGATGTTAGGATCCCTTGAATAGAAGAGTATGCCAATGGATTTACTTTAAATATCCTTTAGTTTTGTGTTCTGTTTAGCTACATTAGGATTCGTAACAATATACTGTTTCGTGTTTGAACATAGAGTTTGAAAATGGGATTCATCACTTGTCACCGGAACGAAAATTGAAATAACTACGTTTATGTTTCATTGTGCTTAGTTGAAATACTTTGTTATATCAATTTACTCGCACGATGAAGTAAGTTTTTCTCCATCGTTTTTCCCAACATTCATTCAATGGATGAAGAAGGAAAGGTAAAGTAATAGCAGACGCTAATAGAAACTTTTTCCTCCCATGTTTGAACAGTTTTAGATGAAAGAAAATTTGCTTCCGAAGGTTCACTTTGTCTTCTTTTGCATTTGTGTGCTTCTGTTTTGTCCTATTTATGGGTCCGAACAAAGCAGAAACCAATGTCAACCGTCGTTATGATATCTTATCGTGTTTGCTATTGCTGGAGCTGGAGTTGTATGCCCGGGAGTTGGGTTTTGTCAAAATTGTAGTCTATTGGATGGATATGCTGACAGGGGATACGTATTTTATTTTTTGCTGCTTCTTTCATTTATCGTACCTTTTTCAATTGTCGCCACGAACCAACCCATCGCCCAACTGGTAGGTCCATGGTTATGAAGAACAGACGACGTTTGATTTTGTATGCTGAAGAATGACTAAAAAGAATGTGAAGCTAAGTTCATAACCGCCCAGAACCGTATCCTGTTGTCGGTCGGGACATATCAAGTGACCCGTAAATTTAGTCGTTACACATTTCTAATGCGTTAGGTATTGCCTGCGCGTGAACAAATAACATTGAAAACGAAAGTCTTACCGAAGTAAAAACCAGAATTTCTCCAACGAGCACAATAATCGATCTTTACTGTCGATGTGCCCGTTGTTGACTAGGGATGGTTTCGGCATGTTCCATCAAGCTATTTGGTAGCGAATGCCCTTGGGGTTTCCTGTTACTTTTCTTGCCTAAAATGGTTTAAATCCCTGTTGGCGGTTACGCGTGTTTCATTGCTGTGGTTTGATAATTTAACAAAAAATGAAGCAAAGTTTCGTGTAGTAGAAAAACAGCAAAGAAAAGATTTTGTTGCTTTTACGTTGATTAAAACTTTTTCGAATTTTATCGAAAGAAGTCAAATTGTTTTTTTTTTACAGTAGACTACAGACCAGCCAATTGTGTTGTTATATGACCGTCAAAATATACGATAAAAGCTGTAAATAAAGTTGAATGGAATTTAATAATTAATTTCCATTTTTAAGTTTTGCGATTACGACGTCATGTTTACTGCAAGCAAATTGTAACCGAAACAGAGACATGTTTTTCCAGTCAATTTTAGAATGACTTTCTTTTTGCTTAATGTTCTTCGTTGCACAAAATCTCGACCTATAAACCTTTGGTACTGTCGCTTGCCGTCTTTCACATTAAATTTATCATAGTGTTTACCACTTCTTCTTGTGTTCTTGCGGAAGAACTTATCAATTTGCGTGGAAGATTTTATGTTTTTTAGTGTTCCGGTACCGCCTTCATGGTCTCAAATTGCTTGACCATTTGAAATTGAACTGAACTAAATTGAAACTGCAAATTGTAGCAATTATTCTATCGCATTTTAACACATAGAGTTCTCCAATTCTGATTGGTTAAGCCTTATTTAAAATGTTTCGATAAATTTTTATCCGAAACTAAAGTCCTTTTTTTTAAATTAATAAACAATGGCTTGACCACCGTATTTCTTACACATCGTAATGCAATTCCAAACTTAAAACATGGACGCCTGTTGACTCAAAGAAATTTAAGTCAAAAATGCAAACCACTAGCAGGAACAATGTAATGGGCAACGTTTTTCGTTCTGCACTTCCTAAAAGCATGGATGGGAAAATGGTGATGTGTGCGCAGTTGTGCAGTGGAAGCTGTAACAACATGGCACAATAGCATAGTAGCTGAGAGAAGGCTCTTCGTGCACGTGCACAATGGCAACGTTTGCGATCGGATGCCACATGTTCGCGCATAAAATTTGTCTTTGGCCGCTCATAGTGTGAAACTGTCATCTAGGGCGAGGTCGTCTTGTTTGGGTGCATGCTCCTGTAAAGTGAATTGCTTCCCGAGCATATTCTTCGGTATCGTTGTTCTTAGCTTTTGTTTTCTTCCAAACGGCTTCATGTGTTGGCTTAACTTTTCCTTTGCCTTGAGCAGACGCGAAAGAATAGAAGAGAAAGAGAGAGAGTGTGTGTGTGTGTTTGTTTTAAATTACATAAACACTCTACATTAGCGCAATGGTTCCCGGATACGGAAATGTCTGCCGGATGCTGGATAGTTGCGGCAACAGGCAAATGCGCGTGACTATGGCCAGAATTAATGGTGATGAGAAGAATAGAAGATATTTAGGGGTTGGAGGATATCCAGTAAACCAGTTACCCGCTATTTGTTTTGCACCATTTTCTGTACGATCGCACGGCCATGGAGAAGGGTAGGTTTTGCGGTATTAATTATTCAGTGCAGTGTGCCAGTGTCATTTTTTGGCTCATCTTTGTAATTTTTTCCCCCTGTTTGTTGCTCATAATATTTCATTACTTTTCCGCTTTCGGTAGTAGTACACTGGCACGTTCATTTTTGCAGTTCCCTTTTTGGCACAATGAAGGCAACTTTACCAGTGTTAAATCCCTCTGGAGTCGGAAGTTCAACCCGGCACGTTGCTGCACGACGGGGGCAACAAAGAGTAGAAAGCTAAATTTTTTGGGAAACCTCAAAAGCTGACAAAAGCTGTTGTAGCACTACGGTGGTGCCCGTCATCGGCAGGGGGGTAATTTTTCAATTTTCCCCATCAACGAGCCACCAAACGCGTGGTACTTTCCTACCTACACACGGACACGGACGGTACGTAGTGCTAGCATAAAGCTGCCGGGTAGGTATGCTGTTTGCATGCTAATGAAGTTTGACCGTCCACTGAATCTTCCACCATTGTACGCGATGGTCAGAATTCGGGCGTGTCTAGCTAAAGCAAACACTCTCTCTCTGCTGTACTCTCTAGGTACGAGCGAACTAAGAAAACATTTTGTCGTATTGTGCGACCTCTGCCCATGCGAATATTGTTTTAGTGGTCATCTGCCGTATTTACTGGAAGTGGGTGTGCATTTCAAACGGAGGGAGAAGGTTTTCATATTGCAAAGACCTTCCCGTGCTGTTAGCAAACAGCCGACTCTTATTGTGGCCCAACTACTTTCGGGAGTAGTTTTTTTTCTTCTGTACTAACAAAAAAATGACCTCATTCTTTCTCCTATGAACTATCTTCGCTTCCTCCTTCTCCATGCCACCGGAATATCCGAAGCATAGCATTTGTTAGATTGCGCCCACACATCCCACACATCCCTGGCCCGATTGAGGGACTCTGCAGGATGCATGTTGGTGCTGTTTACTGCAGAACTGTACGCAGCTGCTCGTGCTACCAGTGTGTCTTGTGACGTGCGAATTTCTTTTGATGCTGGCGTCTGTCGGTCTGTGTATCTGTCTGTCGGTCTGTCTGCCGTACTAGTGTGGGGGAGGGGGAGGGATGTTTTCGTACGTGACGATCTGTTTGTCGACTTTTCGGACAGCTTCCGTACTTGGTACGAATCTGGGGATATATGTGATTAAGTGAAGATTTCATTTCAGTGCCATTTTGTTCCCTTATAATTTCTGGTTCACTGGAGAGGTAGTAGACTAGTAAGCTTATTTTTTACGTCACGATTATACTGAATTCGCCCATGTACGTCGAGAGTGCAATACCGTAGCAATAAAATGTGTGATAATTGACAGTATGTCTGTAAATTGTCCCCAGCCAGTGAAGAGGAAGAACATATTTATTATTTGATATAAGTATTGATGATGCCTTTCCCAATGCTGTTACTCCGAGATGTTATCTCGCTGGAGTTTCTAGTTCGGTAGTGTATTCATTCAGCCTTGACATTTTTTGTCCCATTCTAAGTAAGAATGTAACGTTTGTTTAGGTTTTTGTACTAACAATCGCTATATTGAATTCCTAAACTATGAAACAACTTATTTCTGAAATCTATTTAAACAATTGACAAAACTCAGTAAAAAGGAAATATGACTAGCATCAGATGGAAGGCGTAGTATTTGATAATACTTAATGTCATTCCGCATATAGAATAAGTAGTCTTCCTGTTTCAATAGGTTCAATATTTTGTTAGTTCCATAGTTGTGAGATGCCAAATGAAGCAGTTTTCTAGACTCTATTGAAACTTTTATTCGAAGGCAGGACTGCATGAAGAAATAGTGTGCATATTGAAAACGGTATAACTTTAACGTCGATAATTGGGTGATATGAAAGTGTTGGAAGATTGGATGCGCGATATTTAGTTGAAAATGGAATTGAATAAAACAGAAACAAAAGTTTTGCAATCTCGGCATCGTGAAGATGAATCATTGAACCATGGGCGCAACCATTCAACCGTAGTAGGGTGTCACTGGTCTATTTGGAAACGCTGCTTTTTGGGGACATCACGGACGACACACGCCTGGTTTATCAGGCCACAGCACACTAACTTTCCACAAAAGAACAAACAACACACATCCATCAAACTGTGCTGTCGTTTGTGGGTGGATTGCGGGTTTCAAGGATGCTTTCGATGGTGTCCATTGGGGCGATATTTTGCTTTCCGGTCGCCTACTTCTATATAATAGCAGTTCCTTGTTGCTTACACCGTCTTGCTACCTTAAGGCGCTTAATTGTTGTACTCACCTGTCAGTTTGGTTATTTACTTTACTTCCAAGCATGACAAGCACAATCACTTCGGAGAAAGCACATGGGATGGGGCAGTATTATCTTACGGTAAATGTGTTGCATTTTTAATCATATCTGCCCTAATATTTGCTAGCACTGCTAAATATCAACTACGGTGTTACGTTGCTTAATCTATCAAGAAATTGAAGAGCAAAGCAATACCAGCACATCGTGCGAAAATGGCAAATCAAATGAAATATTCGAAAATTGCCATTAACACAACCCATCACACAGTGTTTTATCGCTTGAAGTCGCAAAAGGTATATTATAAAACAATTTCACGTACCGGCAAGTGCCCCATTTTATGGTAATAGCTAATAGAATAGAATTGTACTGTAGCATTGAACAAACCAATGAATAGCAAAATGAAATAAAAATAAATTGGAGAAAAACAGTTTTTGCGCTGCAAAAGTAACTGAAGTGGAATTCCGGCTCGGGGAGTTTTTTTTTCCTCGCAGCAGTTTTTATAAACGTTCTTACTGCAATAAAAATCAAACGGCTCGAACCAAGTAAGAGACGACAAGTACGAAGTGGTCGGTGCGTTTTGCGGGAGCAACGGAACGACGTTGTGTACTGGTTGGTGGAGAAACGTTGCACGCACGTGATTGATTGGCAATTTTCGTTAAGGCTTCTCCTCTGCGCGCGTATCTCGTGTAGGTTGGAAAAAGTCCTAAAGAACATAACCAATGTTTAAGGGATGTATGGATACGGGAGGTACGGGATGAAGTTGTTCATCGTCTCTCGTTAGGTAATGGGTGTCTTATTCACCGCGGCACACGTTTAAGCAAACCACCGAACCGATGTGGTGGTGGTGTTGTGTTTTGTAGCAATTTCCTCTAGTCTGTGAACCGTGCTAAGCTATTTTAAATAAAACAAGAAGAAAACACTAATACGACATTAACAACCGATGTCACGAGAGTGAACCCCGATGTGCGTGTGTGGTGGGAAAAACGTTTCTTGAGATTCTTTCACAGCAACTCTCGCGAATCAATCGCGTCCTATTGGTGGTTTCGTCGTAAAACCCGAATGGAACAGCAGCAGAAGGAATCCGTAGATCGAACCGTTTTCACTGATATTAGCATTCGCTCAAGATCGCTTGCAAATTGCCACTTTTTGTAGTACTTTTAGTCAAATTTTTTTTTGGTCATGCATGAAAAATTCCAGCGCTAAAACATCATACGCGTAGAATGAAGGTAGAATTTGAATTTAAAGCTTTTTTCTTCCCGTGTATACTCATCTGGAAATGTGAACGTTACATCAATAAAAGAAGACAATGACGCCTGGGTCAATTTTTTTTGTTTATTTCATTTTTTTATGCCGCAGCATCGTTGTTGTTAATAATTCAAGGCATGATTTTTGCGAATGATGTAGCTGCTGTAAGGTATCGTGCCAGAAAACCGTAAGATCACTTTCCATGCATCAAACTGTCTGTGATGACAGGACTGAATGTAACGACCCCGGAACGTAATTTACTTTAGAACGGTGTTAACTTTATGGCTAATCCTGTGGAACATATATTATCGCTTTGGAACCGTTGTTTCAATACCATGAATAATAACGTTTTACGTAATTATGAAATGATGAGAAAAGATAAATGCTATGAATTGGGCTGAATATTACAGCATAAACGATAAACAATATGCTTAGCTCGATACGAGAAGCTTAACGCTCAACCTCGCAGATGGACTGATAATTTTTAGTAGGATTTTCATGAGTAATTGCTTTTACTGAATTTACTTCGGAATGTATGCCCTGTAATCGGATCTATACTTTTTCGATACTAAATGTGGTTGAATGTTACAACTCTTTTGTGTGTCTTTTTTTGTAAGTTTTCGTGTATGAGAATCATATTATGTGGTTTTATGATAGTTGTTGTGATTGAAACTTTTATATATTTTATCAAATCAATCGCCTAGTCATAGGGTCGTTTTTTGTAGTGCTCTATTTTGTTTTTGTGTGCCCCATTGAACTAATCGGTGAAATAATGTTTGGAAACGAATGAATGAAACGAATGTATCAGTCGATCAAAGGCGATTTTTGCTTTGTTTGGTCGGCTTTCATGCTATTGATTTGTGTTTGTGTAGAGGCTTTCAAATGTATGCAGAGAATAAAATAGAATAGCTCGCCAGCATTTACGTAAAGAATAGTGCACTCAACGTAATAAATACTGAAGCTATTTAATTTGAAGTATATGCAAACTATGCCACTACTCACGTTACATTGAACAATGTACTTGGTTCACTCATGTTACCACACAGCCAAAGTGAATTTAACAGGGCTTGAGCACATAAAGTATCGAATTGAGATTCTCTTGAATATACACTCTATTTTTTACCAAAGCATAATCGACAGATGCTTTCTAAACATTTTTACATTTGCATCCCTAAATTGGCTTCGTGTCTCTTTTTGCATTGCATTGACAACTCTTTTTGCATTGATGTAAGTAAGGTACGTACCGTATCCTTTTTTTAATGAATTTAAGCTCCATAATCAACATCGGCTTCATTACACCGTAAGCCAAACACCTAATCACCAAAACAGCATTTATCGACCATAAATCAATGAACGCATTTAGCTAGCAATGAACGCTTCTGTCGCCAGCCAGTGTTCACAACTGAGCATTACTCGGTAAGGAGCGGTAAGGACATGAAGGTGATAATTAAATGGGTTATTATAAAGTGTCGAAATTGCGATCCCTCATTAGCCACTGTGGCTGAATGTTAAATCACACAACACTTAATAGCAGTGTTGGTGTTCAAGTGTACTAAGGTAACTCGGTTTTGCGCTTATTTTGCCTTTTTTTTAGTATCACCCAGAATTAGCCATAACCCCTTTTAATCTTGGTACACATATAAAATGCAACAAAAATAGATCGTACTAATTTAGGCGGTCGCTTACATCGTGTGGTGTTTTTTGTCCATGCAGTGGTATCTATACAAACTGCTACATTTCTTTCGTATGAGAGAAACAAGGTAATGATTTTTGTGGTTTTGTTAAATGCAGTTTTTGAATATTAAGCTTTTATTATTGTTTCGTTTTAATTAATAGTTTAGATCAATGAACATTGTGGTAAATTAATAAATTATTAAAACCAATTTAGTAGCTTTGCACAACTGAACTGTAGTAAATTTATATTGAGGTATATGTCATGGCCTACAAGCATGAATGATCAATCAATAAATTAATGAATACAGTAATAATTGAGAAATATTGAATGACAAGAAATATTTGCCTCTATTTGATTCTTTCGTTTTGTTCAGTATTCATCATTTACCAATGTAGTGTTAGCGTTGTATGCCTTGTGTAACAAAGTTTACATTATATATTGTTTTTGCTCTCCACTGCTTGATAATAATTTATTTAAATGATAAAAATCATCACTATTTTGTGGTTTATAGTACATTCAAAGATTCCATTTCAAAGTGTAAGCGAATTTATTTGTTTTGCAAAGAAAACTATCTTTCGCACATCAAATGAGGATTAAGGACACCGGTATTCTTAATATCGATTTTGAAAAACAAAAGGCACTGATGTCGCAAAAGCTTTCCTCACGCTTGTCAAAGTATATCATTTCCGACTTTAAACCTCTGGTAGACGTGATAGAACGAAGACTTGTGTGGTGCTGTGTTTTTATGTTTTCATTTATCCTCGAGGTCATTGGTGGTATTTGTAGAGCCATGTCACCGTTTCGTCAAATTCATCTTCCGTCTGTCTGCACATAAAGGTGTACGGTTCTGCTAACCAGGTTCTGGGAATGTTGATGTTCCGTATAGTAGAGACAGTGAATCTGACAAGTGGTCTGGATAGTTTTTCATTTGTTAAAAAATGCTAGGAAAGGAAAATAACAAAATATATCTAAAGAACGTTCGCCACTCTGCTTTGCTGTTGGTAGTGTTGGAAGTGAAAAGATGTGAAAACGGTTTAGTTCAGTTTTCCTTCCTTTTTTGCTCAATTGCAGTGCTGAACAAATTTTGGCCTGTTGCAGGTTTGATGCTGGCTGCATCACCACCAGCAGTAAACCTTTTTTAAAATGTGTGTCCAAATTTTTGCTAATTATTTCTAAGGTCATGATACATATTGGACTTTTGAACCAAGGCTACCAAGTATATACCCAATAAGTTATTTTATATTTTGGTCCTTATGTTTGGTACCTGATTTTCTCCTGTGTTTGGTTCTTGATTGTGATATCGATACACTACAACACAAGAAATATTATTGTTGCGCTAGGTGAAAAATGTCTGCATTCATATGATCCTTTATGTTGTATTTAATTAGATCAACATTTTGATTTTTATTAAAAGATATCATTTTTTTAATTTCTCAAATTTCCCCGTACTGCTTTAAGGACGTCATATTAAAGTGTTGTAAATGCATGAAAATGCTTTCAAACTATCGTATAATTTTATATCATAACCCCGCATAATACGTATTTTTGGGGCATGATGAGTTTAAAAAAAATTTTGTTTGCTTTCTACCTTTTTAAACACGTTGGCTTCTAGGACAAAGCAATGGGTCGACGATGGAAACAAACTTTTTGGACCATCTTCTGCTGAAAGGTTCGAATGTTTTTATATTCTCTACCAATGTTTACACAATATCATTTCATATTCTTCATATGTGCCTAATTTCGGGATCTATTCTCATCGTTTCATCATTTTGCTTGCACCCGTAGTCGTATACAATTTATAAAATACGCTTGAAACGTTATGCTTTTGAATAAATTTCAATTATTGTCTAACTATGGCTATTTGCTTTTCAAAGTGTTAAAAATTAAAACAAAATTTTCCTTTTTCTCATTATTACGTTTGCTTCGCTTTTGGTACTCTGGCGTACATTTGGTTTATATATGTATTTTTGTCCGTGCCATTGTTTTCCTTGTGTTTTGCTTTTTATGAAAAAAAAACATTAGGTACTGGGTTTCTAGTCTGGTGGCTGGTGTTTATATATTGTATCTAGTAGTAACATCACTACACATTTACAGCACATTATTATCTGTACAAGCAAATCTTTCCCCATTTTGGCCTGATGTTATATGTCCTAAGGGTTTCATACATACGGACAAGTGTGAGAGTTATCGTCGTCGTTTTTCGAAAATGATGTGTCCATCGTTTGTGTTTTGTCCTGTTCCAGTGGTAAACTGTACATGAGAGAGTTAGGCTGTTGTTAAGGATGTACACTACTACTGATAGTAAGGTTTATGCTATGGTGCGTGTCAAATGCGGTGTTTAACCTAGGTAATGTGTGGGGAAATATAAAAGAAACGACTGACAATTGCTAGAGAGCAATGGGAGGAAAAACACAAATAAGTAGACAAGAAAATATTGGAAAGTAGAACAAGACCTCCGTTTTTCATTTCCGCCTTGTTAGAGTTTGATGAGTTTGTTTTCGCATTTGCTAAATGTTTCTCTCTTTCTCTTTTTTCTCGTTTATATTCCTTTTCAACTTCCTGACACATGATACATGAACTTTATTCGACCACGACCACCACTCGCTTGGAACAATTTTTAGGAGGCGCCTTCGACGGGGTGGAAGACGTCGTTTCACCGTTTGGGTACCGGAAGGGCGAAGGAATCGATGCCGGGTATGGTGAGGTGGATTGGATATGCAATCGTGATCGTGCCCGAACGGATCCCATCTTCGAGTCACTTCAACCGACTGATGGAAAGATTTCCGGTGCCGGTAAGTATCATTATCATCTTCAGCTTAACGGTTCAATATCTTCGTCAGCTAGGTCAACCTGCAATCTCAACCAATGGCGGGGTTTTTTTTTTCAAAATCGTATTTCTTCTGGCCGTTTGCGGTGTCCTCGCTCTCTGAATCGATTAATCAGTCGATGGGTATAATACCGTTTACTAATGATTTCTGATTTCTGTTTCTTTTCTCTTCCCGTACGCCAAAATTAATTCCACTTTTTTTTGGATGATGACGATTCGCCGCTGTTCTTGATGGTGCTATGCTGTGATAAACTGCCGATACTTACCTTGCGAACAACCACCCCCGCTCACCTTCCCAGCGGCCAAGTCGGAGCTGATCAAATCGAAGTTACCGAACAACGTCCTGAGTAAGATTTGGAAGCTCTCCGACTACGATCAGGATGGTTTCTTGGACATCGAAGAGTTTGCTCTGGCGATGCATTTAATCAACGTCAAAATGGATGGCAATGAGTTACCGACAGCCTTGCCTCTTCACCTGGTACCGCCGTCCAAACGACGGGTGGACTAAGATTAGATAAACCGAGAAGCAAGGACTCGGAGGCAAGGATATAGAGGCCGCACAGTGTTTCGCGTTTTTGTATGTGTGTGTGTGCATTAGCTAAACTTCCAGCAATGCTAGAGAGCTCGATTGTTAATCTTGTTTCCTATTTACTATCTTGCCCGGCCGACCGGCTTCAAATATTGCTTGCGCGTTAGATCGACCCATCACCTCTGACATTCGTTCGAGAGTTTATTCACGCTTTGTGTATCATCTTTTGCTTATCGTTTGCTCGACCTTTCTTTTTTCTGATGTGTGTCTGCCGTGTTGCGCTACGTTCCGATCCTGTGTCAGGCGACCAATCAATCCTCAAACTTTCGCTTCCCTAGGGTTTATGCATTCAGTCACTCTCCCCGTTTTCTGTTAGCGGAAACGTTGATGGAGCAGCTTGGAGCAACAAAGGAAGTTGGCGTTTCGTTTTGTTTCGCTTGTGACGTTCCAACTCTCGGAAAATGAAGATCAACTTCAACTATGGTCCGAGTTTGTTGTGTTCTAACCTTGCCCTACCTCCTCTCCCTCCTCTCTCCCCCTTTCCTGCCATCAACGTGGACATCAGATTTTCCGCCTTGAGACAATGCCAATGAGGAAAACGGAAGTCGGTAGACAAGCGTTTCGGTTTCGGTGGTAATGAGCTAAAGTAAACAAGCAGAGGAAAACATCAAGGAGAATTTCGTTGAGAAAATGGTAACAAAAAATACGCTTCCTCCTGCACAGTGGCCTTGTTCTTTCGTGTTTAGGTGATTATTTATTATTTATACACTTAGTTAGTGAAGCAAATAATAACGAAATTTAGCGAAACAAGTACATGCATACATATACACACATATATACATATACGAGCAAAGCTACACAAGCTTCCGCGCAAAGAAGAAGGAGCAGAAACGAATATTGCCGAACATAACATAGACAATTGCAATCAATTATATGTATTTTGATTTATTACGCGCTTGTTGCAAATGCTTTCATTTACTACGTGTTGATTGTGTTAAGTTGAGAGACATCGTAGAGCAGGGCAAGTTAATTAAAAAAGATGCAATATTATAAGAAAGAAATTTATCTTTAGTTCCTAGTTGAAAACGGGAACCAAAATTGTAGAGAAGAACGCTCGAGATAAGTTTGTGTTATTCGAAAGAATTTGAAAATCAGAACAGAAAATTGTATCCAATCAATGAAGATGCAATGTCGCAATAAGTAGGTCATTGAAAAACATTTGATCAACAACAAACAAATATGCAGATGGAAAGATGGAAAGTGAATGTGTATCAATATGAGGATTTGTTTAGAGTTTCGTGTTTGTAACGGTTTCGTATGTTAACAACACCTTTTTAAAAGGTGGTTTATTGATTAGATTTTTTTTGTCAATCTATTTTTATTTTATCAGTAGCGAAAATGGATCCGAATCAACTAGTTAAGAGTTGTTCATATATCTGGTGAGAGCTGCAAGTGTTGCTCTTGTATCTTCAATTGACCCTTTCTGTAGCTTCATTTCAATTGCAGTACTTCACTTGAGAGGGTCATTGTGGTGAAAAGTGAATTTGGTTGGTTGGCATTTCACAACGTTCCAAAGCTGTCATCAAAGTGCTTGCGAATGAATATTGTTTGTGGAATGGTATAGAAACTGTAGTGAAAGGTAGAGAAAGAATGAGAGTGTAACAGAGAGAGAGAGAGAGAGAGAAAGAGAGAGAGAAAGAGAGAAAGAGAGAGAGAGAGAGAGAGAGAGAGAGAGAGAGAGAGAGAAACGATGTTCTTCATTTATTTTGTTGTTGCATCCAAAATGAATAATTTATGCGTGGTCAGTGTCCTATGCCTATCGTCGAGGTTTTTTGACGAAGAAAGAATATTAATGAGAATTACTAAATGATAGTTACTATCTTCCAGCTCAAAATAGTCTCTCACGGTTTCTTGCATCGTTCCACTGGTCGCTTACTCTCCAGTGTCACTTCGAACTTCTTTAGCATAGTACACTGGTCCGCCCGTCAAAGCGTTTTCTACGACGGTTCCCCGGAAGCTTAGGTTTCCCTAAAATGCCCGCAACTGGATAAAAAGTAAAATCGATATGAGTTGAATAATGTAATGTTTTGAGTATGGATGCATTAGCTAACTGAGGGTTCTTGCCAATGCCAAGATGAAGAAAAGGTAGAGTATTGCATTTACAGGGTAGTTCAAACAACTGTAATGTTGTTGTCTCAGAGATCATCGACATCATCGAATGAACAAAACGGAAGCATATTTAATGATATTTTTGTGTGCTTCATACGGTACGGAGCTTGTAGTTCGTGCATACTAAGTAATAGTTCATTTGACTTATTTTTACCAAGTAGACGGATAGTTATTCCTTGCTACCACGCTTGCGAAACATTTGCGGATCCGATTCACGACTTTTGGTATACTAAACCAATGGGCGAGGCCGTATGATCGAGACGAACACATTCAAATAATCGTTTTGTAGGCCTGTATGGTTCACTAGAGAATACCTACATGAAAGAGTATTCTTATACCTATTCTCTATTGGTTTTTTTTAACATCTTCTTTTGCAGTGCGAAGTGAAAAGAGTGAACTGGATTAAAGTAAACTGTTTGCAAAGAAAAATATGGACTTATATATATACACATCACTTTGATATACATACACAATACATATTTACAATGGAATTGCTGAGCATTTTTATGGTATTTGTATGTATGTAAAGTAAAAGCAACGAAAGTGTGTAACGAATAAGGTAATGGGAGAAATATAATGAAAACACACGATGCGAAGAAAAATGAGAAACAAACAGTGTTGGGATTGGCAAAACCCTTGTTTGTGAACTGCAAGCAGACATCAGCAGAGGGTTCAATGCCACCAAAACGTCCGTTTCTTGGTCGATCATCCAATCATCAATTCTTCAAGTAAGCATTTTTTGTACTAAACCGCAAAAAAGGGAGTGAGTGAGTACGTGTGCAGAATAGCTAGCACAAAGTAGAAACAGAGAAGATAAATAGTATAGTAGGTATGTACGGCAAAAGGGATCTAATATTGCAGGATCGACCCGTGTAATGTAACATCAAAGCAGGGCCGATAGGAAGAAACGCGACCGAAAAACCCGGCGGCGGCTTTCCTTTGCTGCGTATGGCGCGCCTCGATAAGCAAATGTTGTAAAAAGAAATGAATCATAACGAAACGACAATAGTATCGTATATTTTTATGTTCAACTTCTTTCGGTCGTCGAATATTACGCCTCGAATGCTGTGTGAAAGAATGGCTACGGACCGGATGGTAACCGGTAAGTATATCGGTGGAGGCGCATGGTGATTTTTGTGCTATTGTTTCTCTTTTTTTGTTGAAGTTGTTTTATGAAACCCGAAAGGAATCGTTACGGTATGACCATGTTGCGGTTGTAATGATGCTTGATATTTTGGCTCTGTATCGTTATTGTCATTATTATTATGATTATTTTTATTGTTATTCAATATTACGCTCGCTCTTCAACAACTATTTATGAATGTAAAAAGTTTACTTTCCTTATCTCTTACATACATCGCATGTTCGTATATTTGTATGTTCGTTTTGACGATGAAATTTCTTAAATCCAAAGACTTACTTTCACTGGGCATGTCGCTGAATGCTGTCCCGATGCTAATTAGTAGTAGTCCATTGATTAATTAAAGGTCAACAAGCATATTTGGTTGTAATAAATTCGTGTAATTTTTCTTATCCTTTTTAATAAGAAAGTTTATGTTGCAGACTCATTTGTAAAAATCTGCATTCGCTTAATCGTCTGTTACTTCTGTTTTCTTTCCTTTGTGTCGCACTTTTCATATTGAAACAAAGTTTTGCCAGAAGCTCATCCATCTCGTGAATTCCGAAACACGTAGCCATGCTGCAGCTGGTGAACTAATCTTCTAAAGTTCCAGTGTCTTGGTGTACAGCGTGTGCCGCATAACGTTTATCTGGCCAGAATGAAGGAAATTAAAATTAACCCAACGAAATTTAATCATCTTAAAAGTTCTGAATGGCTACAGTTTACACATTATTCACGCTGATTATCGTCAGTTTCCGTTGTTTGCACCGACGGCAGGTTAATAATTGCGATAAAGGCTCGTTCTTTCCCGGGTTTATTATGATGAGACGTTATGGATTCGGTAATATTCATCCTACCAGTTTGCCGTGTAGTGTAAGTGAGTTTATAATGTTAGCTTCCTGATACAGCGGGGCTGTACTACGGGCATTATCATTACTACAAACGTATCTATGCTTCATACAAGTTTATTACATTCAAGCAATGATAAGCATGTTAACTTCAGTTTTATTAGCTTTTCAATTACGTTACACATTATAATGCACATGATGCAAAAAGTTATTATATTCCGGTAAAACGACAAGAAGAACAATTCGACTCTCATCGTTGTATATTCAGAATTCAAATCCAAACAATTCACTCCCGACTAAAGATGAAGAAGTACAATAGAACAGCGTGTTTCCTAATTTGTCTTGCTAAATGTTCCACCGGGACAGCTGTAAATTTGTTGCGAATTATAACCAGGCTATTAGAAGACAAATAACCAACGGAATAGCAGTGAAATCCTCTTGAGCATTTTTCAGCAAGTGCACTCAAAATGTGCCCCGTCGAGCGTACGGCCAAATCAGGAGGGTGATGAAATGATGAAAAATATCCGCCGACAGAAAATCCCCTGACGAGAAACCGGTGGACCATATTTCTCGACCTACATCTCGTTCTTTTGCCTCTTTAAAGATGGTTCTGTTACTGTTCGAAGGCCGTCTCCGTTGATGGTAATTGATACGAGGCGGTAAAGCAAGACACAACACAACTTAGATCCTGGTGGCAGGAAGACAGGAATAAAATGTGAGATGAGCAAAATCGTCGCAATACTGTTGCAGGACCGTCCACAGGGATCTCGTCCGTTATCGTCTTTTGATGCAGCTTTTCGTCTTAAACTCACTATAAAACACACCGTAGAGCTTTAAGTTGTTGCCACGTGAAACGCTCGTACAGCAGGCATATAGACGTGCTGAATGATAATGTTTTTGGTCGTCGTTTTGATTACTTCGAACTTAGGTGATTCAATGGAAAGTTAGGGAAGGAAAAGTACTGCAAAAAACATTTGTTTATTTGTTGGCCCCTTGGTTACTGGTAGGAAAGTAATTCTTAGTGTCTCATTACGTGATACTTATCGTAATTCTCCTTTTTCTGGCTATTTTTGGATATTTTCTTGGGTAGTGGCTTCAGGAAATTGTTACTTTGAGGTTTGTTGTAATTTTGCTAGTTGTTCGCTTACATTGCAATAAGGGACACTGTACCTGTTGTTCGAATAGATCGAAGAATAAGCAATCCGTAGTGAATGAAACGGTAGTCAACTAATAAATTATTGTTTAATAACATCACCACAAAACTGGAACAAGTTGCTGATTAGAGTAACTTCATAACGTGGTTAGTCCAATACATCGCCAACAAGTGCAAGTTTCAAATCAAGATTTTATTTCTGTTCACGAACTGTCCCAAGCAGTTTGCTTTGTCATGATGAAGAATAATGCCCGATTCCGGGCCCAAAGACATCACGGAGCGCGTTGACAGGAACGGATCTTACGAATCAAATATTCTTTGCGGAAAGCAAGGTTCAGACACAAAGGGTCTTGACAGGGACGTACAGGTTGATTACTGAGTACGGCACCGGAGAATCAATAAGGCTATTAAAAAGCCCACCAACAAAGCTGACCACCTGGACTTTTGAATTCGCTTCTCAGAGAAAGAGAAAGCAAAAGAATCAGCTACATTGTACAATATTAAAGACGAGGATTTCAGGATGGGAGTGCATACTGGGTCAGTTTGCGCTGGATGAATTCTAACTTTACGAAAGGCCGTGTCTAATGCACAATATTTCGTATCGTACATTATGTTTATAGCTGGCTGGTCAAACATTCGTTAGAGTATCAACGTTGATATACTTGATATCAGATCAAGATTAGATTTAAGCACTATTCGAAGGCAAATAGCAACAGTGACTGACATTATGTCTTCAACTATCTTCTTCTTCTTCTTCTTATCTGGCCTCCTCACGGTCGAGCACGTCGTGTAGACATGGCCTGGTCGCCAATCCGTTTCCAGGAAACTCGGTCCAGTGCTGCAGTCCTGGACTCCATCCACGACTGCATCCGATCTCGGACAGGTTTGATTCCACCTGATTCAGCCAACGAGCTCGCTGTGCTCCTCTCCGTCTCGTGCCGAACGGATCGCTGACGAGTACCTTCCTGGTGGGGCATAAGTCCGGCATCCTCATCACGTGCCCCAGGCATCGTATCCTTCCGGCTTTGACCACCGTCAGGATATCTGCACCGCCAAACAGCTCAGCTAGCTCGTGGTTCATTCTCCTTCTCCACACGCCCTGCTCGCACACACCGCCAAAGATAGTCCTTAGCACCCGCCGTTCGAAAATAGCGAGTGCATTGGCATCCTCCGTTAGCAGAGTCCAGGCTCGTACCCGTAGAGTACTGTCGGACGTATCAGTGTGCGATATATCGTACATTTCGTGTGTTGCTGGAGCCTTCTGGATCGCAGGAGTTTGTGGAGCCCGTAGTAAGTACGATTTCCCTGAACAATGCGCCTTCGGATTTCGCTTCAACTCGTCTTCAACTATGTGATCAGTCAATAAAAGGAAGTCACTAAAGCAAATAACCAGTAACGGTATGATTAGCTTAATTTGTATGTTTTGCCATCTGTTAAGAGTAAAATGCATCATCCAAAGAGTATTATCCTACTCAAAGCATTACCAATGTTTATAAGGTGCGTTCTGTTACTGAAATTACGTTGAAAAACCTCCAATTATCACAACATGCGATGGTACTTTAAAGGATCAGACAACAAATGCAAGTACCACCATATCATCGTTCATTTTGTTCTGCATTTACATAACGAATTTCGAAGAAAATTCCGTACGCTTTCCGTATGGCTGAAATGATCCAGCAGCTGGACGAAGTTTAAATTTGGAAATCAAGAAATAAACACACAACGAAGCTTGTACAAACTTTGTTTCCCGTGTTTGGACAGCATCTCAAATATTGAAGGCGTTCCTTCCTTGCTTGTTTTTAGTTCTCCAATACTTGAAACTTACTCGTACGAGACGAGATAAGCAGAGCATTATTTTTGGGTTTTTTTTTCTTCTAGCCAACGATTCGGGATCTGCACGCCGGGAATCAGAGTGACCGTTTCGCATTTTTGCCCAGCATCACTTTCAACGCTTAGATCCATAGTTTGCATGTAAGCCATCTTGAATAGAGGGTCCGTAGTAAAAGGGCGTGTAAAATCTCGCACAAAATCGAACAGCAACGAGAACCAAACACCGAAGGGCATTGGGAAGTGATTGCTGATTGAATTACCACGAAATGTCTCACCGGAGGTTGACCGTGGCATGGCAACGAATTTGATCCAAGACTCAAGGGTTTCGCTGCTCGTTAGGAGGCTGGTTGATCGGGGCAGGGACGGAACATGCGTGCGGGAGGACAAACGGCACAAAGAATGGAAATAAAATCGAAGCATCTTCTTCCCCATTCAGGGACGAAAGGATAACATCTGTCCGTTAATGGCCCTTGCAGACGTTATATCGGACTCGGAGTGTTGTGTGTGTGTTTATTTTTGGTTTGTATTTTTTCTCTCACCATTCTATTCGCGATCACCTTTGTCCTTGTTAGTGTTGAAAGTGAATGTGTTTGGTGGTGAAATGAGCATTTGTGTAAAAAGGAGATTTCACAAACACAAGGGAAAAACCAAGGATAATAAAAAGTGTTAGGATTTTTCAAATTTGGAAAGTTTTTGCGGCCAATCCGAACCCATCCGAACACCAAAAAGGGTGATGCCAGTTTTGTTCTTTTGCTCAGGAAGAAAAGGATCGAAAAAGATTGCGTATACCACGGGGACATTTGAGGAGAGCTTCCTTACGGTCACGGTCTGGTGAAATCGAATCCGTTCTTCGGTGCCAATGGATGTCACGATTATCGTATCTCCATCAAATGGAATCATTTAATTCCTTTTTAAGCATTTCTTTTTTCTTCATCCCTTCGCTATCAAGCACAAGCGCCACTATCGTATTCCGTGATCTTTCGACTTTTTTATGTTTCCCCTTTCTTTCGCCAAAGAAGATGGCGCAGACTCACGCCTAGCTAAATCATGCTTTGTTGGGACGATAGAACCGTTAGTTTATTTTTATAGCCAGCGCCTGGGCCATGGCAAACCAATGGCCACCGATACACACGCGTACTGAAAAAAACTCTTCGCACATACACATTTTTTTTAGCGTGAGAGCAAAGTAATAAAATCGTAAAATGGAGGTTTTTTCGTTGAAGGTATCGACAGAAGGAAACTTTACAGTTCAGCATAATACGAATCAAAAGGCGGCCATGATTGGCTGCCACTGAAGATGGAGGAAACGGAACTGTTTCTTAACGTTGCCGCATTTGCAAGAAAAACAACAACAACAAACGGAATATCTCGAATCCGTGCATAGAAACGGGCAGGGGAGAAGAGCAAACAACCGTCCAACGCGTCTGCTCTGAATGACACTTTTGGGTTCGGAAGAGTATAAAGCCACGCGAAAGTGTGCTTTCTATGAAGTGGGAAGAGTGCACTCCACGATTCGGCCAGTGAAATGCGGTTAGATTTGGGCATCAATGGCCGGTTGTTGTTTGCCGACTGCCACTATGGTTCGGGAAAGGGTCGAAAATAAATGTCACCGACATTTCATAGTACAGAAAATTCATAAGTAAACTATGTTACAAGTCCGAAAAAGTAATTAACTAAGCGTGATCACTAGGCACAGTATTTATATAAAAATTATACAATACGCTTATCTAGCTTGTGGTTTAATCTACATAAATTTATCGTACGTTTATTTGATTTTATATGTATTAGGACATAAATTTCGATGAGAAATTTCGGAAAAATTTCGATGATTGATACATTTTTTTTTAACGGTGTAATTCTATCACAATATGCATTCAGTCCCATTTTCCCAGTCATTTTACGGATTTTCTGTATGTAGCTGGAGGCGCCCAGTACTTTACTAAGGTCGGCAACTGGTTGAAATGCGACGAAGCAGTGAAGTCAAACTCATTTCGGCTTGCGCGGACCATTTTTTCTTTCGAGCCCGCTTGAAAGGCTGGATTTAACAATATTGTATCAGCTTTTTTCTGCTCGTATGATCGACGTAAAATTGATACCAAATTATAAGTTGTATCTTGTAATGTTGTACGTTATGCAGAAATAAAGATTTCTTTCGTGCAACATTAACGTTTATCATCGTCAGTAATTTCACTTAGTAATTTTCCCAAGCTTCACCATCATAAATGTCTAAATTAAATAAATTATAAAAAGTATTCATTCAGAAAATAGTTAAAACATTTAGTCAGATAACCAAAAAAACGTAGTTTTTGCGGTTTTATTATTATCTGTTGTTTTAAATTGTTATCGATGTAGTATGATTTAATTTCAACCAACCATAATTGATGAATGGACCATCATCAGGAACGTTCGTAGAAGAATAATTACAATTTGCCTTATACATTTAAATAAAAACCCCTTTGAATCGATGTGTAAAATCGTAAAAAATAGTGTTTTTGACCATAATTTGTTTGAAATCACTCCACTGTGGAGTGCCAAGGACCGATGAGACAAGCTGGCAGTTGGCATGAAATTTAAACAACGCCAAGTTCACCATATAGACAGCACAAAACAATGGTGCTAAACGACACCATTTTGAGGTTAAATATTTAATTTTTATGCGCCAACTACACAGTCGGTGCTTAATTTGATGCACAAAAGTACGAACCGGATTGGAACGGTCGGTCGTGTACAAACACCGAATGGTAAGATTGAAGCATCTGTGCACCGCGAAAGCACTTTTACCGATTCGCAAAGGAAAGAGGAAAAAAACGAGCCCACAAACTCACACAAAAAAACGCGTAAGAAAAGTTTTGCGGAAGGCTCCTAACTCTTCTGAAGGTAGAACAACCCAAAGGGACTCGCCGTGTGACAAGGTAAAATCCATGATTAATAATTCAACTTTTTATCTTCCAAGTCGGTGGTGATTTAGACTTGCGGGTCTTTTAGAGAGATAAATTGACCAGTTTGTAACAAAAGCGTCAAATAAAAGCAAAACCGCACGATACATTTTAAAATGACGAGGGATGGTTTTCTTCCTTTAATTTTGCGTTAAAACAAATACTTTTTTTTTGTTCGCAACACAAAAAATGTTCTTAAAACAAGCATCAAAGGACTAATTATGCACCAGGCTTAATGCTGCATTTGTGCGAAACCCCCATGCGTCGATACAGGGTCATTATTCAAATTGAATTATTCCGCGCCTAAATAAATGCTAAGTTGTGGAACAGATTTTCCGGTGCGATAGATGGCCGGGTAACAAAATTGCTGGTTCTTTTCGATGCAAATAAATGAATCAGGGTGAAAGGATGAAAATAAATGAACTTTACAACGGCGCAGTATCGTAGCTAAATCTCGGGAATGAAATCGAATCGCTCCGTACTGTGGATGTTGGATGAAACGGCTCACGCTTAGAGCGTTTAGTGTGAAGCAGTACATCTGAAACGAATGAAAAATTAAATTAATCTCAGTTAAAATGCTCCTTGCGAAAATAAATGGCTTCTTAACGAAAAGAAGAAACTATTGATGGAATTGGCTGCGTGAGTCACCCCTGTTGCACATCGGCTTGGTACCGTGTTGTTGATTTGATTGAATGTGATCGTACGCCATTAATCAGTGATTGATTTAATAAATATAGAAGCTCTTGTAACCTTTGATAGACTATTATAATAGTAACAGTTTTAACCTTTTTCGGGCGCTTTTCGTCACGTGTTGGGTTTGAAAATAATAATTTTATTTGTGTAATGTAATTGGAAATTTGTGTTTTTTTTTCATTTATGCTAAGCGATGCTAACAGCATAGGAATAGAGGTGTATACCTTGAAATAACACCATCCCATTTGCTCGACGTTTCACCTTGATTATTGTTGTTCAACAGCTCACTCCAACCAAAACTGGGGCAACGTATATGGGCCTTGTGGTATGCTACGGTACTGCCAAGTTCGGCATAATTGCGTGGATTTGACCCTACACGTCAGTTAGTCTAGTGCTCTTCTTCACAGCCAGTAGCCACTTTCATCCGTCGCTAGCGATCTGACGCACAAACATCTCCTGCTGGCACAGCTGCTGCCGTTCACCTTTCTTCGCTCTTCCAACCAGTACATCACGCCTCAAGTAATTGGAAGCAACAGAGTGAGAGAAAGTTCATTGTCGTTTAATGGTTCACAGTCTGCGTTTTTTGGGAATGGTGGAAAAAGCGTTGGAGCTGAACCGATTGCGCGGAACTGAGAGCTTCCAGTGGCACAGCATTTCAGTAATGTTGGTAGACTTTCCCCAAAAAACGAGCGGCCTGTGCCGAAGCAGACGCACCCGAGTGTACTATCTTTGAGTTTCGTATTATACATTTTTTTTATTTCTTCTTTTCTTGTTTTTGCCTCTTCTGAGTCGCCCGGACATTTTGCATGAAGCTCCATTGTTTCATGTACCGATGAGGCTCCCCGTGACATGAGCTCAGTGCACTGGGTTTGTGGGTGCTACGTTCCGTTACATTGCACACGGTCTGAGTAGAAAGCGTCCTGCGCTTAGGACTTCAGAATTGCCTCGAGAAATTCAGCTTACCGCTCCGCTGTGATCCAGCAAACGTGGTATGGAAGTTGTTCGGGATTTTCCCTTTTTCTTTATCCATACTCCCCTCCAAAAGTACCAACGCATTTTCAGAGGTTTAAACCCCTGTGTAGGGGGCGGTTGCTGGGCACACGGCGAATCCGGATGCAGAATGCCTGTTGCGAATTAATTTTCACTCGGTGCTGCGTCAGTGAAGTAGGGATGAAGTAAAGCCTACGTACCGTATATAATCAGTGAAAAACACGCAAATGGGAGAAAAGAACGAATGAAACAGTGTTAGTGGATGGTTGGTGTGCGAGAGTAAGTGAGTGCCAAGGGTCAACGGTAGGTCAGCGAGTTAAGGACAAAGCAAGAGGGACGAATGGTTTGGCCAATGAATGAAAATAAAGATAATGGGAAAAGACAAATAAAAGTGAACTGATGAGAGGGAGAGCGAAAGGAAGATGGTCGGAACGTGCAATGTTCACTGAAGTACTGAAGCTGGAGGATCAGAGCAGGCAAATATCTCGAGAAGCATGATTTTAAAATGCCTCCCACAATGCACCGGTCGGTCTCCGTACTACGAGTGGTTGGGTTTGGATGGAAATGCAGGCGGCATAAAGAATCCCCACAAGGATGTTTAAAAAAAAGGAAGGAAACGATGGCGAACCGGAAAACACAAAAGGTTAAAAACCCTACCTCTTCGGCCGTGAGACGCTTAGCAGGATTATACCTCACCAGCCCATCGACCAGGCTGATCTCGTCGCGTGTAGTACAGCTCGGAAAGATGTCCTCCCAGCGTTCGCCGCGCGAGTTCGGAAAGCGGATTTTGTTATAATCCGGAAGGCTTCGCACTTCGGGCCAATCCTTCTGGTTTGGAGTGCCGAGCGTGCGGACAACAAGCGCCAGCTGCTCTATGTCGGTGGCGCCAGCAAACAACGGAACGCCCCGGAGCATCTCGGCGTACACGGCCCCGCTGGCCCACAGATCTATCGAAGGGCCGTACCGTTGGCAGCCCCACAAAATTTCAGGCGCTCGGTACCATCGTGTGGCAACTTGGGGCGAATAGGTTTTGGCCGGTTGCTGCCCGCTCGGCTCGGTGTATATGCGGGCCAGCCCGAAGTCGGCAATTTTGAGCACATCGTGCCGATCGATGAGCAGGTTGGCTGGCTTAATATCCCGATGCATCAAACGCAATCCGTGCAGGTAGGCCAAACCTTTTAGTAGCATTCCCGTGTAGCGCCGTACGGTAGCACGAGATAAAGGATTTTCTTCGTCTTTCAGCTTGCTGTACAGTGTATGGGGCATGTACTCGAACACCAACGAAATGCCGGCCAGATCAGGATACATGTCGAGCAACTCCAGGACCTGGGTAATGAAGAAAGAGAACACCAATAAGACCGAATCAAACCAAACTGTGCTTAGCCGAGGTTACGTCGAACTCACATTGTCACATCGGCAGTGCTGTAAGGCACGAATTTCACGCACCGTGTTTAGCGATACAACCCCGAATTTTGTACGCAGCGATAGCTTTTTGATGGCCACCATCTTGTCATCACACTGCAGGTCCCGCGCTTTTACGACAACACCGTGGACTCCTTCGCCGATTCTGCCGAGCAGCTGATAGCGCGACGGCATATAATCGTCCATTGTGTGTGTGTGGGCACGCACAGATTCCGGCTTGACTCAGTCCGGTGCGTTTGTTTTTCTTCACTGTTGCTAAGGAAAAATCCCAAGATTGCGGCTTTTACAAACCTTCATCAGTTCGTTCGTTCGCCCGCGTTCACCGATCACTGGGATTCGAGGGTTGCTTTTTCACTTCGATGGCAAACTCACCCCGTCAGCCCTTCCACCAGCGAGGAAGGTCTGTCACCCGGGATGTTTACTTTTAATTAGTGTCGAGCGATAAAAAATCGCACAAACAACCCGCCTCCACAGGACAGCAAGCAAACGTCACAATAGAGGGAGTGCGACGAAATGGAAGTAGTGTCACTTTTTGCTTTTTGCCGGCGTATATGGTGATGCTTGTGGGTAACGGGTATGGGTTTTTTCTTTTGGGGCACTGAAATCCACCCTAGACCTTCGACTGCGGAAAACCACCACTCAAACATGCGCTAACGCACACGCCAGCGGACAAACGCATACTAGCAGCGCGATGGAAAAACATCAACCATGCTATTAATGGGTGCCGTTGTTTGTTATTTTCGGTAACCCTTGACAACCGGATTGGATGTGGCGGTGGGAAGAAGGGCTACCTTTGCGTTGCCGGGAGTGTTATTTCTCTACGTGTATTTGAACTTTATTCTAAATTCAAGATCACTCCCCTTCTCTTTCTGCCTTCTGCCGCTTAAGTTCACTGTTTGGTCTGTTTGGTCTGGGTTACTGTTACGCACCACCAGTGATCTGTTTGGTACTGTTTTACATCCACAGGTGTATTTATCAGGTTAAGGGTAATGTGTGTTTCTCCGGTTTCGTGAGACAAACAATAAAGTATGTACGCTACGCGATATATAGAACTTGTGGGACTACACCTCCTATGGGGATTGCGCATATAAAAATCTTGCACAGATGCGCGTGTGTAACAAACATATTCGAACATTGCATTAATAAAAATGTTTAAATTTGCTGTCTTTCCTTCCTACTCATTTGGTGATATGGCAAATGTAAAATTTGCAAATAAATTTATAACAACACGTAGACCTTTACCATACTATGCTTTGATTGTTATTAACTAAGAAATAGTTTTGTTTTTTTTGTACATTTTTATTTATATTCATTTTACCAATTAAAATAAATTATATTCCTAAAAACAAAAGCTCTTTTAACAAAGAGTTCAATGCTACAGATTTATGTGTTCTAACACAAAACACGTAACACGGTTGTTATATTGTTGTAAGCATTATGAACCTGTGCACTGGCACTGGCTTTATCTAAGAACCTGCCGTACTTCCTTTGTCAGCTTGTAAAGTTAAAAATATGCGCCACAAAGCATTGAGTGATTAACAGCTTAAATTACACATTTTTTGTTACCATAAGCCGTGCACTTTTAATTAATCTTTTCCCGTTGCCTACAGCAGGGCCCGCGTTGTCCCTTTTTGCCGCAAGTTCTTTTATGCCCGTCTGGTTGGTATCTGTTTGAGAGGATCTGTGATGAAATGATGAAGACCAAAGAATCTGGTTTAGAAATGAAAATTGACCGTGTTGTTTTTTTTTGTTATGTGGACGTTTACAGACGATGCTAAGGATGTTGGATCACGATAAAGTTAACATGCTTCTTTTTTCTTCTTCTTCTTTTCTTGGCCGTATTTACAAAGGAGAACAAACATAACTTTGGTCGCCTCTGGTAACAATGTGGGTGGTAAAATTGATAGAATATTAATACCATAACCATATCTATCGTTCGTTTGTTGTGTCTGCAACAATGTGCGTCTCATAAATATTTAAACATTATTTGCATAAACTTCATGTTCGTAAGTCGTATTTCAATATCAATGATTGAACTTGTATCTACCGTCAGCGCGCACATTTTCATATTCAAATCTAATTAATGATACATTTACATCATTATTCACACATTTTGTGTAGATCATTCTGTATATTTTACAAAACAATGCTGGCTAGATGAATCATTTAGCGTTTCTCAATTCCATGATCCTTGACTTCCATGTCTCGTTAAAATCATTTAAAACTCTTCTTAAAATAAAGCAAGAATAGACAATATATATATTAAGTTTAGGTTTAAGACATTCTTAAGATCATTGCTATCCACTGAATGAATACATGAATAAATAAATACATCAATCCCGGGTTGAAATAATCATAAAATAAGCTTTTCTTAGGACCTCTTAACAAGGACAAACAGATGTCTTCTAGCAGCTTATTAAAGTCTATAATCGAGAATGACATATTCACATTTAAAGTTCTTCTGGATATCGAAAGCTTGGGTTAAATTCTAGTATCGATAAACATTAACAGTGCTGTTCAGTGTAACGGTTCGTGCATGCTGTTAGCATAGGCATGTGTTTTTCTTTACCGTATATACCATCACTTAGATAAATATTTTCACTTCCTCGTCATGCGTCTTTCGAATGTTGAACAAACTTGTCAAAAGATGTTGATTCTCTCAAGGGAGGGTAGAAATTCATTTATTTAACTCCCAATGAAACACAAATGGCTTGTTGCGATATTTCCCTGTGGTATTTTACATTCGGTAAATAGTTTGCTGTTTGCTGGATGTAGCCGAATGGGATGAAGTTGCGTGTGAGGGCGTAACGGAAGCGAGCGAGCGTATAATTCTTCTGCCGTGTAATGCCACCGTCCCTTAGGAGAATTGTTTCGATATTATTGATAAAGGACTGAGATGAACGCAGCATTGGAGCGTAGCAAAAGTTTGATTATATCTGAATGTCATATCGATGGTTTATTCTTCGCAGCAGTGAGTAATAAAACAGTACGCCGAATGTGAATTTGGACATCAATTGTTGATTTTTACGAATGGTTCTTCTATTTCAGGAATACTTGTCCATGATGTTTTTTTCTTCGCTATTTCCATTTGCAATTTATTAAATAAATAAGCCAATTTTCAACATTATAATCTGGAAGCTGAGGAGAATTTTCGGTCAGTTGTAGAATACCTACATTCCCAAATCTTAGTTGTAATTTTGCGCACTATAACATTTCCTTATTTACCTGTTTTACATGGTATTGTTTCGGCTTAGTATGTTAAAAAGGTTGTACCTACTTTATAATACTTCATGTTATCTAAACTAATGCATTCCTAAGTTTTATGTAGCAGGGTAGGAAAGGAACAGTATAAGATGCTCACTGTTTTTATTAATTTATTATAATAACCTATTTTCCTATTTACACGGGAGGACCGGGTTCAAATCCCATCCGGATCGTTCCCTCGTAGCAAGGACTGACTATCCGGCTATGTGGTAAAATACGTCTAGTAAGCCAGAAATGGTCAGCGTGACCTGTAAGGTCGTTAAAGCCAAGAAGAAGAAGAAGAAGAACCTATTTTCCACAAAAAATCGACCAACGATTTTCATCAGAACCAAAACAGTTTTGTTAAAGGCTTATTTTTTATTAAAACGTAAAATTTTGTCCCCTTTATTTGTTCTTGGCAAAAATTTAAGTTTTAGTTTGTAGTGCAGTATTCATAAAATCAAAATACACTAAACTTGAACGGTAAATAAACTAATGAATACATTGATTGATTGATAATTGATAAAAAAAATTTCAGCATTTTTGTGACCTTGCGATCAATTGTCACTCCGGGTTGTTCCCAAAATTGTTAGTTTTGATGCACCTCCTTTTAAGGTTTTTCCTTTACTCTCCGATGCATCTGAGTGCCGTTAAAATCATTTAAAATCCTTCTTACAATAAATCAAGAATAGACAATATAGGTATATTGGTATTTTATTGTTCCCCATTTCGTCAAAACAATCAACAACAAAAAATGATCATCGTACCACAGTTTTTACACTATTTTTTTCCTAATAAAGTAGGACGGCCAGAGCCCGTATGAGTTAAGCACACTTTCTGATGTAATGAAAATGTTCGCTTTCCCCAAAAAAAATCGTTTAGTTTCGAGGAGATTAACCTGTCAAGAATACCTCCGTGAGCTAGTGATGTTGACTAACTTTTTTTTCGAGTTTTGTATTATTATTTGTATTATTGTATTAATAATTTACCATTTGCAAATAAACGCTTGCACACGTGCCCGATTGATTATTATTATGCTGAGCAATACTTACTGAGCAAGACCAGTTAAGTTCGAGCAAGTTCAGTTAAGCGCTTCTGTCCCAGCACTAACTGTCGCCCAATATTTAGCCCGTTTTAGCTCACCCTAATAGCATTCTTGTGCATAGCCTGGTACAGGGTATCAATATAATGCTATAATAAACTTTTTCATTTGATGACGTTAAGCACTTTTTGTGCTTATCAAACGATTGGCACTTCGATGGGTTTTTGTGTACAACGCAACGGTCGCGGGTAAAGTGTTGTGTCACCCATAAAAATTGATGCGCAAAGTGAAGGCATTCAATTAATTTTGCGATAAAATGAAGCATCCCTTCCGCGATTTTTCGCTTGAACCATAAGAAGAAGAAAGAGAAACAACAACAGCAAGAAATGAGGGAACAAACTTCTTCTCCAGTTGCTTGCTGTAAAAGCATGATCAAAAGGCCTGACTTTTCATCCGTCTTACCGGGCGCGACTCATTACGGTGGAAGTCTAAATTGAAACTTATCTTCCACCGCACACGGCAGCATGCTCATGTTGGCTCATGGATCGTTGCAATGGAACGCTTTGATATTCTAATGAGATCAGCCTCTCCCTGCTCATCGTTCTTGGCACCCTGGTGCTAATCTGGTGACCGGGCTGTGCAAGCCGGAGCACTTGTGAAATTGAGGTTCGAATAAATTCAAGGGATGACTGCAAGTGTTTCTGTAAATCCTCCAAAAACCGAACCCAGTAATGGACGGATCCCGCGAAACCTTGGAAACGGTGTACCAGTGGCTCGCCCTTGTAATGGAAATGGTTTTAACTTGGCACTGGACGGCGAGAAACGCGCTCTCGAGCAAAGGTAGCATATTCGGAATTCGAAATGTATTCATGCGAAGAAGATGAATCGCGTGCGCTAATTAATTACCTAATTAAGGGTTAATGAATTAAAGTTTTACTGTCTTAGTCTGTCAGCTTGTAATTCCAGAAGGCGGTATGCGTGATACGGCAATTTGCCCAGTTGCCCCAAAAGCCTTCTGCGTATTGCAGTTGTCTAACTCTATCACGTCAGCTACACACTGACGGGTTGTCCGTTTAGCGAGTCCGCTAAAGGGACTCGCGCTGTTGGAAGCACGTGCAACGATTGGACACTTTGTCTTGTATATGTGATTTTTTTTTGTTTTTGTGTATTTGTGGCAATTTTCCACGAAACTAAGAGAGTAATCGGCAGATAACGAGCTATTTACGTGCGTATGCGAGTGTTGGTATATGTATGTACGTTTGTATGAATCGTTACAGCTGTGGAACAAAACACATGGCGGCACTCTAATGAACATCACAAAATTAAACCAGCAGCAGCTTGTGACGCTTTACGAGCGCTTCCCTAGACTCGTACGTTACTGTTACCGGACAGACCCGATAACTCGATCTGTTATTCAACTAGCGACTATTTACACAATAATTACGTTATTCCCATTTTGAACGTTTCAGTAAGCGTGGTTTTAATGGTTTTTATCACTTATAGTTACCATGACGACGGTAAGGATCCGTTACGG
This sequence comes from Anopheles funestus, assembly GCF_943734845.2. Lineage (NCBI taxonomy): Eukaryota > Metazoa > Arthropoda > Insecta > Diptera > Culicidae > Anopheles > Anopheles funestus. The sequence continues at coordinate 55,546,907 of NC_064598.1, forward strand.
TTTGTGACAGTCGAATTTTCATTCAAATCTCAGCATCATCAACAAAACGACACGCCGTACAGCAGTTGATTGTCAAATTTGCATCATTTTCGCTTCCATTTCGCATAGAAATGTGCAATACTTCTCTCCTTCCATGCTCCCTTTGGGGGAATGTTCCTTTCGTGCGTTCGCGTGGAACCACAAATTGCTTGAAATGTATCGTGCCAGCCTAGCCACTTTATATCTCCTTCGTTATTGAGGAATTCCGGCTTAAAAAGTCATTTTATGCAAATGTTCCCGTTGCGGTGTGATCCATACCCAGCGGCTCTCGATGCGGCTTCAGTTCGTACCGTATCTGGTCTGGCACGGGCCGTGATACCGAGCCGTTTTCAACCGCTTCCGTATATGGGATCCACCCTCTCTGCATATCAATGCGTTCCCGGTCTCTGGAGATCGTGTCACATTTATTGGCTGCTGTGGGAGATGCCGTTGCTAAAAACATGATTTGACGCTGCTGGCTGCTTTGACGATCGTTTGCATTTGACTGTTTCGTTTGCGGTTGTGGCCATGCTCGTCTTTCGTGTTACGGTCGTTGCTGGATAGTGCTAATGGAGCCAGCATAGCCTTCGTCATAACTTAGCATTTGCTCCACATTGGTCTACGTCCCAAAGACACCGGCTTCCCTTTTTATCACTGTATGTGACGTCCCGGTACGTGTGTATGTGTTAGTTTGGCGCGTTCGAACAGATCATGGCCGTTTGCCACGCAACTCACATGCGGGTTTATGGTCGTTCTTTCTTTCTTTTTTTTTTTTGTTTACCTTTGCGTCCTGCACGCAACAACTATTCAGTCTTCCGGTGATAATGAGTCCCAAAGGAACGGTAAAGATTTAGAACGTATTGCCGCAGGCTGGAAGGTGTTACTTGAAGCTTCGAAAAGATGCGAAAATTTGCGCTACCAACACCGCAGCCAGAAAACCACGAGCGATAGCAAATCCTGACATTTAATCACTTCATGCTGTTGGGCGAATGCTGGACGATCGATAGCATGCGGTTCGTGACCAGTAGACGAGATAATAGCGCAACGTTCAGAGAAGGCAAATTCTAGCGCCTAGGAAAAAAAATGTTTAAAATTCTTGACTCGGCTGACAGCTTTTGGCACCGGAATCGGGGTACAATCGAATCGGTCTTTCACCACGCCGGTATACGCTGAATTCAACCTTCACAATTCAAAAGTTATCATTGGTTAGCAACATTTGATGGGACGTCATTCGTCAAAACGGGGGACATCGTTTCGGTTCTCATGCTTTAAGCTGAGTTTCAACGACATGCCGGAAAGACTTGGGTGAGTCTATTAGTGCATTTTGTGCCCATTTGCTAGCTGATGATTTTTGTACTAGAGTTGCTCCTAGACACTTGCTTGCTTGTGCCAGTCCGAGGCTAGGCAGTTTGAAATTGGCTCCTTTGCTTATTCGCTTTCCCCGTGCGTGGTTGAATGGCCGTCGTCTCTCGCCAAACGCATCGATTCGTGTGAATTTGCAAAACGAATACACAACCCTCGCGCATGTCAGCTGGCGCTCGTGCCGAGAAGGAACCCCACGAAGGCAAATGGTAAGCTTTCCATTAACGAAAAGCGCTTTCGCTCGCTGTTATTCGCAACCAGCGTCACCACACCGCGGCCAACCCGCACGTGTAGGTGTTTTCGCTGGTATCGCTTTTCCGAGTTTGGTGGTATCTCTCCTGTTTGCTGCCCTTAGCACGAGTGGGGCCAACGTTAACGGGCATCCATCCATACTGTTGCTCATTTCTTCGGATGTCGGGGGAAAAAAACCCGCTCTCTTCTTGTTGTTTTTCGATCTCGAACGATGATGCGCGAGAAAAACGTGACCATGGAGTGGCCATGCTTTGGGGCACGCTCAGCGGCAGTCTCCAAACGATTCTGATGCCGTGTGTATCGTTAGCCGTGTAACCGTCGTACACCGGGGGGAAACCCGATGTCCTGCGAACAGCGCTACAGTTTGCCTCGAATAGCTGGTGCCCGATCGGGCGCTTGTGTGGAGAGGGTCAGTCGCGCAACAGAGCGAAAGACAAAATCGGAGAGCGAATAATAGATGAGAGGAGAATTTCGTACCACACGAGCAGATCCGCTGGCATACTGTCACAAGCCAGCATTCCAGATTCGCCATTAGGTCCTTGCCAAGCTAAAGTGACAGTGGGTTCCTTATCCGTCGATATTGAATCATTTTATCGGGATTCCGTACCGTCCAAAAGGTGTGCTATTGTTAATGTGTTAGTAGTGGCTATATGCTAAGGATTGAAAAAACGTTGTTACAAGTGCGTCCGCGTGTGTGTGCCTGTGCGTGTGTGCGGATTTTTTTTTACTTTAGACAAAACAACGAATTCGGCTCACATTACAGCCGTAACATTTCATCCTCTCGCCCATTCATCCGTACAGCGCACACACAACAACAGTACACGACGGTGCTGGTCGTATCGGGAGCATTTTTCCGTACTCCACCCTTTTGCTTGTTTATGGGAGCCAAGCAACGTCATAAAATGTGTGTCACTGTCCGAGTTACCACCAAATCGTGCTGTTGTTTGTGTGTGAATATCTCAAATTATTACACAGCGCACAAAACGTTACGTTACACAAATGTGAAGCTTGCTTTTACGATTCCCATCCACTGGTGGTCTTCCCCGTACAGGTTTTCCATGGTGTGGAGCCCATGAAGTTGTTGCGGAACAACTACTCCGTGTACATACATACGAGCGCTTTCCATTTGCGGAGCCCCTAAACACTGCTAAACGATGCAGACAGACACACTGTGAGAGAAGGTAGAGAGAGTAGCAGCATCCGTGGCGCTGAGTAAACGAACAGTTAAATTATGTACTGCATAAGATTAGGTCAATTTTTGTTCCTGTTGAAAGCGCACATGCCGACATAATACTTGTACGATGGTACAACACCACCACTGTTGTTGCTACCGCTATATACACCACGATTACTACCACTGTGTTGCGACCGCGAATACTAATATTACTGCTACAACTACTACACAACTATTGCTACTATGGCTACCACTACTATGAAGCATCACAACCATTTGTGCTAGTGCTAGGGCAGCTCCACTTGTCATCCTCGTGGACAGTATGAAGAGTCCTTCACTTCTGAGAAGCATCATCCCAGACGGCGTAGCTTTCAGCTCATGACAACCGTTGCATAGCGGGTGTCGTTTTTCCTGTCATTCACCATTTTCTAGGTGTTGCTATAGTTGCAAATCGTTTCATAGCTACCTACATTTAAACGATTGCAGTAGTCAGAATAGAAAGGAAAGAGTTTCGGACTCAGAATCACAGAACAGTGTTGCTGGTTTTGTTGTTGTTCTCAACTTCAACAACAACCCGAGCTTAGGGTGAGGATGCTGAAAGTGTTAGCGACCGTTTGTATCTGGGGTGGAAGTCTTTCAACTAATCATACTCACTAACAAGCGGAAATTTCCGTGTTTAGTTTAATGATTTGCTTCTCCAACAATGAGATAATGAGAGATTACCATAGTGCATGGCGTAACAAGCTATTCGTCCACATTTTATTCACCTGTAAAAGTGTTAGTTAATGAGCTGCTGGAGAATTAGTTTAATTCAGTTTGCCGAAGCAACAGTAAATCCATTTTAGACCAGAAATTCTAGAGACATCATCATCATCATCTTGAGAGGTTTGGGTGAACTACGTGAAGAACAGTCGAAAGTATCCTTTTTTGAAATGTTTCTTTACAAAATAATGTGTGTGTGTGTATGTTGGGACGATACCTACTATTGAAGGTGAAACAGTAAACTCGCACGTTCTTTCTCATGCAGAAAAATTATTCATTACGTTTTACAGCGTTTTCCATCAAACACATCTCCATGTCACCCAACGGTAGTGTACTTAAGAGATAAACAATTTTCTCGAAGGATGTCATTCTCATCACCATCGTCATGCTTGCGCGTAAATGACTTTCTTTTCCTCGCAACAACCGATGGGCAGAACCGGCAACGGTGCCCACGCGAACACTGAAGATGAATGCGGTCGTAAAAAAGGAAAACCGCTTTCGCTTCGATCGAGATGTAGTACGAAACGTTCTGACTATCTAGCCCACTAGATGCTTCCATGCTGGGAAGCAGCACATTCATGTGACATGGCTTGCGGGTAGTGAGGCTAGAAAAAGTTGGTCCGTTTTTGTTAGCCTAAACATAGAGCGGTGTACCTTACAACGGTCGTGAAACGAACCTGGAATGAAGGTCGCTGTTGGCCTTTTGACCGTGTTGGAAATGGAACACGGGGCAAGGCAGGGTAAAGGTAAACTTTAGCGAGAGGCGCAGAGGTAGACAGTGCGGCCGGAATCCTTGGCAGCCAAGTAATGTCGGCGGCTAAGGCCAAACCGGGTCAACAAAGTGTGCCCTCCGGCCGCGAATGCAGAGGCTAACCGAAATTGCAGAGCTCACGCACCTGGCTTGTGGTTCACGTGTAGCATTTTATGTAACCTCCGTAAGCTGAAGAAAGAAAATAAACGGTTGGTGCTGGAATGACACAAGCGAGAAAGATAGATGGATGAAAGAGGAAGAAAACGAGAGAGAGAGAGAGAGAGATAGAGAGAGAAATAAAGGAACAAGACCAGAAAAAAGTAAGAATCGTTCGCCTGGTGCTGGTGGCCTTCGACGAGTAAGGCGGCTGTAAATCAATCGGAAAACTGAATCAAAAAAGAAGCAAAAACGAAACGGCGCGGAACCTGTGTAGTGAATCCGATGCCACAGCAGTAGGCATCGAACGTAACCGTAACCGCACCAGCACACGGTGAGTGATGTAGTATAGCAAGGGCTTCGCTAAATATCAATTTGTATTACTTTTGACAGTTCGTATTTACGATCCTTACAAACTTCACAAGTAGGCACCAGCGAGCTTTTCAACGAGCAAAAACCAAATCGCCTCGACAAAAACAGGGGGAACCTATATGTGAACCATTAGACATGTCGTGAGTAAGAAAACGTGCAATTGCTTTACGTGGAGCATGTAAAATGAAAAAGCCCCATTCGTTATAATGGCAAACACAAACACACACACACATACGTAGAGAAATGGTGCGGAAGGGGGAGAGGGGAAGGATAAAGTGAGTCACGAGTGTGTGAAAAAGCGAAACGGAACGGGAGTTGTAATCGTAAAGGGGGAGAAAATCAAAATGGACGGATGTCCGAATGGGTTAGCACCCGGAATCAAACCTTTAATTATTGATAGATATCTGCGAACCAGTTCCATGTGTAGTTGGCTGCTAACGTGACTGTATTTCTTCACTTGCATGCGATACACCATCACACAGCGATCTACATATATGCCCTTGCCCCAATATCGAGCGGTTTTGTTGTATCCTTTACGAAAACTTACATGCTCCAAACGGCTGTGAAACTTTGAATTGAAATAGCCGAGCCAAATAGCTGGTATAGCAAATGGTTGAAAAAAAGGGTTTCACCATCGGTGTTAGGCACGCCGAGCATAGCATTGGAATAGAACTGGCGGATTTGTTCGGGATGTGGTTTGCTCGTTTGGAAGAATATGTTTTATTATGTCCTTTTACTTCACGCATGATTATCATCGGTGGTGGTTTCGGAGCTAAAGTAAGCTTCTGTTTTCGGTTATCTTTCACATATTACACCGATATCGATACACAGGGCGGAAGCTCCGTCTCCGTGCAATGACGAGACAACTTTCCTTCCCAGTGTGTACATCGATTTTGGCTACAGCCAAGGACAAATGTCAAAAATGTAGCGTAGGCGTAGAAACAAATCGAAGCAGGCTGAGGGTGTTATATGGTGAGATGTGAAAATCATTCCAAATACATGTAGGTACGCCCGTGTGAGCCATCCTTTCTGCGCCACGTTCTTAGCTGGGAACGAGCAAATGGCAAAGCTTCTTAGAATGCCAGCACGATAGAGCAACGCGCGGATGTTCTCTAGCTCTGGCAGGCAGCATAACAAACTGACACCGTGTGGAATCGGCGAATGTTGATGAAAGAGGGTAAAACTGCGCCAAGCCAGCAATCCGTAGCCACGCGTGTTTGGTGGGGGAGATGTTATTTCACAGCACCATCGTCATTAAGCGCAAAGTGCTGCCATAGAAACGGGGATGGAAACAAAACGGCATCACATCCTTATACAAATATGTCTGCAAGCGATGAACGATTTGAACTGACAAAAGTAGAAAACAGCTAAAGCAAATGGAAAGCAACGAAACAATAATAAAAAAAACACAAGAATCCCCATCCCCCTTCTCCCGGTAAACAAAACAAAAACAACGTTATAAGTCACTTCGTCAAACAAACTCGCTCTTCAGCAACGAATTAACGCGAGCTTGGTACTGGGTAGCCTATGGCGTCGACTTACAGCTCTGCACAGGTAGATGCTTACTTTTCCCGTTCCGGTGTAGACAGGAAATACTGAGTGTACATTGTGTGCATGTTTGTGTGTGTATGTGAGTATATGTGCAGTGTGTCTGTTTGTGCATGTGTTTCGCAGGTTGGTGTTGTCGATGGCTTCGCAACAAAAGCTCCCAAAACACATCCATCCGTCACTAGAGTGAAGTGGCATATCATCATGGCGCTCAACAGCAGTAAAGGGCGCACATGAAGTAAAGTGGCGTAATCGGAGCTGGAGGATCGATCAGGAATGCATTAGTGTGTCTATTTACCGCTAGTGCCTGCACACGTGTGTGCCCGTGGCCGTTAGTGATTCTGTGTGTCTCTGTGTTTGTGTGTGGCCGTGTTCTATACCATCCCATCTCATCGCTTAGTGAGCAAAACGAAACAACAAGCTGCTGGTGTGAAAGAAACGGGGCAACGGTTGGCAGCAAGCAATGTGATCTATACCCCACCGTACGATGCACTCGCCGAATGTATGGTGCAGCACCGTGGGATCTAGTAGCGTGCAATGTGACGACAGTGAAACCGTGCGTGGCAAGCGAGGAAAATTGCATTCTCAAACGGTGAAAAAAGTGCACTGTTACTGAAGGGTTTTCGGGCACCGGTGGTACAGGTCCGGCATAGTGTGTCGCCTGTGTAAGAAGGTTCTAAGGGCAGAATGCAACGGTACGATATGGTACGGCACGGTGCAGATAGCTGCAATTCATCATCGTTGCACATGGGCGAAATGCGCTCCAGCGAGTTGTGCACACCTGATGACGTTATCTTTTGATCACGTTAGCAACAACAACAACAACAACAACCACAAAGAAAAACCGAAAACAGCAAAAAAAAACAAACAGGCAATACGTGAAGAAATACGATTGTGAAACGGCGAAAGAACGTACCGGCCACCGACGCTCTCGGAACAAAATTGAATCAAGGTAAGTGAAGCCGTCCGTCCGTCCGTAGCTCATCTGCAGTGGTCAGGAACCTTGTAGCACGGATGAATGTTTTTGTTCCAGTACGTGTGTGTGTGTGTGAGTGTCTTTTTTTTAGAAGCTTTTTTTTAGAAGCTTCAAACCTGGTACGGTGTCCTGTGGGAAACAATGTACGCTGGGTCGCTGTTGAACGATAACGTTTGATGGTTCTCCGTCTTTCTGTTCCTATTTCTGATGCTCAACCGATTATGCTTTTCTTTGCCGTCTATGAGTTGGCTTGCAATATTTCGACGAATAGATGGATGGCCATCCAGACCATCTCTATCCTTGCGCCGTCATGCTGCCGTGCCGGTGTTACATCAGCAGATTTCTGGTTACGCCACTATGGCTTAAGAACAATATCTTGACAATGTCGGTTCGAGATAGATAGGATGGAACTGAGTCTTAGTTTCGGTGGCAAATTTAGAGATAAGCCAGTAATAACAGCGTAACGATGTTATCACTTAATTCAATGACGGAGGGAAAAATTTCGTACAAACTAATGTGCTTTTATCGTTCGAAGCCAGGTCCCCGGCCAGGTCGTCTCCAGAGCGATAGCGAATTTCCATTGCCAGTGTTTCCATTCCACTTTTCGGCCTTTCTGCGCACGGTTTGGTTTTTTTTTTCGAAGTACAATTTTCGACTTTGACTACGATGCTTTTTGGTGGATCGTTGTCCGTTCTCCTTCGCAGCCCTTAGGGCCTATTCATTTTGGTGGACAAGGACTCTCGACTATTCGGACGCACCCGGCAGTGGCAAGTGGATTCACAAAGCGATTGTTGTTGGTGGGCGATGGCAACCGCACCATCCAACAATCGAAAGCATTTCGAGCCAGTCAATTTTGTTGCTAGAGGTGCTCGAAAAATAAAACCCAAACGAATCAAAGAATGTTTCGTTAATCTTTTTTCATTCCATTGCAAATACCCCACTTTAGGACCTTCGGCAGGATCGAGTCGTTTTCCTTTGGCGCATTTTGTCGAATCGCAACGGTAAACCATACCGGGTGTATCATTTAGATTCCGAATGTTGTCGTTGAGCTTTGGCCACTAGATGCTTTTGGGGGGGGGGGGGGGGGGGGGGGGGGGGAACTGTATTGCTGCTTTCCGGCAGAGCTTTGCGTATCAAGGTTGCGTACAGTCGATGCTGCTGCCTGAGCGCCGGGTATAGTGTGAGCCAAGGATTTTCTTTGCTTTATGGTGTGGTCCCAGCAGCAATTACCCATAACCTATGGCAGCATTGCCAGCAGAGATGAACGTTATAGTAAACCGTACTGCTTCCGCACGAGCCTCCATCTTTCGACACGCTCGACACAAACGTCACTGGCTGCCACCAGAGAGTGTGCGTAACTAAGCACAGTCAACAAAAAATGGTGTTTATTAACCCTTAATTTGATTACAGTGCTTATTATTGGATCGTTCTCGCCGAGTTCCTTTGGCAACAGGCATACGAGGCATACGATGCTGACTGCGAGTTCGAAAATTGCAGCAGCGTTTAAGCTTTTATGCCCAATAGAGGCGCCTCCTCGTTCACGCACGTGTATATGGGTTGTTGGAACTACATTACTGTACTTCTTTTTTCTTCGTTTTCCCCAGCCTGTGACCATTAAAGTGCGTTCCGATTTGCGATAAAATGTTGCTTCCAGCGAAAGATTACAGTACGAGCTTAAAGACGGTTATAGAAATCTTCTCAAGTGCGGCCACTTACTATATTCGATATGCTTGGGCTTTGAGGTAGATGACTCGATTCGGGTACGTTTGATTAATGCACAAGCTTTCGCAATTGAATGTAATTTCATTACCTTACAGCAAGCAATTACGAAACGCGCGTACTCACACTCGACCCCAGAGGCGCCTCCGGTACTCTGTGCCATGAGTAATCATTTGTTGTAATGTACGGAAACTGTCCGCTCTTTCCGATGCCTTTGTGAATGTTCAGAAATCAGTATTGTGTGGTGTGGTGATTGGTTGAGAAGTGGTTTCCTCTTTGCTGACTGTAATTACTTACTTATAATTAGCTCAAAATTCAAAGAACATCTTTTGCTACCGCAGAGAACTCACCGTCTCGATGGAGACGCCTGGTGTTTGTTTATGTAATGTGAAATCAACATGCAAATGGAAGGAAATGTTTCATTTCTAACTGACTGACAACTAGCAATTTGGCGGCGTGTAATATTATTTCACGGAAATATAATCTACTATCTCATCACCATGCAATCGTTCCAAATTTACATGCAAATGTGAAACGTCAACTGTTGATTTAGTACAAGTGTTCGCTTTTACGACAGTATTTCAGGAGGCAGGACGAATGAATTTTAAAATGTCTAGCATAATTTTAAAGTTTTGGTTGAAAGTGATGACCATGTTTAAGTGAATGTATCAAAACATGCTTGATTATAAATGGAGTATAAAGGTAACAGCGTTACATTTAATCTGTTGGCAATAAAATACAAGACGTTAATGTAGTCTGAACTGTACCGTTTGAACTTTACGGATCTACGGACCACTCTTGGTCGAACGCAGTGTATCCTGGGCTGTTTGATGGCCGGAATCTTTTTTATCTTAATTCTGATATTGTATATCCAAGTGGTCGGTTTAAAAGACATTACAGGTAGGGTTGGTTGGTGTCGCTCATATGCCATGGCCAAGCTACTAAAAAAAGTTAAAGTTATTTAAAAGCTTAAAGAACTCTGAGTCATTTTCCTCTGAAATTTGAATAAGAGAGTTCCGTTGGCTTTTGGAACTAATTATATAATAATTATATAATACTTAATAGGGGCGGGCCGGTGGTGCATGTGAAAAACGGCGCCCGTCCACACGGCAGGGACCGGGTTCAAATCCCATCCGGACCGTCCCCCCGTAGCATGGACTGACTATCCTGCTACGTGGTAAAATAAGTCTTGATACGGCCAGGCCGTTCTAACCGAGCAAAAAAAAATATATATATAATACTTAATAATAAAACTAGGTTAAATCCTATATTGAAACTATTAGCTAAATCTTTGCGATGTCTTAGAACTAAAGCTTAAAACTATACTGAACTATACGATACTGGAAGTAATTTAAACATTCACAATGAAAGTCAATTTAATGTTTTGATATCGTAACAATTATTGAAAATACACCTGGTTCGATCCAAAGTTTTTTTTTAATTGTAATTTTGCTGTTAGCTCAATAACCCTCGATGACTGGATGGCCCGATGGGAAGTCTTCTTATATCGACCGGCTTCACGTCAAGTGTCATTCAGTCAAGCATTGATATTGAGACCGATATTCATAGCAAGCTACGTAATTGAGTTCGGCGCTGTTTAAACGTTGTAAAAAATAAAGCTGTTGTAAGCAGTAGAAAAAAGCCCAATATCATCTATTGAATATATTGCCGCTTTTCTTTGCTACGAGCAGATTTAGCATGATCAAATTATCGTAGCGCAAATTGGTTTATTTATCAACATCAATTTCATAGGCGCATAGGTATGTTATTGAATTGATTTGAAGCATAAATATGTACACAATTTGAACTGATCTTTTTAAAAGCGATTTGTATGATAATGGCATTGCAATAAGAAAAACTGTAAATGATGTAGTGGTTGTGTGAACGCTTCTATGATTTTCCAGGTTATAAAACAAAAATAACTAATTATTGGTGTTATTATTGGTTATTATTGGTTATTATTATTATTATTATTATCCGAAATTAGCATCAGATTCTAAATGTTTATTTTGTTTTTGTATTCGGCAAAATACATGTTTCGATATCTTTGAAGTCTAACAGTAAGGTGGCCAAAGTTGACTGACAAATGGTCAATTGTGTAATAAGACATCGGTTTGCTTTCTAAGAAACATGAAGATAAAAAGTGACATGCAGATCGTATTTAGAAGTGATAGTTAGATCATTAGAGGAACAACAACGTAACAAAAATATATTTTTTTTACTTTTTTTTAAATAATTAATGTATTGTGAAAGGGCTTCTATATTTCATGAGGATTAAATGTCTTTTTTAAAACAAATCGAAATAGTTGAAATGGTTTCTTTTCTCAAAACTGTATATTTGAGTCAGTCGAAAAATTGTTATGTTGTAATTTAAAACATTTTTTTTCTCTTTAAGAACCTTAAAATCAATTTGAAGAATAAATCAAAACATAAGCTATGGAGAAAACAATACAAATAGTTAGATACCCAACTTGGGTATTCACTTCTATGTAATGTTAGAAATAATGGACATTTTTTACGTATTGCTGGAGGCGCCCAGTACTTTACTGGGCGCACGATTTAATCGGCTAAAATTGGGCACTAGAAATATTTACTGTTATAATGATATTTATAGTATTAAAAACAACATCGTTTTGGCAAATTTCGTATAATGTATTGGATTAGCTAAATCTATAATTTTATATATTTGGTATTCAACTCTCAACTTTGGTATTCATTTCTATATAGTCTTAGAAATTATGAACATTTTTTACGTATTGCTGGAGGTGCCCAGCACTTTACTCGGAGCCCGATATAATCGGGTGTGTACTTGAAATGTGTACTTGAAATATTTACTTTTGTAATAATATTTATAATATTAAAAACATCAAAAAATTTGAAAATTTTTGTATAACTTATTGGATTAGCTCATTCTACAATTTAAAAATAAATATTTAAAATATTTAAAATATTTGATATATATTTAAAATATTTCATAAAAATAGTTGATTATAAGCCTAGTCCCCTTGACAGAGATCGACAGAGATGTGGCTACATACCTATGAATACATTGGCGTAACGATCACTGAGGTCATGCCGGCCATTTCTGGCTTGCGAGACTTATTTTACCACGTAGCTGGATACAGGGGTAACGGTCCGGATGGGATTTCATACCCGGTCCTCGCGTGTGCAATAGGCGCCATTTATCTCATATAGCACCGGGCCGCCGCAAGTACAATTATTAATATTTAATACAATTACCAACATTTAAAACATCCCTGAATATACATACATGAACATACGGCAAGTTGTACAGTTATTCACTGGCATCTACTGTAACATAAGTAAGGAACAGCAAAAAAAAAACTTTTTGTTGTGTGTCCGGCGCATCGGTCCGGACGTGACTTGGTATCGGTATTTTTCGTTTAAAAAGCAAAGTCGCAACCACTACACAATCGAGCGATCGTATCAAAATACACTCTCAAAAAAAATCGCAGGAAGAAAGGTAACTTGTATTAAAGGGTCAGCTAAGCAGTAATTGTGAAAAATGTTCCTTTATTTTAATGAAAAAAGCAAACAAACCATAATTTTCAAAACAAATATTTTCAAACACTTTTTGCCCCTGCTGTGAATAAATTATTATTTCACGTAACGCTCGGCTGTGATACATTCCATTCATGTTCTTCAGTACTAACTGTGAATACAAGCATGACAACATTTTTCATCCATTAAAACAAAGTAAATACGAAGAAAAATCAGTATAAGTGGAATGAGTTTGAAATTACATTTGCTCTTTTAAACATCACATCTACCTGCGTACCTGTGCTGATAGGTGGTGCAACAGCAAATGTGGTTGAATGGCGGGTGCGGCAGTGCGGGAGATCTGCAGATGACAATTTTATGGCTGGCTGTGCCATAGACTAACAAAACCACCCCGAAAAAAAACGCGGTTTGCCGTTCGTTGATGGAAAATAAAGGTACAAACGCAACTGACAACCCGGGAAATAAAACCCCAAATCACTTGCAAAAGCATCATCCATGCCGGGATGGCGGTGCGGTATACGTGTATATCTCCATGTGACGTGATTTTACGCTTTTGTGGTTCAACGGCGGTGGTACCACCTCACAGTGGGAACATTTTTCTAATCACTAAATCTCGAAACCTTTGCACGTGCTCACGTTTGCCACTCGATGGTGCGATATCACCGGTATGCTGGTCATGGTGTATGATTCTTACTCACCTTTGTACCTGCTGCAGACCACCACGCGATCTGCAAATGAATGGAAAAGGGACTAAATTTGACCAAAAAAAATTACAAAAAATGGTTTACACTCCCACTGTCCATCCCACCGACATCCATACAAACACTTATTAAGAGAAGTTTGTAAACCTCCGGTTCTACACATGAGATTCGTTCGTATCCGGTATTTTTTTACATTTCTATTACGATTTCAGAGTAGCGATAAGCGCGTAGAAATTAAAACACGTTCTTCCTTGGTTCTTTCTGTCCCGTTTCGAACCTTTTTGTCACGTTTTGCTCGTGCGTGTGTGTGTGAGATTTTTGTCACTTGTACTCACCTTCTCTACTGTTCCATTTGTCCGATTTCACTCAAGCAATGTGGACCCATGTGTAAAAAAGCAAAAATCCATTTCGTGTTTGCTTTTGCACCGATGCTGCGTGTTTCCGTTTCCGGTTCCGTTTCGACACTTTTCACCAGAACCGATGTTAATCGTCCCTTCCTATGGGCGTCCCATTCGGTGTAGGCTTTTAGCTTAGTCAACCGCCCTCTCTCCCTGCGCCTCCGGCACACACACACACACATCCGGCATCGGTGTCAAAGTAAGTACCCCAGAATCAGCAGTCATTGCTAGACGGTGTTGCAAAGTTTCTGCTACCGGGAAAACAAGAAAGATGAAATGCCACCGAAACAAAACAACCGAAGGAATTGAAGCCATCATGATCCGATCGTTACCGGTTGTGTGGATACATTAACGCAGGCAAACATTTTTACAGTGGCACTTTTTGTCGTTGTTGTACATACTCCGCAATCTTTTACTCTTGTGGCTTGAATCGAAAAAAGAAAACAATAACGCTTCACTTCTACTTTGCATGGCAGCAATTGTACCAGCGAATGAGTGCACAAAAAGGAAAAGAAAGTATGAGAGGTTGATAACATCATAACGATACGATGGAGACGCACACCGAATGGTTCATATGCGGCACACAAGACACATCAGATGTAGTGAATCAGACCATCCTTTGCATAGCACTAATAGCATGTGTGTCTTTGAGTGCGGAAAAGAGAAATGTGGTGAATTACCGAACAGTGCCAAACACACCCATACACCCAAGTAAGCATCCCGCGCCATTATGAGCACGATTCATCGCGTGGAGATAAAAATGGGTTTTGATTCATAAGCTCCCCCAGCGGTAAATTAATCTTCCGCCGCGCTAACATTGCCTGGCATTATATTGTTAGATTCGTCCGACATGGTCCAACAGAGGCGGGGAAGTTCTAGCAGGCACCAGAATGTATAAAGTTTTCCTTTCGGCGTGGAGAATGCTAAGCCTTTGTTCAATATTGAACCTGCTTCCGGCTTTCACCGTACAAACAAACAAACAAACCAACCAACCAACCAGCACCGGCCGCTTTGAACTGCTGGCTTTCTTCTGTTCCTGTGACGCTACAGTTTGTGGTGCTTGGAGCGTGACGCTATCCGAGAAATTTCATTCCATTTTATTTCACTCTTTTATTCGCACCATTCACGTTCACGGGGGCCCTTTCGCCGTTAACGCCAGCGGAACGAAAAATGCATAAGCAATCGACCGACTCCTTCCCATCGCTCGACGATCATCCGTCTATTCGTTCGTTCGTCCATTTAAGATCTCGCACAACCACGCGTTAGCGAGACAAAAAGATAGGTCGGTTGGATGGTTGAAATTAAATTGATTCCCAAAGAAGCCACATGGAATTAATTTACATACTTAATGTGCGCCGCACGAACAAGTTGGCTGGCAGAAGAAGAATGGCAGGTCCTTTCGTCTCTCGGGCCCTTTGCAGCCACGTTTGATTCTGATCCTAGCTCTGTGTGTGTGTGTGTGTGTGTGTGTGTGTGTGTGTTGGGCGAAAATTTAAACACCCCAAACGCGTCCGGAGCGTAATGAAACGTAACGAGCCGCCGCTCTCCACCGGAAGCCCCAAACCAGTTGTTGGCAGTATTTGGAGCAACCGTGCGGACGTGGGATTATGATGGAGGAACCACTTGATGAAACAAATGAAAGCTGATGCCCGTTCTGCGGCAAAAGGCCAGCCTTCCATTGCTACCATTTTCCAGTAACTAATCTCGAATACATTCTAATGTGTGCCTTCATACATGGGAAGATTTGTGGGCAATCATGCTCTGAGCTGGTAGGAATAAGGGGTTGGATGGATATGGTGTTCGGAGAGGTACAGGACGCGGTTAAATTTTAACTATTTCTCCCACTCAACTAAACGGTGGTAAGTAATACCCACGTCGTACCTGGTTTTCGGTAAAACCCTATTCTCATCCTACCCAGTCAGGTTAGATTAATCTTCGTGGCGTGATGAACAGGGTCGGTGAGCAGGTGAGTCGGCAGAGGAATTATCCTTTCTCCATATCCATCTACTAATAATGGTTTTCTACCGGAAATTTTCCGCACCACACCATTCACGGTGCACAAAATTGAAACGGTAAAGCAAAGGATGTTCTAGCACAGGTTGGTTTTGTTACAATACATTTGCCCTGCCTTACAGCACACCCTGTACCTTCCTCGTACAATCATATGCTGCTACCAACACACAGCCATACACATAATCCATCATAGTGCGCAACACAGCTGGGGCACTCGGAGTTCTAGCAACTTGGGCGTAGCATACATTTATACACTTCAATAGCATGGCGAACCGTGGTGCCGACTTGCGTCATATTCACAGGCCCAACAGGTGCTGAAGTTGGCCTGTATGCTAAACGGCAGCTGAAATCGAATCACTTCCAAAAAGGCCCGGAAAGGTGTACGTTCTGAGGGAAGGAATGCGGCGCCCACACCGGACGGCGTAATGATGATGGTTTCGTGTTTATTCGGAATGAGATGATATTATCTTAAATTTCAATTACTTTCATTTGCTTGCAATGTGACGGTACAGTACGGTTGCGCGGCGGGATGGACTTATCTCCTGTACTTTCGTATTGTTTGCAAGGGTTAAATTCCACGAAATCATCGGCAACTGCTATGCTATTCGCGTTATGGAGTGGCCAGCTAGTGTGGTTAGCTATGTAGATTAACGGCATTTTAATGCTTTTCCCGCGTAACTTTTGCCCATTTTCATCCCTTTTCACTGTTGGTTGTCATGTGCTTGGAAGTTGGCCAACCGATAGGCAACAATTGGCTGACACGGAGGCCCATCAACCGCCGGCCGGCTGCATTCTTTCTTCCGCACCATATTATCCACTATGCGTCACAATAATTAATTTTCCACCTTGCTGCCGTCCACCGAACTGAGTGCGAAACAGTTCGTTGGGTGACGCTGATTGACATCAGAATAGAATGCTTTCCTCAATCGGAGGTTCGCTATTCCGGCACAGAGAATGAAAGACATTCGGGCTGTTCATTCTCAAGACCGGTCTGGGACACTGCTGCTACCTATCAATTCACCCCTTTAACACAAACGGTGAAGTCAAGTGCCAGCAGCAGACCACTGATGGCAAACAGCGTTAGTAAACAGTGAACAATAAATTGTATGCAAAGAACCTCGCTTCTACAGAACTTGGACTACTCGGGACCGTTTTTCGTGGATAAAGGGACTAGCGAGCGTGTTTTGTTGTTTTTTTTTGCACTTCGGCCAATAAATTATACAATTAAGGATGCCGTTTTGCAATGCAAATGGCCCTTTAACTGTTCATTTTAGATGATAATATGGTAGTTAACGAGTTTAAATTCGGAATCGGTTCGAATTCCCTGCTAGTTCCCTGCTTCATGTTAAATAAGCGTAACATAGCTTTTCATTTTACGGTACGATGCGTATTTATTTATACGCAATTTTTTTTTTGGACAGAGAAAATAAAGTACAAATGTTACTTCAATTTGCAATTTGTACTACAAAAAGTACAACTAATCCGAAAGAAAAAATGTTTGTCATTATAACTATGTAATTAAAATTAACCTTCTTTTTACACAAAGGATAAAACACATAGCAAAAAACTTTGTAAAAAGAAGAAAAAATTAACATCGATTAAAAACACACTAACTCATATTTCAACTAGACATGATCGAATGCAGGTAAGCTACTGAAACGCTATATGTAGACATAATAGGAACTTATTACGATTGTTTTGGGACAAATTGGATCAAGATTGTTTTAGAATAGAATTATACCTTATATAATTATAGCTCTATGTTTTACTCTTTTGTAAAAGGTTGAGTTTACGTTAAAATTTTTAAGGTTTCAGAGTTTTAATATTTGTATGCATTTATACTCCCCGCGATCTAAAGCCAGGCTTGACACTCCTGACAGCATTATTGAAATATAACGAAGGATCATCGTCTTTATTGGATGTACATTATGTATTTTCCATTACTTAGCATTTACTTAGCGATACTATATCTAATATCTGTTTCCTTTCAAATAAAGCATTAATTTCCTAATTTTATGAACTTTGAAACTTGATTCACATTTAAAAAGCCTGAAGATTAATAACACTTTACTGCTCCGAGCTATACCAACCAAACATTATTTACACCACGGGTCGGCAAAGTCCGAACCGCTAGACGATTTGATTCGGCCCGCGAGAAAAAATTTGCAGGGCTCACGAAGAACAAAAAAATCAATTATCACGATATTAGATTATTTTTAGTCCTGTGAATCCAAATCAACACCAATTAGGTATTTCGTATCTATCTAAATTATTTCGAAAAAAATCATCTAATCTCTTGGATAGAAAACCCTATATCAACATGTTTCCAGATTTGTTTCAATTTTTTTGGCCCGCAGTTTCACTTTAATTTTTACTGCCCTGCCCTTTTGATGAAAAATCTGCCGTCCCCTGATTTACACGATCAAACGTGAAAAATTTATGAACTTAACTCTCAATCCATTATTGTATCCTTTTTCTATGAATAATCAATATATTCTTGACATTCAATTCTTCAATACTCTCATAGTACTTTCTTTCCTTTATGAGTCTTTATAAGTATAAACACCTAGTAGAGCATTGAAAGTACCCTATTTAAAATTAGCATGCATATCTGTTCTTGCTGATCTGAAATAGGGCGACATAAATTTGCACTTATCGCCACACCACACCGTTTCGCATATCATTGAACTCACCCTTCACAGTACTTGTCTCGATAATGTTTTTACAAACAAAACATGGTTTTTACATTTAACGCTATACCTATCGTATTGAAGTTTTATATAGATATATGTGCATGAGATTTCAATTGCAAAGAAGTTAGGTAATTAATATTTGAAACACAAGTAGATCTTGTTCTTGCTCGGTTAGAACGGCCTGGCCGTATCAAGACTTATTTTACCACGTAGCAGGATAGTCAGTCCATGCTACGGGTAGACGGTCCGGATGGGATTTGAACTCCAGTCCTGCCGTGTGAATGCTAAGCATTCAACCGTATGTGTTTATATGTGTGTGGCATTTTCGATTCAATTTTTTTAAGGATGGAGCAAACATTGATACTTTACAGTTGTTTTTACATTCTTTTAAGAATCGGCAAGTAATGATTCAATTATTTAATTTACGATTGACGCAAATTATAGCCTGAAATTATTTAGGTAACCTTTTCTCCACGATCTCGGAGTTAGAATAAAAGCTGAAAAAAGTTTTTTTGGTTTATGTTTTATGGCTAGTAAAGGATCCTGTAAACATTATGCTATTCCATATACCCAAAGTGTAGCCCAAAGTGTCATTTCCATCCCGGTATGGGTAGTTTGTTGGCTCTTTCTTAGTTCTGGACATTGTAACGGTTCCAACAGTATCTAATGTTATTCAACTGCGCTAAGCGCCATTGAGTTTTCAACTTTTATTTGCTTTATGTGATTAGGATAAACAAATTAGTCCCAAAATATTTAATTTTATTTATTCAAACCTGCCATGAAAATACATTGTGCAATTCAACCCTGTTGCAAAGGTAAACGAGAAGCGACTGTTGTGTTACAACAAAGTCTCAATGTGTGTATGTACTTTTTGAAATATTTACATTTGTCTGTAATCACTAGAACAAATATCATCAATTTGCTACTATTTAAGGGATTTATTTTTCCACGGTCCCTTACACAACGACAACAATCACGAGGCAGAAACATACGTGTAAACGCGAAGCATTTCACACAAAGCGAAAACGGCTGTGCCAGGTTGTACGGGGTGCACCGAATACACAAAACCTCCGTGTAACCTCAGGAGTGTTGATCCTCACCTGTCGTTTCGAGTGCTTGATTTCCCTAGGACCTGCCCAATCTATGCCATGTACACAAACACTCACCTTTCGCTCAGTGTTGTTTTTGGTTGGCCCGGCATGCTTTCATCCCGGGTTGTGCCGTCTCTGGTTTTGGGCCAAGTGTGCTGTCGGACAGTGTCAGGAGGACTTAATCGTGGAACACGTTTCAAATCGGACGGTTCGAAAACGGGCTGTTGAAATGCCTTTCTTTTCCTCTGTTCCGCACATTTTGCACGTGATCGACGAAAGGTTGATTGGATGGTTAGTAAAATGGACGCAGGCGTGTGTGTGTTTGTGATTCGAAGCGACAAAGCAGCAAATTTGCTTCGTTAATTTTGTTTCCCATCGCAAATGGTCGATTAACAGGGACTTCCTAGAATTAGTGCAAAACTTTGAATGCTTTATATAGGTGACCCGAAATATGTGGGGGATGTGTTCGTAGCGAGGTAAAGGCTGGAAACGCTTGAAGGGAAACACCCATCTACGGTTTATTTTAGCGTGAAGCTCGCATGGAGCGCACCCATGATGGTATAGGAAAGTCAACGACAACAGATGAGACATTTTCTCACAGAATCCAGCATCGCTTGAACGCTTCGAGCGGTGTGTGTGGTTTGTGTCCCGTCCTATGTACGGTACACACATGCGCCCCAGCTAACAGCCCTACCGTGTATGGGAAAATGGACGGAATTCGGTGTGGGTTTGTGCGCGTCAGATCGCCCAGTTTACCCCGACACATACCGAACAAAAGTTTCGATCTAGAAAGAATTCTTAATGAGGCATACAACACCGCTCGTAAACATCTAGCGGTGACTTTTCAGCAACCCTTTACGCAAGCTTTTCGGATAAATGCGGGAAAGCAGCACTGGAATGGAATGTACTGAATTTGTTTTACAGCGGCACAGTAACAAGTGTAGAAATTATAAGCTTGGTTTCCAGCGTAGACGATGGCAAGGGTCTCATTAGTAAACGAAGAAGCCCGACAGTGCTGTGCAACATGAAGCGAGTTTGCAAGAAAGGCATGCTCTTAACACATGGAAATATTGCACTCCCCTTTGCTTCTAATAACAATCTATTCACGCTCGGTGATGAATTATGTATCGGCCCTTTACTCCGCTGCAGGCTGCTCGCAACGGGGGTGTGGAGTTGACTGGATGAATTCGAGAGCTAGTCGTATAATTGATTCATATACCCAGGCTATGCACAGTAACGTAAGCCGACAGAAATTGTCGCTCTTTGGAGTCCCCCCCAGCGACACTCGAGATGAAGAGACCCTGGCCCTAGTGGGAATCTTGTGCCGTCGGTATCGCCAATGATTGCAATCGTGGCAATGATGGATCCATACTACGAAAGAACACGTGTTCTGCTTTGTATATTATGGACGAAATATTAATGCCGGAGAGGGCTTTTATCTGGAATGTTCTATGCCCAGGACTGCTATCTTGCATCCATCGAATCTCCGGTTCCCGTGTGTTTAGCTCTTGTCTGTAGAAAGAAACGAAGAAAGAAACTAGCGGAAGCTGAGCTATTATTCATTGCGATTCATTCCACTCAAGCAGCCGATTCGACCCATCGCTATTTGGCTCCGCGCTGCTTCGTAATACTAACTCTGATCGCTTCAGTTCCGTTTTGCCGTCCCAACGCGATATCGGATGGTGAAGCTGCGAGGCTTTACGCTGCAAGGAACCACGATTTTGCTCTCTACAAGGAACCACGTACGGCGGGTGGGTTAGCATGGAAGGTAAAAATCAACTTAGTGTGGAACAAATAAAAGCCGGTGCTAAATCGGCCCACCCGCTGTAGCGGCTCTGCTGTTCCGTTCCGTTGTTCTTACGTGTGTGGGCCGAAAGTTCCCTAAACGGAACAAAAAGAACTTGTTAAAGTTCTTGAACTTTGCGACCATTTTTCCCTTCCCACTGTCGTTTTACTGTTCCGCCTACGGCCGCAGGAAAGCGAGTAAAGTGGTTAGTGTTTGTCCAGCAGCTCGCAAAGAAGGACGGCAATTATCGATCCATCCCCGCGCACTAATGGACAATGGCGCTTTTGGTAGCGGAAGGGCCCGCACGGCCGATAAAGCTGTTAGCTGCGGGTCAAACCGCAAAACTATTCAACTTCGTTGATCGCAAATTAGAAATGATTACCCCAAATTTGGACCACTTTTGCCAGTTTGGTTGGCAATGTGGGCGTTAGTTCCGGTTTTCTACAGGCGCGAGAACATTCAGCAGCGAAGTACTAACCAAGTTCGAAGCACCGAACCTCACAGAAGTCACAACAGACGCGTGCACGAATCGTAGTCTTTTAGATCTCAGGAAGTTAGTTTTAATAAAGGCTAGAACCAGGGCAATTCTCGTGCACGAACGGCAATCAGACCACTAACTCAATTTTCAGCCAACACCGCAAAGCAGTGCCTTCCCTATGTAGAGTTTCGGCAAATGTTCTACGGTTTCCTGCATCCCTCACAGGGAAAACGTTTTATATTTTTAGTTATATTTCCTCTCCCTTCTCTCTATATATCTCTCTTTCATTCTTTTTTTTCTCCCTATCCCATTCGCACATTTATCTTACTCGTTCTAAACGGAATAAGCGAATATTAGCAGTCGTTCGACCTTTCGGTTCTTCGAAACGGTCCGAATTTCCCGAGGGAAAAACAGCCTTAAATACTTTCATCATTTTTCTCTCCTTTTTTGTTGTTGCTTCATTCATTGACCCGCATTTCTAAGGATTTCTTCATTTCATTTGAATGCCGGATTTTTTTCTCTCTTTCTCGTGTAACTCTCCTTTTAATTCCATTCTTTTTTTTGTGCACACATCCCCTTCTCTTCCTGCCTGCCCACCCTTCTTTTACACACTATAAATATTGTTCCATTCTTGATGTAACGTTTGCTTACGTCACACTGTTGTAGCTCTGGCATGCAATTTGGCCGATGCTGTTGCTATTATTGTGGCCTCGTTTCGATTTCGGCACACTGCTACAGCCCGCTCGCATCTCAGACCGGGCTGAAAACTCGAAATCACTCCCAGGCCATGATTTTATTGGGTTTTGTTACACTTTTTTTTACGTTATACTTCGTTACCTCCACATCCGCAACCTGGTTAGGACCACATCCGATACTACCGGTACTTAACAGCAGCAGCGGGACCACATTCGCTTCAGCTGCTGCACTCGCAAGAGATACGTAACCGGCAGGTGTAGGTAAATGTACCCGTCAATCCATCTCGCTCCCTCGTCATCCTGCCGGCCCATTACGCTGGTTTTGGTTCTGGTGCGCTACCCTGGCCAACCAACCGTTCTCTTTTTTCTTAGTACGCTGTGAGCTTTTCCCTTTCGGAAGTGGTACCGTGTGTCTGTGTGTGTGTGTGCCTGTGTATGTATGGTGTGGTTATGGAAGCAGCGGTTCTGTCTGCATTTATCTTCATTTTCAATTCCGACTCTGACGAAGTCGAATTATTACGCTCATGAATATTTAAGCAGAAGCATAAGAATTGCTCCTCACATCCTGTGCCCGCATGTTGTACGTACGTGCGAGGTAGGATGCGGGAGCAGTAGAAAGAAAACAAAAAAAACGCACAACCCACAGGAGCAGCGACTGGTAACACGTACCAGTGCTACCGGTGGCGCTTTTTTCCGCTCGATATAAACAACCTGTCTTTCGGGCCCCGACACGCTCACCTGCCCCGCCCCGGAACGGGGGTTCGGGGTCCGCCCGTAACCCATCCTTTCAATCTAAACCGTCAATTTATCCACCAGGTTTCTCAGTCATTGCTCAACAATTTGGTTTACGTTCGTCTCTTTCTTCCACGCGGCACGTAACCGGTGGACAAATCTTTTTCACTTTATTTCTTTCTCCCTTTTTTCCCACCATTATCTATCCACACCACTTGCCGCATGCACCACACGTGAGCAGAATAGGTGGAAAAGGAAAAGTTTGTCTTCTGGCTGAGGCCCTGCCTGCAGGAACAACGAAAAAAAACAACCTTTAATAGGAAGAAATCCAAGCTTTCCGCGAAGATGTGCCTAGATCAGTTGGTGGTGTTGGTGAAAAAAAAGGTGGAGATGAGAGACGTCACATCCTTGGCATATCCGTGTACGGGTCGGCACTTCATCCCAGCCTTTGTAGGCGCACGGTGTACACTCCATCTTCCGAGTTGGCAGCATCCCAGGCAGGCTGAGACGTCTTAAGACGTTATGTAAAAACGTGCCCCAACGATGAATGCGATGACTAGTAGTAGTAGTAGTTGCAGTAGTAGAAGCAGTGGGGTAGGTGCTCGTTTATGCCGGAGAATATTTCATCCAACTCTGGGCTCGGTTCGTCTGTTTTTCTTTATATAACAGTAGTGTTATGATTACCATTATTACTATTTTTATCATTACTCCCGCTTTCCCGTTTGCCGGCAGAATCGTCCCGTCTTTACCACGTTACCATTGCGTTGCTCAAGAATGCGGGAATAAGGTCATCGAAAACTAGCTCGTCCGTAGTGGGTTGCCGGTAGTACACCATAACGGCAATCAACTTCTACCTTAAGGATCTTCCCCCCTTTGGACCCTTTGCACGGGCCCCCAACCCCCAAGCACACACACACACACATTTTCCCGCATACATTCTTTCAATTCTTCCTTCATTCCCGCTGTGTCATGGGGATATTATTTTTTTTGTGTGTGTTTTGCTATCAAAGGCGGCACGTTCTTACTCCTAACTGAATTATTCCACCCGAAGTGAGTGCTTGTGCCTAGTGCTGGAGGTAATGATATTTCATATTCACGATTGCTGCACGATTACCATACAATCTGCCGAGGCCGGGCTTTCTTGGGAGCTTCTAGTGGGTAGAGCAGCACTGCTCAACATGGCCGCGATTCGAGCCAATTGAATTCATGTTGGGGGGCATCGAATCCCATCAGAATAAGCACCACAAGCATTGGAGCACGAGATATTGAGCGCTGCTGGAAGGAAAGGAAACTGAACCATCCAGAAGATACCGCGAAAGAAGATAAACCAAACGGTCCCAAAAGATGCGTCGTCCGGTGAAGATTATGTGCTGTTAAGGTGCGGCGCAGAGAGAATGGTGTATCAATTTTCTGGATCATTTACTTACATGCCTGCCGGTAGCCTGGTCGTAGCGGCGTGTGTGAGACCTTTGGTGGCGTGCTGTGCCACTAAGGAGGGTGGTAGCGGCTGTAGCAGAAAGCCACAAAATCAGAGCTTCAACTCGATTGCTGATAAGGACGCATTCGTGATACATCATGCAGCGCTGAAGGTCTTCACCGAGCGTCCGTCTCCACTGTTTCCAGTGCCTTCAGTGGCCCGGTGTATGCTGGAAATGGATGACTGCTTGCTGGCGTAACACGAGAAGCCATTATTGCACTTCAATCATTCATATTGCATTGGATTCGTTTTGTACTGTTTCTCCATCCAGTGGCTGTGGATATGCACTGCCCCGAGCCAGAGGTTGCCCATCGGTTGCACCAGGTGTGCATCCTTTTCGTTAGCTCGTTTCGATTCATCGTTCATCGTGCGAAGCGAAGCGTCTGTCTGGCATTGGCTAATGGCGGATATTGTGCTTTTTCTACACCATCACGAGGTTTTCCGGGGTCCGGGTGCTTTCGCGCGAGTGCTTCTTACCTGTGCCGGCTGAATTTTCCACCCGCATCCGGTTTAGTTTCTCGTTCCGGCTCGATGACAGCATGTCCTTCCGATTGAAAATGCATAATTTGTCACAACACAACCGATTCTTCCCATCTTTCTTGTCCCACGGGACCAACGGGTTATAGCTTGGCTGGGCGTTCGCCATCGGCACCGGGTGTTATTTGCAGCCGATCAAACGTACCGTGAATCAGTAACAGGGCCCACGGAGCTGACTGGGCTTCCGTTGTAAATAAATATGGCAAACCCGTTTTATAAATAGCACACTTCCCATCCCGTGTGTGTTTGAGGATTGAGTTAGTGACTTCTTGCAAAACGATTTTGCAATGCCGTTGTGTCGTCCCCGACAGCAACCACCGGGAAACTCTGTGAGTTGCGCAACCAAACGACCGTTTTCTTTTGGACACTACCGCACAGCATGAAGTGCACGAGTGCGAATGAATGGAAACACTGTTTGGCAGTGAAATTGTTGTTGTGTCCTTCCTTCCTGTCGTTCCTGTTGCCGTTGTTCGTCGCCCAGTGCTGCAGAGTGTATAATTGCAAAACAGCGGAAATGCCAACCGAATGGTTGGCCGTATGTTCGTTCGTGTGTCTTTTCCGGGTTTTGCTTTGTTGGATTGGAGGTTTTTTTTCTGTTGTAGTCTTTGCCCTGTTCCTATTGCTCTTCACTTGTCATCGAGGGTGTATACCCTCCATTAAACGGCAAACCTGCTTTCGCACATTTGGCGGGTGGGCTCCCAAAAACAACCGTCCCTTCGCCCTTTCGCAAATGGGCTGCGGAAGAACAAACAATAATAATGCTAATAACTGGGTGACTGGGTGGTTCCGTGGTAAGACGTCGGGACATAAAGCTCTTTTCCCTCGTCTTCATTCGGACGTTCCTGTGCACCGTTCGTTTTCTCTTTTCAAGGACAATGGTGTGTTTATGAAATTTATTATCATTTGCCCTACGCGGCCACCTTCACTTAGCTTCCCACGCAGGGTTCGGGGCATTTTTGGGTTGGGTGAAGTTTTTTGTGGGTAAATTTCATACGCTCGGAATTGGGAGAAGATTCAAAATACCTTTTCATGCCGGTGCCGCTGGCAGCACAGTAGCTTCGGTGGCCGGGTCCCCAACGTATTCATACCGTTGTCTGCCGGTCTGTCGGTTTGGGCAGGGTGGTTGCTAACTTAAAATATGGGCGACCTTTGGCATTGTAAGTCCCCGAACATCCTCGAAAGGTAGTCGAAATGCTGTACACTCACGATGGTACAGTTTGTTAAGGAGAAACACAGCCATCCCGGAAAGATGGCCTTCGCCTCCCTCCTTACCCTCACACCTTCCTCCCTCGTGTACCATCAATTTTTGGTTTTTGGTCCGATTGTATGCTTACCGCACTCGATCGGCTAATGTTTCTGTTGTTGTTTTTTATTTTCGTTTCGTACTTCCTGAAGCGCTTGGAGCTCTTTTTAACTTGCCTCTTTTTTTTTGCTCCCTTCCTTATACGGTAAGCGGTATGTCAAATTCCATTTTGACCCATCCGAACGAGTGGGCTCCCAAGAATCCCAGCAGTCAGCAGTTTGATTTCTTTTTGGTTTTGTTTTATTTGACTGCTCGCTTGATCCCGCCCAATGTTGTTGAGTTCCTTTCCGCAACATCCTCAAATGGGGCTGTGGAGCAACCTTCCTTTTCAGTCCCGTCCGGCAGACAGCTAATCGGTAATATTTGAATGTGAATTACTTTCTCACAATTAAACATTCACCCGGACTGACATTTCACAATGGCCAAATGAAAAGCATCGCTAAACAAAGAAGAAATCTGGGAAAAAGCGGACGGTTTTTTTTATTTTTCCACGTCCATCGTTGATTTTGTGCAGCAATTTTTCCTTCTCGTTTTTTATTGCAGCTGTCCTATTTTCTCACGGTGTTTCCCCCCCTCCCTATCGTTTGTTCTATTTATCCCAGTGTGAACAATTTCATTTCACTATTCTTCATAAGACGGTTGATTTTATGGTCGAACTTGCATTGCTGTTGTTGTGACGGTTCGAAATGGATTTTCATTTTTACCACCTTTACACCACGAACGACATCATAAATCAAATCAAAGACACTTCGAAAGAAGCATAACTTGTTCTGTTGGTATATAGAAATCATTTGACAGATAGAAGCAGAAAAAAATATTTATCCAAACTCTCAACCAAATCCGCCCTCGCACAATCGAGAAAATGCAAATCGGTTGATAAGTTTCGTATGGCCCTAAAATTCAACGTGTACGGTTGGAAACAAAACCAAACCAACAACACACACACAAACCAAAACGCAAGCGGGAAAGAATAACAAAACCCCATGCCTTGGTACCACACGGCCGAAAGCTCGTCAATAAAACTAACTCCCGTACGCAGTGTAGAGAGAATTTTGCAGCAAAACGTCGAATAACAAAACGGTTACGTTTTGCTTCCTGACTTACTGGGGGATTTCGTTTCTTTCGCCTTCTGCCGGTTGGCCATTTGTTTCATACTTCGTGCCGGAAATCGATTCGGGCAGAATACTACCGGAATGATGCCGGTGGTTTTTAGATTTGAGAACCGTTCACAGCAATAAATCGAACTAAAATTACATAAAACGAACCCCTGGTGGAAAACACGCTGTGGAAGAACAAAAAAAAGGAAACGAATACGAACAGGTCAGCAGCAGCATCGCGGCGCACGATTGTTCTTCGAGCATTCGGTTTTCCAGCGTCGAAAGCAAAAAGAAAATGAGTACCCAACACGATGGGATGTGGGCAGTTGTAGTGTAGGTCACATCTACCCGTCCCCCAACTAACCAAGCACGTGGAAACGATGATGGTGCTTGGAGCGGGAGTCATTTATTATTGCCCAGTGATTGGGATTTTGTTGAGTTATTTTTGCAGGATTTGTTTTGTTAGCTCCTTTTGCCTGCTTTTGGCCATTTGGGCCAAACCCGTTCGGGTAATATTTGGGCGGATGAGATATTTTCGTAGAGTGGAAAATTTGTACTACAAGCATTTCATACACACATGTACATACATATATACACACACACACACATATGGCAGCAGCAGTGAATCCCGGTGTGTGGTTTTGTGGCAAGCCAACGTTACCCGATCCACTGTTGAAAGCTTTATAACGTCCTCCGGTGTGGAACACGAGTTTAGAATGAGCTACATAAAGATAAATGCATTATAGATGTCCTGTCGTCAAATTTGTGTCACATTGTATATGAAACCCCATGTCAGTGGCATTATTCGTAAAAGTCCTTCTGTCCCTGTCCGTTGTTGCGTTGTCCGTCATTGCATTATTGAGAGCTTTTTTTAGTTCACAGCAAGCGCGAACGTTAAATAAAAAGATCCTTTTTTATTCCAATCGTTTCCATATTTGAATCGCTTTTGACGTGTAAATAGAGACTCTTTGATTGGAATTAATAACAAGTGATCAGATATTAGACAAGCAACAACAACAACAAATACTGAGACAAAAAACTTTTATACTGTTTTTCATAAGCTTAAGATGGAAAATTGGTGGTACCGGGTCTAAAGATAACAACAGATAAGCGTACCATTTCTCATTTTCGCGTTTCAGTAATTAATTTCACGGTACATGCCACTTATGTAAAAGGCTGATTGATTTATCCGTTTTCTCATGCAGTGGCTTTTTTCGAACATTACTCGTTCTATCTTTTGTAGCTGTTTTGCTGATACCGATTCTCATTGATTGTTTCTTTCGTCTCAAAGTAGCTCATAGTATAGGATTTCAAGCTGGTCCCAGTGAAGGTGTAAACATTAATTTACTAATTTACATCCAAAAATTTAGCCTACAGCAGCTATATAACACAGACATTTTCCTCTAAGAGCCCAGATAAAAATAAAATCAATTTTCCATTTTTTTCAATGTGTGTTATGACTCAAGCAAGAAGTATGTTTTAATTTGTATACTTGACGAAGTATCAAAAATGGAGGAGCGTAAAAACAGCACGAATAAACAACAGACAAAATTTGAATGTGTTACTGTTACTGTATTTGAATTGTAACTGGAAAAAGCTGATAAAACCGGTGAAATGTAATTTAAACACATATAACAAATGTATTCGTTTTTCAAACAATTTCACAAAATAGATACTTACGTCAATCGACTTCAAACGGCTGACATAACTGGTAACACGGTATCGATAAAAAAAAACAAACCTGGTAAAATATGTACTTTAGAAGATTCCATTCGTTAATTGCATGAATATATTCATTCTTGGATTCAATATCACAAGCAGATCTTAATTAATATTTTTTCCCACGGAAACCAGCCAGCTCATGACTTTGATGAATATTTATTTCCTCGTACAACGCCCAACATGCTGTTCGTGGCAGAATCGTCCTGCTGCAGCATACGGTACGTATATGATATTTTCAATATCCTTTCAAGAGAACCATCCAGCTGATGGTTCGCTGGAACGTGACGGTGTGGCAAAGATGCGCACAAAAAATGGCGAAAAAAAAGCAGAAACACTCACCAACAGTCAATCATAGAAAATTGAAATCAGACTTAACCGTACCACCCATGATGTAGATCGTACCATATGTGGTGACGGTGAGAAATTTTCTGCAGATGCTGAATGAAAGCATTTGAAAAATTGTAGATATTACCGATGAACTTTACTTCACTCCACTGATGCTGTTTGCCGGAAGTAAAAGATACGCGAGAGAAATTAAAAAACTCTTTGCCGTGCCCCATTTAATCATTCGTTGGGAATAAAAATCACCTACTATTTCCTTGCTTGGGGTAGTACTTCAGTAGTTGGGTATGTAGCTTAGGAAGCTTATTGCATTGCTTAACCACAAAACCCATTGGGTTCAAGTCTGGACAAGACTGGACCGAGTAAGTTTGAATGGACTGTTATGGGGCATTAGTAAATTAAGCCACTTTCCATCCTGTTTGAAGTATGAAGCCAATCACGATTAATCAATTAAGTCAATTACAGTGAAGTCTCCTTAAAATAGAAAATTTCTCTAAGATGCATATTTTAGATTATTTTTCTTCATATTCAAAATAATTCATGTTTATTTAAAATGCCACCCTAAAAACGAATTCTGTTATCTGCATATGATACTTACACACTAATATTTCCTTAGTCGGAATTGCTTTGATGGTTTTCGTTGACAGCTCGTCTTATCTGCGTTTTCATAGTTTGCTTGAAGACTCACTGATGTACTAATCTGTTAGTAAATATTATGTAGTTGTTTCAATACCACAAAAACGAACAGATTAACCAAGACTCTTTCTTTAGTCGATGTGTTAAATGAGTATGATTAATTCTTAATCTCATGATTACGTCTTTTTTCCCATGATGATGAAGATGGATGAATTGGGACATTATACCCATACTTATTCTTTTATGGCACTACAACCTCGAGAGGTTTTTGGCCTGCCGTTTCAGGCTTTCTTTGCCATTTCTAGGCAAAGCATGAAATGGGGAGAGACAGAGAGGTTGAGGCAAACAATTTAAGTAATCAATACAATTTTTTTTATCGTAGAAGTTCTTCATTTCAGTGTTTCAAGATTATCTCGGTATGATTACAGAGCATACGCAGTTCGTTTAAAGATTCAAGATTAAAAGACACACATTTCACCTCCACCGCAGAAGAACGGGTTGAATTGAAAATAAAACATTTATGCATTAACATTTGCGAAAAGTATTCCATCGTTTTGGGTATACCCATCAGCCTGAATGTATGATTGCTCGCGATCGTTCTGTGTAACACACAAACATAGGCATCAAGTTGTATGGCCGCAAAACGTAGAAACACCGGGTTCCGGCAACGGGTAACAGAAAAGCTGGTGGCTATTGGCGGTGGTTGTGGCTTTATGTTGCTTTTACCTGTTCCGCGGGAAGATTTATGTGTTCATGATGGATGATTTTCGACGCATTGGCCTCACATCCGGGCTAGCTGGCACGTATTTGGAAATAGATCCCATCCACGCTGCTGCGACCACTGCACACCTTTCGGGCGCTACTACTGTGTGTCTCATTTTCCACCTAAATCAGCTCATGGTGATGGATTTCTGTTTTTTCTTTTCTCTATGCATGTATCAGATCGACTTTCTCGCCCTGCAGCCTACGACCAGATGATTGCTTGTTTACCCCATCGGATCGATGTCGGCGGTACCCGACGACGGCGTGGCAAGGCTGGATAAAAGCACCGGTGGAGGCGTGAAACTCAATCACTAATGTACAACCGGGGTGAAGCAGGGCGGACGGAAAGCACACCACAAATCACGCACACAACCATCAGCAGCAACAAAAAATCGAAAGCAAAATAAATAACAGGACCCCGCGCCACCGGAATTCGCGTTCACCGCACTTGCCACATCGAAATTCGTCGCAACACATCAACGTTAGGGTGCTGTCGCATTCGGCGGACTCAGTGAATAAAACGAAACCGTACCTCCGCCAGTGCCCGCGAACATAATCCGAAATCGATCGGCCACGAAATAATAATAAAAAAAAAACGTGGTAAGTTTGGCACCGGAACCATAGGACGTGTCCTCGCGGCATTCGGAACAGTACGCGCGGCACGTGTTGCCGAGGGGTAGAGATTATCATAAAATTAAATCAAACTCGGCTCAACTTACTTACTGGTCGGACTCGCTGCCCCGTGGCCATGTATCCGTCGTCGCTAGTGTTGGTGCTGACATTTGCTCAAATTGTGCTGGTGTTCGTGGGGGACCGGGGGGCGACCGGATCGCGGCCCGGTTCCAGCCACCGAATGGACGTGTACATAGCGGGTTTCTTCCCGTACGGCGAAAGTGTGGAGAACAGTGATATCGGGCGCGGTGTCATGCCGAGCGTGAAGCTAGCGCTCGACCACGTGAACGAACACTCGACCATCCTGCGCAACTACCGGCTGCACATGTGGTGGAACGACACGGAATGCAATGCGGCGGTGGGCATGAAATCGTTCTTCGACATGATGCATTCCGGACCGCACAAATTGATGCTGTTCGGGGCGGCCTGCACCCACGTGACGGACCCAATCGCCAAAGCCAGCAAACACTGGCACTTGACGCAGCTGTCGTACGCCGACACGCATCCGATGTTTACCAAGGATGCTTTTCCGAACTTTTTCCGCGTGGTGCCATCGGAAAATGCGTTCAATGCGCCGCGGTTGGCACTTCTGAAAGAGTTCAACTGGACGCGCATCGGCACCATCTACCAGAATGAGCCGCGGTACTCGCTGCCGCACAACCACATGGTCGCCGACCTCGACGCGATGGGCTTGGATGTGGTCGAGACGCAGAGCTTCGTGTACGATGTGGAGGAATCGTTGCGCAAACTGCGCGAGAAGGATGTCCGCATCATCTACGGGAACTTCAACGAGTTTTGGGCCCGCCGGGTGTTCTGCGAAGCATTCAAGCTGGACATGTTCGGTCGATCCTACCAGTGGCTCGTCATGGGCACGTACGGCAACGAGTGGTGGTCGGAGAACGACACTGACTGTTCGGTCGAGCATGTCACGACGGCTCTCGAGTCGACGATTCTTGTGGACCTGTTACCATTGTCCACCAGCGGGGACATCACCATTTCCGGCATTGTACGTATTACACCATACTCGGGGTCAACCCGTGTCGGAAGCGACCTGTTGAGCGCTAATTACGATCGCTAGATTATCTTCCTTTGCTGTTATGCCTGCTGATTGCTGTCGTTTCCTGTTCTGCTTCACGGTGTTTTTTTTTTTGCTTTTATTTTCAGACAGCCGATGAGTATCTGACCGAGTACAACAGCCGTCGGGGTGGCGAATATTCGCGCTTTCACGGCTACACGTACGATGGGATCTGGGCCGTTGCCAGCGCCATTCAGTACGTGTCCCAGCGTAAGGAACATTCCCTGACACACTTCGAATATCGCGTGAAGGACTGGGAGGACATATTTTTAGAAGCGCTCAAGAACACTAGCTTCGAGGGAGTTACGGTACGTACGCGCCACGGCTACCAAAATTGTTCCTGGCACACCTGACTGATGCACGGAATGGGGCCGAGACAAACAAGATATTGATAGTGGCAATGGAAGCACTCATCGCTGACGCGGATGGGAAGCAAATGGGCGAATGAACGGCCACTTTTCAACACAACAACCGACGCCCGTACGTCGAAGCTTAGCGATAACAATCTTACACCACCATCAACGCCGCCATCATGTTTGTCTTGGTCTGGTGTTGTTATGTCGTTTTCACATCCGTTCGTTTCCGGCGTATCGTTTTTCCGCTCCATTGGGCATCTATGCCACTTGACCTTACGCTGACGCGACACGTTCCATGTCTCACATCTCTTTTCTTCCCAGGGACCGGTGCGATTCTACAACAACGAACGGAAAGCCAGCTTTCTGCTGAAGCAGTTCCAGAACGGTGCGGAGGTAAAGATTGGGGAGTATAGTTCACTCACCGGCCGGTTGGATCTTAGTTTGGGCCATCCAATGAAATGGGTCGGTCGGAGTCCACCGAAGGACCGAACGTTGCGCATTATAGAGCACAGTCAGGTGAACATTACCATCTTTGTTGTGCTCGCGAGCACCTCCTGCGTGGGCATCATTATGGCGACCGTGTTTCTCGCCGTCAACATCAAGTTCCGCAACCAAAGGTAAATGATGTGTAGTTTTCGTACTGTTTAGGATACGCTGCGCGAACGCTGTACAGTTGTTTTAGTCAAGTGGGTTTTGCTACTTGATCATCACTTTAATGTGCATGTGTCGTGCTGTTTTCCCAGGTACATTAAGATGTCCAGTCCTCACTTGAATAATCTCATCATCATCGGTTGCATCCTCACGTACTTGAGTGTCATATTTCTCGGACTTGACAGCGGCCTCAGTAGTGTGGCTGCCTTCCCGTACATCTGTACGGCGAGGGCTTGGCTGCTGATGGCCGGTTTCAGTTTGGCATTCGGGGCAATGTTCTCCAAAACATGGCGCGTACATTCCATCTTCACCGACTTGAAGCTAAACAAGAAGGTGATTAAAGACTACCAGCTGTTTATCGTTGTCGGTGTGCTGCTTGCGATCGATCTGGCGATCATGACGACCTGGCAGATAGCGGACCCATTTTATCGCGAAACGAAATACATCGAACCATCGGTAGGTGTGAGCTGCAATGTTGATGATTTTATCATTCAAGTGCCATTCATTGATTGATTGGTTCAACCCTCACAACACAGGAACATCCAACGCTCGAGGACGTGATCATCGTGCAGGAGAACGAATACTGCCAGTCGAGCAAAATGACCATCTTTATCGGGGTCATCTACGCGTACAAAGGGCTGCTGTTAATCTTCGGTGCCTTTCTTGCCTGGGAAACCCGTCATGTGTCTATACCGGCACTGAACGACTCTAAGCACGTCGGCCTGTCGGTGTACAACTGTGTGATCATGTGCGTGATGGGGGCGGCCATCGCACTCGTACTGTCCGACCGCAAGGACGCCATGTTCATACTGATATCCGTTTTCATCATTTTCTGCACGACGGCCACACTTTGTCTGGTGTTTGTGCCAAAGGTAAGGGGCAAAACGCACTCACCCTAAAAGGTGTTCTTTTATCCTGGTTTTATCTTGATTCCTTTTATGTTACACATTTACTGCCACGGTCATGCCACCGAATGCGTAGCTGGTGGAGCTGAAACGAAACCCAAGCGGGGTGGTAGATAAAAAGGTACGTGCCACGTTGCGTCCCGTGTCGAAGAACCGGCGTGATTCGTCTGCCTGCGAACTGGAGCAAAGAATGCGCGATGTTAAGCAGACCAACTGCCGCTTCCGGAAGGTGCTGATGGAGAAGGAAGCGGAGCTGCAGGCACTCATCAAACGACTCGGACCGGAAGCTCGTGCTTGGATTGGGCTGGAAGCGTCGTCGTCCGAGCCGGACATTAACAAGGAATCGGTAAAGGTTCAGGTTAAAAAGGATTACGCCAGTGGTACGTATATAGAGCTGTTATCGTTGTTGGAATTAAAGCACACAAATGGTTTCATGCTTCTGCCTTAAGGTGCCTAAAAACATATTCCCATCACATTTGTTACGTTTATCTTGTGCCATTTAATTTACACACTTCTCAATGGGTTTTCTTGCCAATCTTTGGTACAAAAAGACGAACGCGTTATGGTTTGCAATAATCATCAATTTTCGAAACTTTTCACCACATGTCGTTGAGGTACTTCGCTTAGCGCTTCGCCACTCAAAAGAACCGACATAATCGTTAGGACGCCTAAAAACTAACGACAACGACGTAATATGGCCCGTTTCCGTTTCGAGTCGTCTCCATGCTGGTTAACCTAGTGCCATTTGTATTACTTTATTGCGCTCGAGAAACTGCGAATCGTTCGTGAAGGTGGTTTCTTAATTAAATTTCTCCAACCTGGTTGTTATGTCGTTTCCGATATATCCTGACAAGTATTCAGGTGTAATTAATTGCAATAGCTTCATTCAAAGTGTAGCCAATGTTTTGGCTATTTCTAAAATATTTTTCCTTAGCTTTGCGTTGAAAATGGAGAACATTATACACCATAATTTACGAACATTTGAAAGTGTCTGTATGTAAGTTGGAAATTGTAAAGCTTCGTTATACAACCACAACAAGGCAAGGGATTACAAACAAACAAATCATATACTATTTTTGTTCTATCATTTGCTTCACTTCAATTGCACGTCGTCCATTACAGCCATGCACTTCTACACACGTTCGTGTACCATGAAAGGGGCGATTAGTGCAATAAATTATTTATACCATACGTAACTGAATCTATTCCAGAAGGAACTGACTTCACCTCCATCGGTAGCGTAGGCTCGAGCAATGACACACTGGATTCAGCAGGACCCGAAAGGTAATGGTTGTGTAATGATAAAAGTGCATTCAATATATGCTCCAAAACAGAGTGGTACTTGAACACACTCGTGCGTGTAGAAAAATCGTTTTAAGAGTTTTAGAAATATTTCATTTTCACTTATTTTCCACCCGTTTTGCCCTCCCTTTCTCTCTCTTCCATAACTTACCGTCGACCATCGACCGTTAGTCGAAAGCAAAAGAAAACGACCGTGATCCTTCCTGGAGAAGAGGTACCAACGGCCCCAGTTGCAACGTCTGGATCGCGTGCCAATCTGGCAACGGCCATTACAACAATGGCCGTAGGAGCCGGTGCGGGAGTAGCATCTATTGCGGCAGCAACGACCGCCTCAGTCGGGCAGGTGCAATCCAATCAAGCTACGCAGGCAACCAACACCGTACACAATGCAGCAGCACAATCAGCTACCAGTGCAATAAATAATGCCAAGTCGACTCAGGCAACCGCAGCACAGACTATCAACGTCAGTACAAGCGTGCCGGTCGATCCGAGTAAACCAATGTTCAACGACGTCCGGCGGGAGTCCGTGTCGGCCAGCTCGAAGTGGTCGCCGGGACAGTCGCTGCATCAAACGCAGCAACAAACACAAACAGTGGTAAGCGAAAGCGTAAGGCTGGATCCCTCGTTTTAATGACAGTTTCACTTGTTTCATCCACATCCACGGCAGACTGGTTCGCGGCTCGATCTACTATTCCTTTTATTTACCGAAACAAATATTTATAATTTCATCCCATTACCTGCGTTTGCAGGGCTGGAAAATAATGCATCCACTGGGTGTTGGAATCATGCCCAACCGTTTCCCAGCGGGAAAGCGGGATTACCCGTTTGGCAGAGACCAGTTGTTGCTTCGGTTGCTTAGTAATTTCCTATTTTCAAAAGCCCCAATTCCCCCGCCCCTCCCCAAGCATGTTACCAACGTTAGGCGTAATGCCAAAAACCAGTCTGTTCTCATTTTGATTATCCGATTTAAACAATTTGTCGTTTCTCGACGGATAATGCCACACCATTGAAAAGCGCTTTGGCAAATAATTATCTGTGCGCTTAAGCCGCATTAACTTCCCTGTAGCAATCGTAGCCATTTTTAACCCGATTTGAACACTAGTGACGACGAATGATCATTTGTCTTCGATAATCTCTTAATCTTTTCTTCTTTACTCTTTCACAGGAACAGCATCGGTACTACGAGGACGAACGCGCGACAAACGGCCCTACGTCGGTGGCGAAATTTAGCACGCAAGCGAACAGCAGTTCTACGACCTCAATCACACATTCCAACACGGAACTGAATCAATTGTGCCATCACTCGAAAGCGAGTAGCAAGAGTAGAGGAGGTAATTAATTAAAGCTTGGTAAAATATCAAAGGTTTTTCTAAGACATTCACAGCCCAGCAATGCGACACAGGCCCGATCATGGTGCGATCGTGCCGAATCATTAGCTTTTTTGTTCAGATTTGTTCTAAATTGTGTTTTTTTTGTTTGTTTGGTAATTACGCGACGACCTTTGATCCAATGCTCTATGTAAGGATATCGATTGTAGATACAGAATTTTCGTGAATGCATGGTAAAATATTTGTGTAATGACGAGCCATTTTTAGTATTTGCGTGATAGCGAGCATTACTCTGGAGGTTTTTGATGGCATATTATTAAAGATAATCAATTGAGCTGTAAGTGATTCATGCGCCAACCATGGCAAAGATGGCAGACCTACGTCCTCAATGAATGTACAGCCAAACATAGAGAAAAAAGACTTATTTTTATAACAACTTGCACCACAACTCCTGATAAGGCCCTGAGAGTCAAATTTAGTTTTTTTATTGTTGCGGACATCGCTCTTTTTTTAAATCATGAAGAACGAGCTGGTCGTATTGCTTACAACATTGAAGACTTAAAATAGGATATAATTCACTTTGGTTGGAAGACATTTCCTGCTCCCAAGCGAGAAAGGGTACTTTATCCTGGATGTACTCGACCATCGAGGAATCTCTCATATATTCGGGGAATTTTATGATTCTGGTACTTTCTTGATTTTTTTTATATTCAAATACTATATTTTTAGTTTCAAAGGTTGAATTCAAAAAGGATGTGATTCAGGTGATGGACAGGTTAGAAGTAAAAGGTTTTATCAAGTACTTTGTTAGAGATGTAGACATTATTTTCGTTATTGAATGTAAAAACAAGACTGATAACGAATAGTGATAAAAATAAGATTAGTAAGCTAAAAAGAGAAGGAATTACCTTAGAGGTCGTTAAGATAAAAAGAAGAAGTCTGTTCAAGATCGAGCTCTGTCTCTCCTCCCTATTTAATATCTCAAATTTTTTTTATCTGTGATCTCTTCATATCAAAAATATCTAATACGGACTAAATGGACCCGGGTCATTATATTGATAGAGCCTAGTAAATCTACTTCGTTGCACAATTGTGAGGTCATCTCACAACTTATAGAGCTTTGCACTGTAGTGGCATCTACAAATATTAGTCCTTACATTTTTTTTCTCTTTTTTAATGTCCTTAAGCTAATGTCTTAAACTAAGAAATTTTCGACCAAGGATTTTTTGTTAGCCAGTGTCAAATCAGTTCATAGAGCGGTATACAAATAATCGGACTGTTAATGTTTTTACCGTCCTAGCTGTTGGTGGTGCTGTTATCGGTGATGGCTTTTGGCACTGACGATAGACGA
This sequence comes from Anopheles funestus, assembly GCF_943734845.2. Classification (NCBI taxonomy): domain Eukaryota; kingdom Metazoa; phylum Arthropoda; class Insecta; order Diptera; family Culicidae; genus Anopheles; species Anopheles funestus. The sequence goes on from NC_064598.1 coordinate 55,585,622, forward strand.
TAGAACGTCGGTGCAGCTAGCTTTAAGCAAGATTGCTAAATGTCAAATCTTTCTTCAAACTCGTGAAAGAGTCTGCTTTGTCCATTATGAAGGTAGTCTATGATCTTATGTCTTTGTTGCTAGCGTATACCACGATCTGGATTGATGTTCGCTGAAGTTTCCACCCTAGAGACATACATGACCCTCTCTACCAATAAGTAGACGGGCGAGGTTATTTCCCAGGTGGAGATAAAAGGCCGTTTAGAGATTTCCTCCCGGATCACCTGGGATATTGGTATCGTTGTCATGCTTAAAAGCCTGATAAGACATAAAAATGACCATTGAAAATTTTATTTGAATGTAATTTAATCATTTTGATGTCATGCTCAAATAGCTTGATATCGGAACTCGTTGAGTCTATTGTACAGTCTACTGTACAATAATAAGTTTACGGTTTTCTCTTTAAAATTTTGTAGACATGACTAACGACGGATCAAGGCGCGTCAGTGTGCAGATGTCATCCTCGTTGAAAGGAAATTTTGTCGTGTCGCAAAGTGATCTGTGGGACACGCACACATTGTCCCATGCTAAGCAGCATCAGCGACAATCGCCACGCTCACATCAAGGATCGAATCGTTGTCCTGACCATGGACATCTCAACCAAACCCAACAGCAGCAGCAGCAGCAACAGCAACAGCAGCAACAACAACCACATCAGCAGCAGCAACAACTGCACGCTCAGCAGCAATACGAATATGACAATAGTGCAACCACATCTCCCGGGCCGATCCAGCGAAGCGTGTCGGAAAAGAATCGCACCAAGCATCGGCACAAACAGCAGCACAAAAGTACGGCGTGCCAGAGTGAGACCGACAGCGAACGAGAACAGCGTGACTATCAGACCTTCTCGTCGTCTATCTGCTCCACGGCGGCCAGCTCGACGGCAACCGTCTCCATGGTCGGCAGTACGGCCGGTGGCGCTAGCGTCAGTGCTGGCGGGTACGTTACCCCAACCAAAATGTCGTCACGAAGACTGACTAAGTCGCAACACTCGCACCACCATTCGACACCCAATGTGGCGCCGGGCGTGGAGCGAGCTGGCACGATGGATCGCAAACATCGATCGAGCGATTCACGTGGGACGGCCGATGGAAGTACGGGCGGCCATGTGGGTGGTGGCCACATCAGTAAGCATCGAAAGAAGGAAGGCTCAGCCTCGAAACCGAACCTATACGGTGCGTGCTCCGAATCGGAGCTGCTCGATGGCGAAACAGCCATTCTGCCCATCTTCCGCAAGCTGCTAAACGAGAAGGATTCTAGGTACCGTGCTAGAAATATGGTAGGCGCCAGTTGCCCTAATATATCGATTAAATGTGATATTGTTGAGTATTTGTAAACTTTCCAAAACCCAACGACGTGCATCGTAAAACGCTCTCCTCGCCAACTGTAACGATTCACAAGCTCGTGAATTCAATTTCGTGATGGGATTTGTGCCGTGCGACAGGAAAGATACTATCGTGGCAGTACTTTACGCATTTGCTCTGACATGTGGACAGAGTGGTACAGTAAAGCAGTACTATTACCCGGATCCGTGATCCGACGATACGATGTTCGTGTTGAAGAAAAGACAGCAAGTGGTTTGTGTCTTGAATATTCAGTGCATGCGTGCCGCTGGAAAGGATGTGATTTGGTTTAAATCGTAGTTACCTGTGCATTTTTTGTTTGTTGCGTTTCTCTTTCTTCACCACTATTGTTGTTAGGTACATTCATTCCAAGCGGAGATTATTTACATACTTTATTGGTGTACCATTGAAATGTATCAATTACAGTAGTTTCCCAATGAATTGGCAAAAAAAATAGGCGCCCAAGGTTCCACCTGTTGATTCTTGAAGAAATGAAATCTCATGGACGTGAAAAGTGCACAAGCAAAACGATTAGAAAGGAAATTACCATGTACGCATAGTAGCCCTCGCTAGCGGGCGTTTGTAAGAAACGGGCTTTTATTCGTGAAACTGATGGATACAGTAGCGTAGCTCTTTAGGAAAGAAATGAACATGTGAAGCAAACGTAATAATAATGATACAAAACTTTAGGATAGATTGTTTTGATAATTGTGACTGTTAGCAATTTAACCCGCAAGGACGTTAGGATAGTTTGATCGTTAGAATGCGTCGGAGAAGCAAACAAAAAAAATGCAACGAGACATCAATGCAGAAGGAATCAATGTCCATTGCATTACTGTAAAAATCCGTGTATACAATTTCAATACAAGTTCAAACGGTACGCGTTCAGTACGGTACGGACAGGCAAACACGTTTTTACACATTTTTGATACTCAAAAGTGTTTTTGTTACAGTTACTGTAGACGGTTACAGTCAAGGTGAAAGACAAAAAAGTGTGCAATGAATCCAGTTGAATTTGTTCATTTATGTGAAAGCATAAAATGACAATAGATTTAAACAATTAATGTAGCGGCGCGTACACGCGTGCCGGTTAGGTAAGGGCAAGTTAAGGAAATCACAGAGGCAGCCAGCCACCTGCTGGTGCTATAGAAGCAGAACGCGTATGATGGTTCTCTAGCATGTAATTATTGTGACACGCTATTCTTTACGTACGAAGCTGCGCGCGCGTGCGCGCGCGTTTAGAAGCGAAATCGCATCTGAATGTTATGTTTGTGTTTTTAGTTTTCGCAAATGTACGTGTTGTTGAGCGCTGTTTTTAGAAGAACAAGATTTCAAACTCTCATTTCCAAGTTCAACGATCTTCATATCGAATCGATGTTTAAGGCTAATGGTAAATTTTCGACAACTTAGAAATAGGCAGCTAAACGAATTAAATGGTAAAGTTGCCCTCAGTCGGCCCTGGTCCTGTCAACCGGCGCTCACATCTAGAACATAAGACAAATCAATCGGGAAAAGGTAAGCGTACGATCACGCCATAGTGGGGTGGGATACGTGCAAGCAGGACTGGATTGAGAGTAAGGACGAATGGAAGCGGACACATGGCGCACATTGCGAAGCATGCAAACAAAACCGGCATCTAGTGTAGGAAAACGTAAGGGTAACATTAAAAAACTAGTCAATACATCTGCAAAAACAAAACGATTATATCAATCAATCCAGACTGTGTTCGTTGAGAGCGTTCATTACTTGTAGAAACAAAACAAAAACAAAAAAAACAAAAACAAAACCCGAATGCAATTGTGAAACGAAAAAGCATTGCACCCGTAATGATTGAGGATTGTATTGAGCAACATGGAATGTGCTCCGAAGCTATAACGATCTACTAGATGTAAGCGGAAAGCAAAAGAAGCAAAAACGCAGCAAACAAGAAGAAAAAACCCGGATATAGCATGAAACTAAAACAAAGCAAACATTGATGAAATGAGTACAATCGTCTTCCTACTACATACACCTAGTACACAAATGAACACATGCACATAACAAAGAAACACAAACAAACACACACACACAGCGTACACAAGAGCGTACCCACATGATCGTACTATTGCGTTCACCTTTACTCATCCTGCTAAGTACACGCGAGCTCACAACTTTATATCGTATAAATTCACAATCATTCGTGCACCTGACATACATACTTTTGCACCTTTTATAACGCAACCTTTTATAACGGGGGCGGCCCGATGGTGCATGTGATAAACGGCGCCCGTCCACACGGCCGGACCGGGTTCAAATCCCATCCGGACCGTCCCCCCGTAGCAAGGACTGACTATCCGGCTACGTGGTAAAAATAAGTCTAGTAGGCCAGAAATGGCCGGCGTGACCTGTAAGGTCGTTAAAAGCCAAGAAGAGAGAGATAACGCAACATGCAAAAGTCGAAGAAAAGCGCGTAATATCTTGCACAGCCAATGCAAACAAATTTGGATGTCCGGTGTCAACCGAGCTACTGCAACAATTGAGTCCTTCGGTCACATCTTTGCTCATACAATTTGAAATGTTTCTTACTTTTTGGAGGCATAACACACACACACACACATTACACACACAAAGTTGCAAAGACCAGTCATATTTTAAGTGCACCAGCACCAAGTCGAATGTCACGTTCACGTCAAATTGATCGTATTTCGATATCATTTCATTCCGTCTTTCTATCACTTTCTATCTCTCTCTTGGTGGATGTTTGTTAATCTAATCTAATTAAAGGAGCTATACATAAATTGCAGCAAAACGCACACGAATTATGAGTGAAGAAGGAACAAAAAAACGTGATGCTGGAGGTACAAAAAAGATTCGGCAGTTGGAGATGATGCGTCCAAAGTACAGGCGTTGTTTGTAAAATTGCAGAAAAACGCAAAAAAAATATACAGTTTATATTGGTGCATACACATTTGCATTGCGTTGAATATGGAATGAATTTGCAGTTAATTTTGTTGCGGTTGTCCAACTTTAAAAGATAGACAAATAAAAATGTTTCATAACACTTCTATATTGTTCATAGCAGCATACGGATATGAGTACTACCATACAAAGCGATACTTCATTTCCTAGCCCTAAATAAATTTTGTTCAATTATGCAAAAAATATACCATTTGCTAACGATAACAAATGCGACAAAAGATATTGTTTAGTTTATCCAATGCGCAGCATCCCAGTTAAACTTTGTTAAGTTGAGTTTTAGAAAGATGTGTTCAGAGCAGCAGCAATTAAACAGCGTTTTGAAACTGAAATTATACTCGCCGAACGAAATAGGAAATTTGCAGGACATTTTGTTAGCTATTCAATCTTTAAGTCAACGTAACACTCATTGCGCAACCATGCATGAACAGGATGGATCTAAATGCGCTAGAAACACTGGTTCGATCGATATTCAGTTCTTACTCTATGTACTATATAGTTGGCAGTTCACCGAAACAAATTGCACAAAATGTTTAGCCGTACAACAGTTTTGCTGTGCCGAACAATGTAGACGCAACGAAATCCCATCCGAAGCCCAGTTCTACTGAGCACAAGGGACGCGTGACAAACGCAACAAACAAAGGGAAACCTGTAGGTAGGAAAACACAACAGCTCATGACACTCATGAAATCGAACTATTCAACACTGCTAAATACACACAAAATTTAGCGTGTTCAGTAAGCGAATGTTGACGAATGTAGTCGAATGTTTGTAGCGTAAGTTTGGAAGATCCTAGATCAATTAAAAGGGGTTAGTCGCTAAACCCTAGCGAGTATTCTTTGAGCATCTCGTTGAAAACTCGTGAACTGTGGGATGCCTGGTTACATCCTGACGCGCGAGCACACATTACGTTATATTGGCAAATGGACGAAGAGGTCTTTCTTCGTTGAGCGAAAAGTTGATCAATTCCGTGTAGAAACAGATGAATAAGCCCTACTACCAAGTAATCAAATTGTTTCGTAGATCAGGAAGCTCAATATGGAATAATTAATAAGAGGTAGCTTATAGAAGGTTTTAATGGTTTTGTTACTAACGCTTAATCGATTGGAAATTTTGATTCATTGTTTCTTTCTGTTTTGCACAAAATCGCTCGGAAGGCAATACGGAGGAATATAGGAATACATCTAGCTAAATTGTTACGAATTAGAGCCAGAAAACAAGTGCTAGGTACGAACTACGAAAATAGCAGAAATAGCCACAAGAGTGAGTGCTATGTCAGCAAATAATTTAAATAACAAATGACACATTCACGCATACAGACGTACGTACACGAAACAGCCAAAACTTTTCAATCATTCACCGAGTGTGTGGGCAAACGAAGCTAGGCAGAACGAGTAGAACATTCTGTTAGAAACAGTACACTTTTACACACACACACCACTGCGAACATACTATACTGCATCTACTCTCATACCAGAAAAGTATTTAGATGATTAGTCTAGAACAATGTAAAGACTCCCGGACGGCAAGCTGCGGGATGGAAAATCATGTACTTTTAAAACGGAAAAGGACTAGATATGCCAATCGTATGAATTGGTTGCAATGGACAGAAATTAATAAAACAAGCAAAATCATTTTAATTCGGTTTGATTGTTTTCTTTTTTCAAACGGTAATGAACACGTGCCTTCCAGTTTATAGAGTACGATATTTAAACGTGTTAGTAACGCTACTACAACACAGATGGCGCTATGGTGCACAACCCTAAACGCAGCATCATAGCAAGCGCGGGAAGGAACGAGAGAGACAACACAAAACTGCGGTCTATGAATGTGTTAGTACGTTTCACGCGCAAAGGAGAACGGTTTCGTCGTACATCCTTGATTTGAACGACTTATCGTTTTCTCTGTTTCCAATTCATATTTCAACCACAAATCGATTTCATTTCAAGAACATGAAAAACTAGATTATTTATATTGAAGATACAAATACTGAATTACATTGAAATTTAAATGAACTAAATTCAATCTACGCCAATTTTATTTTTGGGGGAAAAATCTTGCGGTAAGGTAATATGGATGGCCGTGATTATTGTAAATTTACCTCAGTTAACAACTGATCGAACAGATAAAACAAGTCGGAATGTACTCACAGTGTTTCAACAACAATCTTGTAGTTCTTAAGTTCCTACTTGTAGTAGCTACGGTTGTATCTTCGGCTGTGTGTGAATCAAACTACAGATAACTAGGTTAAGGATAAACCTGCTTTCGGATATCAATGATGCAAGCACTCATTATAAACGTGTCTGTGTTTAAGTGTCATAACTTTTATTCGCCACATTGACGCATATCGTTAACCTGTAACTAGTACTCAACGATGTTTATGCTGAATGATGATTATTGGCATGTGACAAATGTTAGTGCATCACATGACCATGTTGGTGGTGGTTTTTTGTTCTCTCTTGTAGCGTGTTTCAAATATCCCTGTCCATTTCATGCGAACGCCTAAACTGATTATACTATTACATCTCACTTAGTGATAAAATTTCATAATTTAAAACCAAGACATACGTCGCATTGGATGTTGCTTTAGCCTGCGCCAATCTAACGACCGACCAATTCAACATTTTTCGTAAAGTGTGGACAATAATTTAGATGTTAGGTTACAATAAATAAACTGAACGCACGAAAGGAACAGCTAAAGAGAAGGGACATTGAATGTCTCTGGATGTGTGTTATTCACTTTGTGAGTTGGAAATCTTCAGTAATTTAACAATACTAGATTTCCGGTTATAGTTGAAGCACTACAAATTGCAGTTTACCGCTTATAGTCACTATAATGGACTGCTATTTCCGAGGCCATTGTTTGGTAGATAACAACACTTTTACCACATCCCCTGTATGACGCTCTCTGATGATACGGTATTACTTATTTATTCAACATTGCTAAAATGGAGGAAACGATAGCAATTTTTTAAAAAAAATCCTTGTTTCGTGGAATTCTTGCTTTAATGATCGTATACGTACATCACACGGATTGTGTTGGTGAATCCAGAGCCCTGCTTCCAGCCAGTAACAACGACAATTGGATTACCTGGCTTCAAGAATCCGCGCTCCTTGCCGAATTCAATGCCGTATTGCACACGGGCATCGACGTCCTTCAGCCAATCCTCCATGGCAGGTTCTATGAAATATAGGTATATCACAAATAGGGTGTAAATATAGTGTACGCCATTGAACGGGCCTTTCCGACTTTGCCCATAACTTACGCTCATAGATGACGGGCAAAATTCCTCGGTACAGATGGCATTGGCGCGCCGTTTGTGCAAAACGGGTCACAGCAATGATCGGGCAGCGCGGTCGATACTTGGAGATCAAGTGCGCCGAACGACCCGAGGTGGTAATGACGATGATGGCGGCGGCACGACTCTTGATTGAAGCCTCTGCCCCAGCGATGGCGATGGAAGCGGCCGTGTCGAGAGGCGTTGGTGTCGTGTCCACCAGATCCTTGAAGAGATTGCGGTGCCACAAGGCAGCTTCTGCTTCCTTGCACGTTTTGGCCATCGTCAGCACACACTCAAGCGGATACTCGCCCTTGGCTGTTTCACCCGACAGCATCACACAGTCCGCACCGTCGATGATAGCATTGGCAACGTCTGAGATTTCGGCACGTGTCGGACGCGGCTTCTTTATCATCGACTCCAGCATCTGGGTGGCGCAGATTACCGGTTTTCCCGCACGGTTGCACCGCGCAATCATTGACTTCTGTGCCAAGAACACCTTTTCGGCCGGGATTTCAATGCCCAGATCGCCACGAGCAACCATGATGCCGTCGGATGCCTCAATAATCTTGTCCAGATTCTGCATGCCCTGTTGGTTTTCGATTTTCGAGATAACCTTGATATGTTTTCCCTTTTCACCAAGGATACCGCGAATTTCCTTCAACGCAGCAGCGTTGCGGATGAAGGAAGCGAAGATGACATCCACTCCTTGCTCAACACCAAACACCAGATCCGACTTGTCCTTTTCTGACACGGCCGGCAGATCTACCGGGACGCCTGGGAGGTTTACACCCTTCCTAGATCCCAACATGCCACCATTTTCCACATTGCAGGTAAGCGTATCGCCCGAAATACTATCCACAACCAGCGAAATGAGACCATCATCTACGAACACATGGTCACCTGGCTTGACCACCTTCACGATGTTCACGTAATCGACATAGATCTTGTCCTTGTTGCCCTTTTCCAGGTGCTCCTTGTCCGTGGTGAGCTGAATCTTCTCACCCTTCTTCAGCTCGACTTCTCCGGTTCCGCTGCCTTCGATCAAACCGGTACGAATTTCGGGTCCCTTCGTATCGAGTGCAATGGCGAGCGGGAACGGTTTGCCCAGTTTCTTCGAATAGTTTTCGACAGCTTCACGGATGTTCTTGATCGTGTTGGCGTGATATTCATGGGAACCATGCGAAAAGTTCAATCGCGCAATGTTCATACCGGTTGCCATCATTTTCTCGAGCATTTCGGGCGAAACCGAGGCCGGTCCAATCGTACAGATAATACCGGAAAGACGCACGAACGGAGTTTTCGAGTCAATATCGAGGGAGCAAATATGCTCTAAATGCGAAACCGCCTCGGGATTCATCTTTTGACCCTAAAATTAATTAAGAAAAATTAATGATAAATGACCTATTTTTGCAAAGGAATGGGAAAATAAATAAAGAAACAAATTATGTCCAAAAAAATATCCGTTACCACACAAGATTTTCAAAACTCAACTATTTTTACCTGATTTTAGAAGTCCTTTAAGTCTTATCTAAGCCTACTATAACTCGATGATTAGAACAGCGTTCAACCCATAGGTTGCTATATTGGTAAAATACGTTTCTAGAATTAGCACTGTGGGCGCATTCATTGATGACTTAATGTTTGTATCACGAAACTAAAGTTAGCACCATTGTTTATTGTTGATAAGGCAACCAACACAGTCTCTACTACCATAGCGTAGCTACTACACTACAGCCGTTAGGGAAAGAAAAAATAAATCAATAGTTTATGTAATCAATGCAACACACAATGCATCGTGCGTTGCTAGTGTGAATGCATTTTCAAAATATAAATATATTGCTAGCTTACTGACATCTCTTCTTCCGCTGATAGAAATCTCATTAGATTGCACTTGGTTGGCTTGAAATACTATTATGTGCGACCGTTTGGTGCCAAAACTGCGTAGGAACGAGATGAAGCTTACAAGATACTTATCATTTGCTGACGATGATGAGCTAATCTTAGCAAACTATATAAAATATATTTCACCTCCCATGTACCGTATGTTTTCTAACAGGCATACATAGCAGTCAGTACACGATGTGCAAAACATGTACAAACCTATACACTCAACAATGGATGGGATGGATATCGTCCAATATTTAGACAGCACACACCCATACAAAACAGTGCGACGCGTCTCGACGCAACGATAAAACGGATGAGTGCAGCGTAGACTAGCAAAATATATGAGGGAAAATCACTTTTCATTTGTCCTTGGTCAAGGGCATACCGGTCGATTCATCCGGTAATAGTAATAGCAAGACCTTTACCTTTCTTAAGTTTTTTCTTGTCATCCCACACAGTTTCGTGACCACTAATGTTTCCTTATAAATGGTGAACATTCAATGGTGTTACGTATCATAAAGTTTAGGGGGAGGGGGGAAAAGATGCACACTCTGGCTAAAAAGGTATATCATATTGTCGCTTTGTGCACGTACAATAAAAGGGCTTAGTTGAAATAGATAGAGTAAAAATAGCGACATCCAACTTCTCGCTTCTCCTCGGCACACTTTTCCTTCGATTTGGACACACACACTCGTCGCTGACCACCGAAACCATTCCATCCTTGACCATTCTTAGCCCCCGGTTACTGTGGTTGTTCACTTCTTTTCCATCCTCTATGGTGAAGATGCAGAATTAACCGGATCCGGATCGATTTATCCCCGATGCTAATTGTTCGACCGGCTGGTAGATTTTTGTTAGCACACGTAACGCCACATTTGGTACACATGGTAAGCACGGCAGGACAAAATAGCAGTTGACAGCAGCCCATGCAGATTAGCAGGTTGGTATGACTCTCCATAACACAAGTGTTCTTCTCTATGTTCGCTTTTCTTCCGCTTACCTTGGGGTCGAAATCGTAGTCGGATACCCACACCATCATCCCTGAACGGTTAAAGGTACTTATCAGTGAGGGGAAATGAAAGAAAGTCCCTGCCGGAGGGAAAAGCCCAATTACACTTCTTCTTGCAGCCGAAAACGATAGAAGCTGTTGGTAGTGCTGCTGCTGCGGCTGCTTAGTACACGTCCTTCCAGATGCACACAGAGCGATGGAATATGGCAAGAACGTACCACACACGGTACCAAAGGAGCAGGCGAACCTTCTGACGTCCGGTTGCTTAGCACCAGCAATCGATAATAAAATCGTGGGAACTTTCGCGAGCTTCGCACGATTCAACGGTCGGCAGTGGAATGAATGTACGTGACGATTTTGTGGCTCGCAGTGCAAATGTGTTGGAATAATGCCATCCTTTAAACACGAATTCACAATCGGCGCGTGAACGCTACTACTGGTGAACCGACGATGACAGTGTAGGATAACAAATCGCGGGTGCATCGACCATTGCATTCGATGCATCCTGTCTATTCGCAGCAGAAGATGAATTCTGGCTTTGTTGATATTGTGCGTTCGACCGATAAACCTTTTCAAGCGGTTTGTTTGAGGAAACGTTCCATTCCGGAGTTATGGGTAAAATAGCAGACTTATCGAATCGATATGCGTGAACGGAAGTGCCACACGGGGACAGTATTTCATTTCCCGGATGAGCTTCAAACGACACCGACCGTTCAGGAGAAAAATAGCTTAAAAACAAAACAACCAACGGATGTTCAAACCGTCGTCTTAGCAACGGAAAACTACTATCGCGATTACAAGCTTGTTGCGGTTCGCGCGAGATTTTCTACTGTTTTACCAAATGTTTTGTCGTTAGTTTTCGAACGATTGTGGCATTTCGTGTGTGCGGTTTTTTTTTTGGTTTTTCGCTCTCGGTCACTCATCGGTCTTGTTTCAAAAATAGATCTTTACATCCTGGCAGACGATTCGAAATGTCTGAAGAATATAGAGTCCCATGTCAAGAGCCAAAAGAAAGAGTATCGATATGATAGCACAATTTTCCGATTGAAGGCTTTGGATAAACTCCAGAATGAATACACTTTTGTTTGATGTTCATCTAAGCAATCGGGTTTTCATGGAAAGGTAAATAAAGCGCACGCGCGATGAACGGAAATGGTTGCCAAAAGAGAATACATATTTGTTGAAAAATATTCAAGGTCATCGCTTTGATGCACACACATTCAAATCATTCGGTCTCGGGCGACACTCTTTTGCCTATGGTTATTGCAATTTATTGTCATTAGGGCAAAACAACCGCCACACTTTTTCGAATTAACATGTTCATACAATACATCAGTTGCAACTTCAATTTCAATTGAATTTCCACTCCAATTAAACATCAGTATGAGGGAGGACTATATTATGTGCCTGCTTAGTTTCAGCTTCTTAGTTCTTAAACGAATGCGAAGTTGATACAAATAATCGAACGTCCTGCATGAGAGGTTGAGCAGCCCTGGTGTACACCGATCATCTGATTCTGACTCTGTCTCTGTGTAAGTGTTGACGTGCAGAGAGTGTTACTGTTCTATTGCATTTGAAGCTGATCGCAATTATTGCATAAAATTACTCGGTATTACCATATCGTGCATTCGCGTTTTCTTCTGTTACAAAGTTTGTGGACAAAACCATTTACAAAAAAGAACAATTCCAGTAGCACACAAAACTGCGTTAGCAGTCCACCGTACCTCCATTGTATTTCCGTACAAGGAACAAACTGCCTAGTGAGAAACAAATCCAAATAACAGAAGCTGGACTTCAGATAGGGTACAGTTTAGCTTTGCACAAACTGCCGAAAATAAATTAAACACTGCCACGGAAACACAACTGGTGCCGTCGAACCGCAACTGGGTAACACACACCGAAAGATCACGCAACGACCGAATGCCAAAAACGAACGCAGACGGTAAGTAGGCACGTGAGAAACTAACTAATTTTTTCGATGGGATGGATGATCTGCTTCACCGGCGTTCGTGTTCCCGCAAGCAAAAAAAAACCCCAGCTGGTGCGTCAATTCGACAGTCGTATATGCTGGTGTGCGTTAGATACAAAAGTTGATGGTTTGTTAGATCCCCCTAGCAGCCGGTCCGATCTATGGGCAACCCAATTCCAAATAGCATACACTGTTGTCATTGCTTATCAGCTGACGAAATAACCTTAGGAAGGCAGCATATCTATTGGAAGGTGATTATTTTCATTTCGTGAATTAACGCATGTTTTTGTTAATACATTACTCATAAACACCGTCACGAAAGCCGGCCGCCAATGGTGCTGCACGCACACACTCGCGCAAAAAACGTAAAACATGGCGTAGTTGCGAGAGTGGAGCACGCGTCATTCTCTGGATGCGATGGATTGGAGGTCAGTCAGAGGTCAAACAAGCGAATAATTTTTAAAACCACTGGTCGCGCCAATATGTAAGCAAAACACATAAACCGGAACTTATTCCTTTGCCTTTCCACTAGATTTGATGACACGTTCGGGAAACGTTAATAGGCAATCGTAAATATTGGCAACGTTTCACAGCATTTCTTACCAAAGCTCTACACACGCATAACAAAACACACCTAGCGAGCTTGTTGTATGATAACGATATTTTTAGCTTTCGTAACGAAAGTGAAATTACTTACTTTGCCTTTAACTAACGTTTAACTCTGTGTAAAATGTAAAAGTCTGGACAATATTTTAGGGATACACTCGACACAAAAATTACGGCAAGCAATATTGTTAACGCTGGTTAGGTTTGGAAGGACACGTTTACAACTTGCTACACGGGCTCCAGTCGACAGAATGGCGAGAGCAGCACGACTCGTTGAGAGTTATCATCGCGGACGCATCTCGTCGACCGAGGAGTCAGCATTGGCTAATAGCACAAGTCGTACAGGGCCCAGCTGATATGGCAAACATAGAGCGAGAGAACGGGAGAAAGGACGGCTAGGGTGAGATAGTGAACGGGTGGAATTGTGGGGTGATGCTTTTTCATAACGCACACGGAAATTGCATCGTCCTCCATGACCTTCCCATGATCACCGCAAGCAGACTTGTTTCGTCATTGGACAGTATTTTATAATTTCAATCTATTTAGAAAGCAACATGTGATCGGTGCGACTTAAAGCGTTTTTAAAACAAACAATAATGCCACTGTTGAAGAAAGTTCCACTTTCACTGTTCAATATTTGCTAGTTGCATTTGTTAATCTTTGCAGCAAATTGCATACTAGGTAGATGCATGTTAAACATGTGGTGAATATCGTTGAGAACACATTGATATGTAAATTTATTTGGTGTTTTTATCACTATAATCACTATATTTTCCGGCACTATAAGTGCAACTAGGCCCATGCGAAGTATGAATTCAGTACTAGCACATGGAGACTGCAATATCAAACAGAAATAAGCATAACATTTTAAAATCAATCCAAAAGAGGACTAATCCAAACCCCAAAATTTTGTTTGTTTAAAAAAATTTAATATCGCGTTCAATAAATAGAAAGACTGAGTCGGAGAGATTAGTCAAAAGAAACGGTATACTTATTTGAATAGGGATCGTTAGTTAACAGATGGGACATTGAAACCACACAGGTATTTGTAGAGTACGCAGTGTTTCAATAGAAAAGGGTGAATGTAAAGTAAAAATGTAAGAAATTACGTGAACACCAAGGAATGATAGCATAAAACTACTTGCTAATTGTTAGAACCGTTAGAATCGATTTGAAATTCAATTTAATTTTTGTCCAATTACAAATTAGTCCCTCTGGTAGACGGTGCACAATTTGCAATTCTAACTTTTTTTTTAAATGTTGCAGGTCTATAAGCTTTTTAAATTATTTGATTGATTTTCTGTTCACGATACACAATAGAACTGCTAAAATGAAACTGATCTAAAATAGAAAAAATAGGTTCAGTATTTCGTACTTGCCCATCACTACGATGCCGCTGTCAAATTAAAATTGCGTATGAAGGTCATCGCTGTCATCCCGCTGTAATGTTAAAAATATAAACAATCCGAAATAATGGAACAAACACTGCCTTCCGCCAACATTTTAAAAGTGTACACCAAATGTGTGAATTTTGCTGCTGTAAAGCACCGAAATCAACGTCGGCTTGATAGTGACGAAACGCCGTACATAAATCATCCGATCGGTAAGCAACTAAAGAAATATTTCGTTCTGGTTAGCTTGATTTCATTATGGAAGATTTGCCATTTTAGGTGTTGCTTTCATTCTTACTGAGGCTGGAATAACCGATCCGGAGGTATTGCAAGCTGCTGTCCTGCATGATACGGTCGAGGATACGGACACATCATTTGAGGAAATTGAATCCTTCTTTGGTCAGAATGTTTGCTCCATTGTGCGGGAAGTAACGGATGATAAAACATTACCGAAGCAGGAACGAAAACGCCTGCAAATCGAACGTGCCTCTGGCAAGAGCCACCAGGCAAAATTGGTGAAGCTTGCTGACAAAATTTACAACTTACGCGATCTGCAACGCTGCAAGCCGAAAAATTGGACTGACGACAGGTGTCGTGAATATTTTTGCTGGGCAAAAAAGGTTTGCGATAATCTTAAAGGAACGAACGAAACGCTGGAATCTATTTTGGATGATATATTTCGGCAGGAGAATGTCAATTAAAAATACATGTTTCTACTTAACCAGTAGATAGCAAAGAACCGTACACCGATGCGGCAATAAACTGGACGCTGGGTAAAGGTTTTACAATTTCTGGTGATTCTTCAAAAACTCCAGCATGTACTGCTGCAAAGATGTTGCTTCCTCGACCGTTACCGCGTTGTACAGAGATGCACGGATGCCACCGACCGAGCGATGACCTTTCAGCTGCTGCATTCCAAGCGATTCTGCACCTTTTAAGAATTGTTTTTCCAGCTCTTCATCTCCGTTCGCACCACCGACCCGGAAGGGTACGTTCATTCGGCTGCGTACTTTTGCATCAACCGGACAGTAGTAAAATCCATTAGACTTTGCAATCACGTCATATATCAACTCTGACTTAATCATCGACTGATGGTACATTGCATCGACTCCTCCGTTTCGTTTAATCCAAGCAAATACACGACCCATCACATAGATGCTGTAGTAAGAGTAAGAGGGTAATGGGTAAACAGACAAGCGATAAGAATGCGAACGGCTCACTGTGCATTGGTGGTGATAGTAGATCAATGTTGCAAATACCCGGCTGTTATTATCTGCTGATCAAAATACTCACATGAAGGTTGGCGGTGTGTTACTAATTGAATTCGCTTTAGAGATGACGCTAAAATCGAAAATGGTCGGAGTGATTGGCATTGCGTGGCCTATTAGATCTTCCCGCACTATTACTACCGTAATACCGGATGGGCCGATGTTTTTCTGCGCGCAGGCAAATATAACGCCAAACTGTCGTTTATCAAACAACAAAAATATGATTATCGATCTATACAAAAGAATACAATTGTTTTCAAATACGAACCTTCTTGACATCGATTCTTCGAGATAGCATGTTCGAAGACATGTCCACCACCAACGGCACGCCGTTTGTTTCTGGCACAGAGTCAAATTCAATACCACCAATTGTTTCATTGTCACAGTAATAGACGTACGATGCTTCCGGATCGAGATTCCACTGCTTCGGATCTGGAATACCGGTGTATTTGTCTTGCTTGGGTGCTGCATAATTAATTTTGCCATACCGTGCCGCTTCTTTGGCGGCCATCGACGACCAACTACCCGTGACGATATAGTCTGCTTTTCCCGTTTTGCCAATTAGGTTCATAGCAACAGCAGCAAACAATCCTGTTCCTCCGCCTTGCATAAGCAGGATCTTATAGTTATCTGGAACATCACTGTATTCGGGTTTGTACGGAATGGATGAGAATCGGTCATCAACGAGCGTTGCCGATTTTAAGCAAGGCAATGGTTAGAATACTCACAGCAGTTCCTTGACCAGTGCCAATGTGTCGTCGTGTAATGCGACGTAAGCATTTCCTCGATGGGACATCTCCATCACGCTCATACCACTCGTGCCATGTTCGACGAGATTTTTCTGTACCTCGCACAGAACTTCCCTAGGCAATTTAGCCGGACCTGCCCCAAAGTTGATTACCATTGCTGCAACCGTTTTCTGTTGCGTCGGAATTGAATACACCGTGCTTTCCTGTTTGACCTCCACTGATTCACTTCACAAACGTATACGAACACTCAGCTTGTCGACTGTATCGCGCGCCGGACGGTTCCTGAATGTGGTCAACGGTGGCAACAAAATTGCCGTTACGCTCTGCAAATTAACCCGAGGAATACACGTCTCGACACCCACCGCAAGACCTCACTATCGCTCGGTCTCTGAAAGATGAGCCTGTTCTAACCGGTTTGCAGAACGCAGACAATAACGATGACGACGGTAACGACGACCCGTTTGTCAACGAGCCAAAGGAAGCGCACTTAAGAAAGGGCTGGTCAAAGCGACAGGCGGTGAAGAGGCGGTATACAGTACGCAAACATGGTGCGCCACTGTAATGCATATTCACTTCGTGAAAGTATTTGCCATCTCGCTCGATCGTGCTGGATCGCGCTGTCGTTATCAGTCGTTGTCGACTGGTTAATGTTCACTTTCAAGATTTGTTCTCCGCCGGTACATATGTGCGAACATGACGTTGTTGTGTGCTACATTTCTATATGCCGATACGGCTGCTGGTGTCCGACGAGAATGATAACAGTGTAAACTTTGATGGTATGGTTGTAACATAACTATCCAGAAGTACACAATCTCTTACGAAATCACATTTCGCAAACAGATCAATCGTGTTCGAGGCCTTTCAGTGCACATTGTGCGTTAATGGTAACGATCATAAAAAGTATCGCATGCTTGGTTTGAAGATCGAGGCCGATGTAAGTGCGCGTGACAACAAGTGTATAGTACCAACAAACGGTAACAAACAACTTTGCTGGACCGACCACTGCACAGATTAGATTACTCGCATCCGAACGGGGTACATGGATTAACGGCTTGTAACTCAACTCACTTGTTTACTCGCATGGACCACTGAGAGATGTGGCGAAAAAGGAAGAAGTGCGAATTATAAATTTAATTTTGACTATTGTTGAAATGTTTCTTTTTCATAATTATAATGCAAATTGCATATAATACTGCAATGAAGATGACGATTGCTATTTCATCATTGAATTGATATATTGTAAGATCAAACCTTTATGTATGACCATCTGCAACCTGCAATGCAAAGGTGTCAAACTCGCCGCTAACTATGGGCTTTGGAGTGTGAAATAATTGAAATTAGTAAAATGATTTCGTTTTGAATTTCGTGTTAAGTACAGGTAGAGTTTAATGTAACTTTCTCACTTATAGTAAAACTTCAACGATCCTTTCGTTACAAACGTGCTTGAAGCACTTTTCCTAACATCTTAAGCAATCTGTCTTTGACCCCTGGCAGTGCTCATGATTCATCGATCATGAGCTGAAAAGTGTAAAATAATATATTTGAGTAGTATGAAGCGATTTTTTCCTTCTAATTGAACCTTGTACCAATGAGAAAAAAGAAGAAAAAAGAGAAAAAGAGAGAGAGAGATAAATGAAACCTTCTCGAACCGACCCAATAAAACCATTGACCGGTGGTAGTAAAGACCCTCGTTCCATTAGACACTGAGCTGAAGGTTACTAACGCCCTTGTAGCTTGATCATGGTGAATGCAATGCACCGATGAAAAGTTGAACCGCACGCAGGGGCAAAGACATAATTTCAATTTCCACCAGTTCATTCACCAAATCCACTCCATCTGTTAGTGTGTACACTGTAACACACCGAAGCATAATTGTTTGTCCCCACCAAGCCGGGGGGCTCAAAACGCAATAGAAGTCTCCCTCTCTTCTCGTATGCTGTCAATCTGAAAGGCGTTAAGGAGGGAGATGTTAGTAATATAAAAGAAGTAGAAATGGATTTTTTGGACGTTTAGTCCATGATCATTTCTTCAGTTCGCTACACAAGGCATAGTGTAACTACAGTTAGTTTTGTAAACGATCACCATAATGCACCGTCAAATTGGAAGATTTTGCGCGCTAGCGTTGGTCGCTTGTATGCTAGCGTTTCTCTCAACGACGGAAGCATTTCCCGACGGTGCTCCGGCCGATACTTGTGTAAAAAGCCGTACCAACGAGCCTAACCATGGTGCAGCACGCAGTCAAAGTTTGGGAACGCTACCCTATCAGGTGACGGCGAGTGGCAATGTGTACGGTCCCGGTACCCAGATTCAGGTCACGATACATGGCCACCAGGACGTGTTCCGAGGATTTTTCCTGCAGGCACGCGACGCGCAGACAAACGAATGGATCGGTTCGTGGTACGAGACGCCAAACACGAAAACCATCCCAGAGTGTTCATCGGTGACGCACGCTGACAATCGGGACAAGGAACAGGCTACCTTCGTTTGGCAGGCTCCAAAGGATCGCCAAGGGCAGGTGTACTTTACGTAAGTGGCAGCAACGTTACGTTGCCCTTCGCGGCACCGTGCAATTCGTTGCAGGGCTCATAGAGTGATTTATTCGCAAAAAAACCCAAGATGTGGTATAATTTGGAGCGATTTGTCGTGTGCAAAAGATACCCTTGCGAGTTGCGTGTGTTCCTGTCGGTGCGAAACGCATGCAAACGTGTGTATATGTGTGTGAAGGGCAGGATACACGGAGGAGAAGGAGGGGGTAGTGGCTTAAACGAGGATTGGTTTTAACGTAAATTACATTGAGATTTTCCATTGCATTGGTGCAACACTTTGCAGACAGGCGACAATCGACGCGAGTGAGGTGGTGATCGGTATGCTTTTAATAGCAGGTCAATTTGGGTCAGATGGAAAAGGGACATTAATAACATTTTTAATTAGCAAATTAAACCGGTTCAAGTAATTGTGCACTTTTCAAAACGTATTGATCGTACGCTGTAGGGAGTCATCCAAACAGCTGAAATTATTGATTGGACAATCAAACACTAGCACTAGCACTAGCACTAACACTAGCACTGTTGGTTGGCGTGATCGACACATAGCTTTCAAAAATTGAACAAATCTTATGAATGGAGCTGACAAAAATGGCATTTCGTGTCCCACATATGATTCACTGGCTTCGTACCATCTCACGCAACGGTTGTGCAATGCTTTTGTTGCACTAAGATGCCGCTGGACGCAAACATTTCACTTCGATGCTTGACGAAAATCTACTTCCAAAACGGCCATTGACACGATCAATTTGTGGCTGTTGTGCCGTGTGAGGTGGTGGTGACAACTGTCGGTGAAAACTGGTTTCTGCAAGTGGGCCATAAATCATCAGCCTAGGCGGCCTATTTATAACACGATTTTGCAGCTCTTTACAGCCAGCATAAATATGTGCCATTGCATTAGGTAGGCAGGCAAGCAAGCAAATGTTGAATCAATGTTACATTTTTTTTTCTCTAAACAACTTGAAGCCTTTTTAGGATGGAACGATTGGAAGAATAGCTTAAATTAAACTTTAGAACATGTTTTTGTTCTATTCGCGTGTGTTTGTATCTTTAATTGCATAATATTTTACCACCACTTAACTCCATTACTACCGAGTGTTATGCTATATGGTATCTTTCACGTTTTTTTACAGCGGTACAATCGTGAAAAATTACGGTACATACTGGGCTAGTGTGATCGCTGCTGTACCGGGTGCAGTGGGACGCCATCTCTGAGCAGGTGAAGTATGCAGGACGGAAAAGAGATGCTGAAGGGGAACACCTTACTGCGTTTGTAAATATACCGTACACTAAAACATGATGTACATTTTTAAATGTAAGTTATTTATTATCCGAATGATCTTTTTTTTTGTTCCTGTTGGGCTTCTGGCATGGACAACTTGAATGATTGGTTAATTGGGTGTTGATTTTCCTCATAACATAAATGACTGAGTCGAGGTCTCAATTTTAATTGAGGTAACTTGTAAATTCTGGTTGATCTTCTACTTAAATGAAGTTACGATCATGACAAGGAAGGAACACCGCTATTCCACTTTTTCATAGATGTAATTTTAGCTTCCTTAGCGGCCTCACGAAGTGGACAGAGCCTGCGACAAAAAAAATAGAAATTTGTGTTTATCGTATTGGTTCCGATTACAATAGTGAGACATTTGACAAAAATCGAGGAAGAAGTTAAAGTTTTAATGGGTGTTTATTTCTTTTCTTGTCTCAATCCTCTTCTTCTTTGTCAACGCTCTGCTCCTCCTTAGCCAAGAATACGCAGGTGGCGTAGACATATTTGGTTTGTGGCTCTCTCACATATGCTTCCGGTGGGGGAGAATTATAAGCTAAAAATTTGGCATGATCAAGGGCTTACCTAAAGAGAAATCTCACATAACGCAAGAGTGACGTACAAATAACTCATTGCACTTTTGAAGTTAAAATTTGGCTTAATCTTAGGTCAACACCGACAATAACATTTATATTAAGATAAGCGTTACCACTTTTCCATTCAAATCTCTGGTCGGAATGTTCGAAGCCAGAACTTTTCTTTAAATGTCTTTAACGACTTCTAAGGTCACGCCGGCCATTTCTGGCTTACTAGACTTATTTTTACCGCGTAGCCGGATAATCAGTCCATGCTACGGGGGGTCGGTCCGGATGGGATTTGATCCCCGGTCCTGCCGTGTGGACCGGCGCCGTTTATCACATACACAACCGGGCCGCCCCTAAGCCAGAACTATACGAAATATTTGTAGTCCAAGTACTCCAAGTGAAGTTGGCATACAGATAAGCCTTAATCTGTTTGAAGGTAAAATATTCAAGAAAATCCGTGTCTCTGTATGTCTGAAAGGAAAAATTATCAGCGCACGTTTTAAAACCTTTAAGGAATTGGGTGGGTGGAATATTGATGCGTCTGTCAGAAATTATTAGATGGTGGAGGTCATTCGTGACTGGTTTAAGGGACCTGTGCAAGATAAGACCGCCTAACAGCTGTAACGCCCAATATTTAAATAAGTGTTCCAGAGCTCTTTGCGCGATCGTTTGATGATTCGATCTTGTTATTGGAGTTTGTATATGTTGTGCGATGTACATGCATTGTAACTCACCAAATGTCCATCCTATTGTTTTTTAATCATTTCATTTCATGTGTTTCTTCGCTTGCTAAATCAGACTGTTCAAATTTAAAGAGGTAGGTATTTTTAATTAATAATGAAATAGAAAATACCTAGGTATGTCTTTAAGTTTCTGTGCTACTGTTTTTTTAAGATACCTACTTACTAAAAGTTGCTATATATTTTAGTACATAATTTTTGTACCATTTTTGTCCAGATAGCTAATTAATTATTACCAATTGCTGGGAAGTAGTTTTGTACAATCAACGAATCGTAATAGTTTTTGATATGCTTGAAAGTAATTGCGGCCAGCTTGGCATAAATCTGAAAGCTTTTCCTAGCCTTTCTTCAAAACGTGGAAGAAAAAAAATCACACAACAATTAAACGAGCCAAGGCATTTGTGTCAACGCAAGTCAACATTTGTCGTGGCTTACCACAGAACCGTATGGCATGTGGGTTGGTTAGCTTTCCAGGGCTACGAACGATATTCACGCACACTAGATGGACGGGGGGCAAATGATGACTTTACATGAAAGGACAACTCTTTTGCCATTCATTGCTGCCGACGACGAGTGACTAACTTGGGTAAAAAGTGCCCATGACGTGTGGAGCCAACCAGGCGCGATACGCGCTCAGAAGGAAAACTTTAAACGCATACATGATGACTCGTCACTCGGAAACGGCAGCTATCGGGAGGTGGCCAAACACGGGTCAAAGGATACACACCACACATTACATCGTTGCTAAACAATCAAAACCACCGGATCTGGTGCGTGAAGCAGGGGACCGTATAGTCGGTTTGATTTTAAAACGTTTTGCACCTTCCGTTCGTGTGCGATGAGTGTCGAGTAGCTTCTGAGTGGTGCCCTCGTCATTGGCCACCGAAAGTCTGCCTTTAGTGGACGCATGCGTGGTACCGGGCCGTTCCGTGTGCCATCCGTTCGTTTGCTACAGCGCTGCAGTATTTTTACTGCGAAGGCTTCGGAACACGGCGCCTTCAGTCGCTCGATGTTGGGAATTGTTCATTCAGTCGGGCTTACTGTTTCCATCACTCATGTAGTCGACGTAACACAACCGCGGTAAGTTGTCTCTTTGGTAGTGCTTTGCCGCAGAAACCCCAGTATGTGTGTGTGTGTTTTATTATTCCTTTACGGAGTAGATGGTACACTGCGACGTGAGACAAAGAAATCGAGCCCGTGGTGCACGATTATGTTCAGTGTAGTGTAGAAAAGCGTGTTATACGCCATTGGTGAAGAAACACAACGGACGGTGATATACACTTGGTAGTAAAATAACCGCATAGTTGATAGAGTTGCAGCTATGCATCAGCTATACCCGATAGGTTTCGGGAAAGTTGCATCACACAGTGAATCTGCCGAAATCAACAGACCAGGCCAAAATATGAATCGGTTCAGGGAAATCCGTTCAGTGACGCTAGTGACTACCAGGCAGTTTGAACAACGGCGGAAACACTTCATGATCGTCGCTAGTGACGCAGCATAAAGGAGTAAAAAAGGAATATACTATCAAGTGAAAAGCTACTAACACGAGGCTAATGTGCAGCGAAACATTTCGGACTCCTATGCGAACTTCGGTCCAATCCTAGAATGCGGAGAAGTTGCCAAAATCAACGTAACCAGGATACTTCCTTTCAGCGCTTGCTTTGCTGCAGTGATTAAACTCTGCAGATGTAAAGTATTTCGATGTGTGCTTTTTCGTTGCCTACTTCTCGAATGAGCACCTAGGGAAGGATTGTTGAGTGCGAGTGCGTCCTGTAACGGTAGCGGTGATAGTTCGAGTCGTTCTGGGTTACACGGTTGCGGCTTTCGGCGTACGGCGTGTAGTATGTAACTCATAGTCCTGGGCGTAGAGCAAACACAGTCTCGGTCAATTTTGAAGTACCGCGCTGCGTTGGAAAGGATAGAAATTAAGTTTCCCCAAAAAATACGTGCCTAATGTTTTGTTTTTGACCCGATCAATTTGTCTCCTGCGTGGCGGTGATGAGTTACATGATCGGTGCGCGAATGCATTGTTGTTCAAACTCGCAAAAACAATGAGTGTAATGTGCGTGAGAATAATATATCGGGCTTTTTTTGTAGCTGTTCAATTTGCTGTGATTTTCTTTTATTCCTTAGTTTATTTTTTTTAATTCTTTTTTATTTTTCTGTCACGGAAATGTCAGTAACTTATGGAAGTATGCTGCTAGTGCTATAGCGATTTCAGCTTATTTATAAAGTATTCGTATATATCACAAAACACTGTTTATAGGAAAACGATTCCTACATTTCGAAAAATTCCTGTGTGCCTTTCCCATCCTTTCATGGACACTTCTGTGTGGCACTAGTGAACACTAGTTCGGAATAAAGATGGAATATTTGATTGTTAGGTTTTCCTTGGCATAAGCTTCAAACGTATACATATTTCCTATTTTTAGTTGCAAGTTGTGACCTCTGCGTTTTGCGTTTTGACATGCCTACGTTTGAGTGTGTGTGCACCGATGTGTCCTGTAGTGTGACGAGTGGTTAGGTATCACTGTTAGTGTTAGTGTCGGCATCAAGAGAAAGCGTGGTGCCTATTTGCGATCAGGCGCCTCCATTTGGTAAGCCGCACAACAACAATAGCAAAACAAAAAACTCGCACGCAACACACTGCAACAAACAATTGGACATTCTTGAAGGTAAGTTTACCTTCGACGCATTGCTGTTAAATACAGTGTATATGTATAATATGCACCAAAGTTGTTGTACTTTGTTTTCAAATATAAGTATAGCTATTTGCCGTTCAAATGGACAAAAGCAATGCAAAATTCTTCAAATTGATATTGAATTACACAGCCTATCCTTTGGCAGAATTCCAAACCAACAGATCTGCCAAAATTTGATTAATGACTGTTAATAGTTTGATTTATGATCGCATATGCACTTTGCACAATGGATGATACATTTGATCGATTAATATTTATATTTTCTCAAAAATATAAAATTGCTTTATTGATGACTCTTTAATGTGAAACACTTTTTGAAACCCTATAAGTTTGTTTTTTTCTAATATTTTATATTCGTTGCCTTTTAATATCCGCATGGAACTTGTGATGTGCCACAGTTTATGTGCGTGCAACGAAATGATGATACGGATTTAACTACATTTTTACGGTTGATTGGCATTTAGGTCCCATTCCTTGACGTAGAAAAAAAGAAGTAAACGTGGGGAGTTAGTTTAGGGGAGAAGTGATCGCAGTGAATTATTTTGTGTCTTTTCCTGGCACTCGAAAGACTATCTGCAATGCGTTCGACAGTTCTGCCCAAAGACAATACAATCCTTTCATGTGTGTTTTTCGTAAGGGCTGTGATACTCACTTTCAATTTAGTTGTTTAGTCAATCGGTTTGGTTTTATTGTCAGATTATGAAGTAGAAAAAAACTTCAAATGAATTAATGAATGTTATGTTAAAATGTATTAAAATATTCTCTTTTAAAGAAATCATTAAATTTATTTTACCAACCCTAATCCCACCATATGGTTGGGTGGACGATTTGATGGGAAAATAGTTGGTGTTTGTGTTGCCAATGTTTATACGCCCGCCGGGAGTCGTTTCAATCTGGGTTGACTGTATTGGGGTTGATTATGGAAATTATGGCATCCCTGTTTCGATAAGATTTCCCACTCAAATCATCCATTCGCACAACTTTTCATTTTCATGTACTCCATTGGGAAACATTAGAGGAAATTTGAGGATTAGTCTTGGTGGTTAGAAATCGAAAACATCCCAATATATATATGTACAATCGAACACGAGATGCTACAATGCAGAAGAAGTGTATCGCGGGAATGGCACTCGTATGGATCGTATTACATGAATATCGATTTACATATCTTTTGTACAATGGAAAACTCATTCCATATTGTAATCGGTAACGCATCATCATAATTCTGCCTTGTTGTGATTACTTCCAATAAATATATATCTAAAAGCGGTGAAAAGTTTATCCATTCTCGTTTATGTCTGTTTTGTGTGATAAATTTTGCTTGGAGGCCTCGTAAGTGTGTGAGTCTTTGTATTGCACAGCAAAGGTTAAAAAAAGCGCCATTGGACTGCCAACTGGCAACTCGTTCCAGGCTGCCAGAGAGTTGTCATGCACAAGTGATGTACATTAGGTGTCGAAATGTTGGCAACAATTTGGACTGCGAAAAGCTGCCCCACAGCCGATTGGTGGTAGTACTTGAAAATTGGCTCTAACAATGAACATTTCCAACCATGGATTTAATTTCTATATCCTCTATTCTAATAGAGCAATTCCATTACGCCAGTGCGTTGTCTTACAGCCTTAAAATCAAATTGTTCGCTGCTACAACGCCGCTTTTGTGCGTGAGTGGTACATAATGTACGACAAATAAATTTCCCAATTGATATAAAATTCAACAGTGATGTTGATTAGTTATCAACTAGTGCGGCATCAATAAGTGCGCTATCGAATAACCATTACGTGTGTCACGCGTTATTGCAAAATTAGTTACCGTTACTCACGCAAAGGGTTACGCAGTTTCGCACGCGTTGCACACCATCTTTAACTGGTCGGGAAGTGTGTTTTTTTTAATGCTTCACATTTACCGCGCTCAAAGTGCACGCGAAAGTGTAGCCGTTTGTTTGCTAGAAAGCATCAAGAAAATAGGAATGCGCCAGAACATAAATCACTCCACCGTACCAAGGCTAAATAAGGTGAGAGGTAACATTAGTGTTTAGGTGTTCTGTTCGCATGTGTATCGTCTTTGACTTTCGGTTCGATCCAGGAAATTAGCCATATGCACTGAACCAACGCTGAAACCCATAATGTGCGTCAATAGAGGAAGACGCTCGGCATCGATGGCGATGCTCTCTTGTGATGATTTCTATTGAGAAGTATTTTTTTACGACCTCAATTAATCTTATTCGTGAGCCAAATTTTAGGCTTTTGCTTTATCGTTTGTGTGTGGATGTCGTGTGACGCATCAATTGAAATAAAAAAATTCTCCACCCATGTTTGCCTTTGGAAAACAAACCAATCGATTGAACCGGAAGGAAATTTCTCCATTGTGCGCGGCCGGGTTGCTCCATCGCTTGGCACAACGCGTGAAATTTGACTCGCTACGGTGAAGAAAAATTCTGGCGCAAAACCGAAAGACTGAGGTCAGGATTTGTGCTCCAACACAGTTGGCACATGGTTGCACATGGTTATTTAATCGATAGCCACGTACTAGTGGTTGTGATTTAGAGCCTTGCCGGATTGCGGATTTCCTCGAGCCGATGCAAAACGTCAAAGCTTCTCGCATATACATACATACAGTTGCACTGGAACTGGAAGGCAACGATTGTTTTCATGCTGGTCTTTGCCTACAAAGTTGGGTGTATAAAAATTGCGCTATAATCCGTGGTGTATTGGTACGATTTTTCTCACATATTGTTTTATAGTACGTTTTGGCATTAAATTACGGAGTTTTGCATCTTACATTCTATAGTTTTGCCAATAGAAATGCAAATTATATACATTTTTTTAAAGTCATTAAAGTCTTCATGAAAAGTAAACAAGTTATTTTTAATAAAAAAATATTTGACAAAAGAATTATATATCCAAAATATTGTTTAAACTAGAAAATACAGGGGGAAAAATACTGTATGAAAACCATGTATGTATTTTTTAGTTACAATTCTTCCAAAAACATTAATGTTACCTTTGTTTGGTTGAAAAAACAAAAAACATTAGTCACGTCTTGTATGGTTGATGAAGCGTTTAGTGAAATACAACAATTTCCTTTACGGTAGTAGTATATATGACGTTAGCTTGAACTGAATACTAAAATATTACAAATACTGTGAAACGTATCGATGACGATTTGTGAAATTGATCTAATTTTTCGCTTACCAAATTCCAGTCGAAACACTGTACATTTGATGCGGATTTTTGCTTCTCCATCATCTAAAACACATTGAAACAGCGTCATGTCGTTTTGACTTTTACTACATCCAATCGAAATCCTAGTGGCAGGACATGATTTAATGCCATGGCGTGTTAAAACAGGCGCACGATATTACTCCAATTATTATTCCACTACTGATAAAGTTGCATTTGCAGAACAGTGTGGTAGGAGTGTGCACACGTCCACTAACAGCACAGGTAGCAATGTTGTACAGTGTCCCTGTGGATCGAGGGGATCCCGAGAAACACGAGCCCGGATTAGCTCGTATGTGGGTACTATACTTTAAAATGCAACCGCATAAATTTTGGGCCGCTTGTCACCGTACGCTCGGGACGCTGGGTACAAGTTGCTGCACGTCTGTCTCAGTCGGTCAAAGTACTGCATGGCGGGATGGTTGTTTGGGGATTGCTAGTAACGTCATAGGATAAATGGTACCTTTTCCCCTCCGCTGTAACAATTGCTGGCGAAGGTTTAGCATGCGATTTTTGTTATGTTTTTTTTGCGAGGGCAGCAACCGCAAAATGTAGTCCTTTGTCTTCCTGCTGCAACCTTTGTGAGCCGTATTAGAAGTTACTGGTACTGGTTTAGTAAAGCCGCAGTTTTCTTTGTCCACGTTAAGCTTCCAAAGTACATTCAAGGATGTTTAGAATAGTTACACGCTGTTAGAACTCACACAAACCAATGAAAGTGTATCATGCTGAGTATGTGAAACGATGGTTTTTTTTTGGTGATCTAAAGTTTATAATATTGGTCCCTTTCGGTGCAGCAAATCATGTTGCATGACGAGCAAAACTAAGCGATGCTGTCATATGTCCCCATCGAGTCAAAATAATGATTGGTAAAAGTTGATAGTAGCCGGAACACTTCTTTATTGTAAGCAGATCGATATGCATAAATAAAAACAAAAGAGAACATTGTAAAAGTCGATATTAAAACGGCGACAAGCAGCCGACAAATCCCAACAAGAAATAGAAAAATTGAACGGCACCAAAGAAAATGAAAAATCATTGCACTCGGGGGGAATTAGAATACGAGAAAAGTAAAAAGTCCAGCAACACATTGTTGATTGGATGGTCGCTTAGAACACCAAAACACATACAAAGCCACATCGGCTGGAGCGTTGAGTGTTGAACCCATTTTTGTATGATTGAATTCCCCTGCGTACGGTTGTTTTGTGTTTGTGCGTGCCATTTATGTCAATGCCGCTGCCGTACAGTGTTGAGACACACGGGGTCAATGGTGAAAATACGTGCGTTTGCTGTGATGATTTATAGTGACGCGAAGGTAGGGTTGAAATTAATTTTTCATTACCCACCGGAGATGTCACACCAGTTTGCACTATCGACGTTGGCCACATTGGGCACGTGGTTCTGTTCTGTTGGTGGTGAAATAACTTTCGTCCAATACACGATGTTTGTTGTCTGGGCTTTTGATTTAGGGAAAAAGTTTCTGTTTTAAAGCTTTATTCAATCTTGTTCTCTTGGAACTTTTTATTTAGTTCACATTATGCATATATTTTTATATTTATTATTATCTGATTTAATTGATTTGCTCATTTATCTTATTGGGGACTTAACGACGTTTGTCTTCACGAGTATTTTTTTTTCTATTTTTACTGCATAATATGCAAAGTTCTTTGTTCCTAACTGTGTGGGCTACCTCATATGAGATTTGATCCTCGATCTTCTGGGTATTGAATCGATCACCATTCGTGGCCATTCGTTCTATTTGATGTATAAAGTGGCTATTTGAGTAAAAATTGTTTCTTAACTTCTCTTTAATTGCGGTACTATTCAATAAAAATTAAAAAAAAACATATTTATTATGCAAGTTGATCAACAACTGAAAAGCCACAGAAACAGAATACGATTTATCCTGTCAAACATATCTTCTTCATAATTAACAACTTTCAACATTTTCAATGGTACATAAACTTTTAGCGAAAATGGAATGCCTTTTCGCTTGTTGGTTTCACGCCCGTGTTACCTTTGTGATCGTTATGACAGTTCAAAGTACGATAGTATGAAAATTTCATTTCAATTTGCTAATCTTATCCTTAGCCCCACTGACCTTTTGGGCTGTAGAAAGTGTTTCCAACACTCCTGAAGCTGCATGTCTGTATCGTTTTTGTGTTGTGGAAAGGTGGCTTTCAAAATCGTTTTCTCAGCTTGGTAGAACTTATTGTGTCGTAGGCACAACCGTTTGGAGGGCAGATATAACTTTTTGTGTGTGTTTTTTTTTTTAGTTTGGTTTTACACATTCACGAAAGCTCCCCAAGGTATAGCGAGCCGAGGGATGCAAAGAATCAAACTTGACGCTTTGTATGAAGCGAATGGAAACCGTTTTATTTGTTTGCTTTTCATGAATACCAAATATATGGTGGTGCAGCCGCCTACGCATCATGAACGCGGTTCGCGGAGCGACATGGCACTGTGCATACAGTGGCTGGTTCTCGAGCCTGTTCCATGTTGAGACACTTTCGGCCCCAGGAAACAACAGTGACAGCAGAAGGTGCCAGTCAAGTGACAGCTTTCTTAAGAAAACGACAAAGTGAGATGCCGATGGGAAATCCACTAGTAAAAGCAAATGGTTATGGTGCTGCAACAAAGACCAAGCCGAACCGGTCCGAAAATGCACGTTGGCACTAGTGAAACGTTCGGTTTCTATTTTCAACTTGTGCCGTGATAGGAAAGGAAGGAAAGCCAAAGTTTAGACCGTTGTTCCATTTGATGGAAATACTTATTTCCAGTAGCACAGCACAGGCTCCAAGGCAAATTATCTGCCATGTGTGAGATAGGTGTCTAACGGGCGACAAGTTATTCGTGTTCATTGTTCACCACTCAAAACTGCTTCCGATTGTAATTCAGAGATATTGCTTCCCTGACCCTATGCAATGAATTTGCATGTGAAATTTTCCAGAACAACAACAACAAAAAATCAATTTAAAATCGAGATGGTAAAAAGTTATCTTATAACATTTCATTCAAATAATATTTCACCATTAGATGTTATTTGGTTTGGAAAATGGCGACCTTTTTACCGTATGATGATACACTTATTCATCTTCAAACAATGTGATAAATGCAGGATATTAAAAAGGATAGAAAAATGTCTTAAATTTGTCTTCATCACTAAAATGCAGCTAAATTTGGCTAAAAAGAGGTAGTTAATTTTGTTTAAGTGAAATTTTACTACATATTCATATTATGGAGAACGCTTGAGTTTATGGAACTTGAATGTTGAAGTCGATTAAGACATTTTGGTTTTGGAAAAACAAAATTGGCAATAATGAAACAAAAATTACTGTTTACACACGTAAAACTGGATGAAATAAAATGACAATCGATCGGTTTCGTTGAGTTTAAGTTGACAGTGTTTGAGCTGTAAGGCCACTTAATTTTCTAATATAGTTTGTATTCAACAGCTTCCAAACCCGGAAAGACACTAATTCGAAAGCTACTAAAAGTATTACAAACTTAAAAGTAGTTATAGGCATACACTCCAACCACTTTCTACAACCATACTTAAATCTGTACACAAACTTCTTCATGTAAACAGTGAGCATGTGAACTTCTTCCCATATTACACTACAATGTCAACAAAATTCTTGGTCTGCCATTTCCTTGACTGTATTTACTCGTCGCGGGCTAGTCAGTCCTGGGTACGGAGGTACGGCCTGGAAGAGATTTGATACCCATTCCGGCTACCGCGTTTTCGGTGTTCCAGTAACTATTTGGTTTTATAACATGTTCGACAACATGGCAAAGATTGGCAGACATTGTTCAGGCATCAAATTATTTAAAAGTTGTACCTAATATCATTCCGAGCCTTTGAGACTGTTATTTTCATCCAAATAATTTGATCGTCTGATATTTTGTTGACGTAGATTTATCACACCTTTAAATGCTGTAAACTGTTCCAGTTGTCCTTAGATCGGAATATGCAATTTTAATTTCTTTTTCTGGTTGAAAACGACACTTTCATACGATCTCTAGCTTTGGATAGGAATGCAGAGGTATTAAAGATTGCAATATAGACTGTCGAGAGTTTTTTTTTACAAGAAATACACAAATTACAAGAAAAAAAGCTATCAAGCGTAATAACGATGGCATGTTCAGTACTACAAAATCGGATAATTATTCCTTAACATTCCGAGCGTGTAAAGCGAACATGTAAAACATTATTCATCGCTTCTTAGTACTTGAAAATGTTTAATGAGTGCGTTGGTATTCATCGATGATGTGGTAGAATTTGAAGCCTAGTTTCAAAATTTTCAGTTTTCTTTCGTAGATGAATTGTTCTTCTTAAAAAAAACGATTGCTTCAAATGTTGTACAATATTTCGGGGCAAATCCCTTTATGTGATATATACAATTATTCCAATTAGTATTTTAAAGCATTTTTTGGATTTGCGTGCAACTATCTAAGTACAGATGTAGAAAATTTACGGATAGTAGATATTTGATCCCTTATTACATAGCACTAATAGTAAAAGTATCAATCTTGCATCTCCTCTCTTGCAGTAATGTTTTGCTAGAATATGTTTGTTAAAACCCTATTACAAATTCTTCCTAATGTAAGAATATTAGAAAACCGGTAAGAATATTTGATTACATATCTTTCGTTGGAATGTTGACAAAAACGAAAACACTGTGAGTGAGTAAGCGTTTGCTGGGCGACTGCGTGTGGTAACCCAGTTAGAGTGTATTATATTCGGTGTGACGAGAGCCTGCGTGCGTGGTTGCGTGATGAAATGCCATTTTCACCAGTCGAGAATCGGTTAATGCTCCATTATTAAGAGCTACGCTCACTAGTTCCAAACTTGGTTTGATCTTTCTCTACTTTCAAAGTTTTTGTTTTGAGAAACATGCAACGACACGCACCTTTTAAACGAGCGTATCCAAAGTATCCCTTGTTTGGGATAGAATCCGGAATAAAAAAAAACATTCATGGCGAAATTTGTAAAAAAGGGTTGATCATCGGCATGTGGGGCAAACCAGATATTTAAATAATTTATACACAAGAACCCAATTTCGGCTTTTTATTGTTTACTTTACTTTCGCTTTCATCGAGTTTTATCGTTGCTCTAATGTGTGTCTTTTTTCTTTTGCAGATAAACGACGTATGAGAGGGATAGTGAGATCTACAATTACACTGATAGCGGAAAGTGCCGACAAGAAAAATCGGGACCACGCTTGTTGCAAGGAAAACATTGTTGCCTTGAGACTTTCGGCAAAGAGAGCGAAGAATAAATCTCACTAATCCTGCTTTCTAACTACCCACAACCCACGGCTAGCGTACACACTAACCGTAACATAAGAGCGATTTTCGTCGCATGCCTTAACCGATTGGACCAAGTGAACAGAACCAACAGGTCAGGAACACTTATAACACTTCTGACTGAGCTCTAAACCCACAGAAAAAAAAGTCCAAAAACAAAACAGTGGCGCACGAAAGCGTGGAAGAGTGCCATCGACGAACAGTAAGGCAAAGATTAGCAACCCGCAATTCTCCCAGACCATCCACAGCGGCATCATCCGCTATGGATGAGGAGCTGGAACGGAAACTATGAGCAATCGTGTGAGGGCTCGAGAGCCCCCAGCGTGGAAGCTTCCGAGTGTCATGCCGCGGGCAATGCCGGACACGGGATTTAGTAGCAGCACCAGCCATTGTAGCAGTAGCAGCCGAACACCGATTCGGTTGGGCACCAGCATCACTAGCAGCAGTAGACGAGACACCAAGATGACCGGCGGCAGGATCCCGCAATCCGCTCGCATGCCCCGCAAGCTCCAGCGACCTTCCGGAAGATCACTTCTTTCGCGTCGCTTCCTCGCAAACCACCTGTCCGCTATCGTACCGATCGTTTTGCTGTTGATAGCCTTCTGCAGTGATTTTGCGTATCTGAGCGGTGATACTGATGGTGGGGGAGTGTTGGCCGATGAAGTGACCACCACCCCGCCCGAGGAAACATGGACAACGTCCAGCAACGAGAACGTTGGCACTGGAGAGGCGGCTCCATTCGGTAAGTACGAAGCAGTGTTTGTTTTCTTACTTTAAAGAAAAAAATGCTGCTTGCATTACTTTCGTCGTATGTCCCTTATATTCCTGGTGCACGAAATGATTAATGATATTTCGCATCCCACATGCTTTACCTTCGAAGCATTTAGCATCTTAAAGCTGTTCCATCCATTTTTTTCATCTGCCTGGTGTATGGATGGGCAAGTAGAAAATAAGTTATTCGTGGATCGATACGCTTAGTATCTCCCTCGGGATGTGTGATATGATTTATGTGTTGGTTATTTTTCTTGCAAATGCTCATGGGCATCTGAAATGGATATCCCAAACGCAGCTTCCGAAGCCATACAATGGATGAGAAAAATTATTCCGAACCGAGATTGATTTTGACGTGCGGTTGGTAATCTAATTTCAATTAAACCCCAGATATTCCTGAGTAGACAATGGTTGTGAAATAAGGAAAATGAGTCAGCTATTACCTTCGCCATGTTATCATTCAGTGGAAACATTATGAACACATTAACCACAAAATATAATGCATAATTTATGTTAAGAGGCACAACTCCCTGGGATGATGAGTCTCACCTCATACCCCGATAGAGTGTTGAGAGGAACGATCGTATCTTTGGATAATTAAATAAATTAACGAACTAAATGAACTCGTAGCAAAAAATTTCTTAACTTATCTTAAAAGAGTCCAGCAGCAGTTACCACCTATCAATGCATAGTAACTGCGTTCATTGAAAGTTATTTATTCATCCAATTACCAAGGACTGGAGAAGGATTTTATAAACTACATAACAGAATATTGTTTCCAAACTCAGTTACTAATTAAATTAAAGTTTCTTTTTTTATTACAAATTAAAATTGTTGATTTAAGGCAAATGCAAATATTCTTTTTTCTTATCATCATCATCCATGTCAGTGATGACAAGTGACGTATACATAATGAAACGATCAGTACACAATGAACACATTCAATAGTAAATACAAAACAGAACAATAATAAATACACAATTCACATTTAGTTTCCATCCATGCTTTTTGTGGCATACGCCATTTATTATTACTAATGATTCTTCTTTTATTGAATTCGTCATTATTCACACAACAGTGGCCTTTACATGAGCTGTACATAATCTCTTGAACGTAGATATATTAATTGCGTTGACAATGCTTCTGGGCAACGTGTTGTCCACCAAATGAATATGGCTTTACATTTCCGATTAATATTATCTTTCGCAACATCAATCAATAATTCCAACAGTGTTAGCAGAAATCATATCCATGTTGTTAAAATTGATTTTCTTGCATGTCATGTCATACATATTGGACATGTAACTAGGACCATATTGTGTCCCGAGCAATGGCCATGGAATAGACATGTTTGTCCATCCAGAGGTTGTTTGTTCGGAACAAGCCGAATGTTGACACATTGTTTCTCATAATTGCCTATTACGTACGCTATCATAGAAAAGTGTTAATATAATTAATGAGTTCCCAGTTTCGTAATTTGTGAAAAATGTACCGCCAATTCAGGATTAGGAGTATAAAGATATTTATGTTACAGCAGTGTACTTTATTTTTTTGAGGATTTACTGAAATAATACAAAATGTTTGGAGTAATTATTAATATTAAATAGAATTATACAAGTATTTATATAAGTGTGCTAACTCCTTAAGGACCATAGTGTTTAGGCTGCATTTTTCGACTTTTGTTTGACTTTTTTACGCGTAGATAAATCACGATAAAATGATAAACGATTTTCCTACAATCATCAAATTGGCCGTGAAATATTTCCGTTTTCCGTACCGTATTTCCGGAGTATTGCTCAGGAATATTGCTACATTTGACATGCATTCAGAAGAGATTCGCACTAGAGGATCTGAATCTGGTTGATATCTAAGTTAGTGTCCAAACCATCGTAACGATATCGGTGTCTGTTAAAAAGGTTTCTACCTTTTCACCGGTCTGGCATATCTGCTGCCACTGACCATTCTACATTGTACGCATAACTTTTACACAACAAATTCATTCGTACTCATACATATATCCCCATACTTGACGCCACAGCTACTAGGGCCAGCATGCCTGTAGATTTCACTGCTCCGTTAACATTAAAATCGCTGCGAATTGGTCTGACCAATTTTTATTACACGCCGTATTACACGCGTATTACACGCCTCGGTAGGCTGGTTCCTCGCCTTCCAAGCCTTAATAGGACGTTCAAAAAACTTTTACGCGATTTATAATCGCGAAATTTCTGGGCTAGTCTCGGACTCCATTCCAATGCTTTACCATTAGATGTCAACTTCTGGATACAGAATCCCTCGAAAGACACCGAGCAATAGCCCAATCGTCCTTCTTTTGTGCACTCGTGTTCAACGCAAAGGACATTGCAGACCTCATTGCTATGATCCTATTTCACATCGCACTCCATTTCCTACGTCCTCGCCCGGTGACGATCCTTTTGTTAATGCCGGTATTTTAACTCGTGTTGCCATATGTTCGACTTCAACATTTCTGACTCTTTGTTTGTGTCCCGCCTCCGGATTTTTTAAAAATCCTAATATCCCCGAACCTTTCCCATCTGCTAGATACTTCTACTTTTTCTACCAGAACTGATGATTTGTTAAACCATGAAGGACAACCATGGTGTCAAAATAATAATAATAACAATACATACATACTTGGGAGATACAACAAATGTAACAATAACATATTAGGTAGGGTCATACAGAAAAATATGTTTTTCTGCTAAAACTATAAACATCCTGAGCTAAGCTGAACGCGAATGGAGTAAACAAATTATTTGTACTAATACATTTTGTGTATGATTTTGGATAATATTCAATGTACCAAATTGTGCTACTTTGAACTTATACTGCGTGTAAAAATTTACTTCATAAAATGGCTCAATATAATATGAGAATTTTATTCCATTTCTCTGTTTTTCTACAGAATTTTAAAATTGTTGCTGCAAAACACGCAAAAAGCATTTTTCATAGCAACTTCTATAATTGGTCAAAACTTTGAGAAATTGTAAGCCACCATGTGTTTGGCGTTTTTTTACCAGCTGGACAGCAAGGCAGCAAATAAATCCGTTTAACGTTGGTGAGAGTCGGCAGATGAAGGGAAATTCATTAGAAATATTAAATAATTGCCCATGGTACGAGGCGTAAAGGTAGCACTAAGATGGTGAAGCGGCGAATGATTGAAGCAACGTGGGTAGAGAGTTTTTGCGCGTTTTCCTCAATTTACCATAAATGTGGCGTAAGCGCCACAGCTCGTGCGTCTCGTTCATCCACCCGCAGGTGTACGCTTTTGGAAGGACATAAATTTTCATCATGATGCAAACCACCTCCCTGAGCACCATTTCACCACTTGACTGGTTTCGGCACGAGCTCCAAAGCACGTTACATCAAGCTTTCGGCACGTTCGTGGACTTTACGAGGGTGGGACCGAGAAGCTGCCGGGATTGGCATGGTTTTGTAATTTAAAATTTTCATTCCCCAAGCGACCAAGTCGTAGTAGCATAACCGTACGGCGGGAAGGCCTCCGAGTTCGGTGCCTCCGAATCGGTGGTATCGATAAGCCCGAAAATCATGGGCCGTGAAAATGTGCCTTTCGCCCCCCCCAAAAAAAAACCCCACATTTACTCGCGCTAATCCCGCAGAAGAAAAAATATTTTGCAACTTAATTAGACCGATGCTCTTGATGCAGCAGTAAAGTGTGGTGTCCGAGCAACGTCAAAAAGGCTTCATCAAACATGTGCGCTGGGAAATTATGATGGCATCAACGCATCATGTGCAATGTTTTTTACGCGAAACAGGCTTGATAACTACCGAACAAATTACATTCACCGGTGAAGGTGATAAAAATGTTGTTTTATCGTTTGCGCTTATCGGTTACTGTCGATTGCGAAAAAAACCAAAAACAAATAGCGAATCTTCGTTATTATCCTTTCCTTTTTTTATCCAATGAGCAAGGAAAACAAAATGACAACCACCGGCACAGCACCGGCGGGTGAGCTATTTGTTGCGCTGGGAATACTAACGCGCCAATGGAACACCAAATTGTGGCAATGATTGAAAGGGCATATATTTTTAATTGTGTTGCCAGGATTGTGTTTACAGTGTCGCCAGACAGCAGATTGTTCGAAATGGCTACAACTTTGGCTACTGAACATACATTGTACTGTAAATTATCAATCGATTTTCCGCTAATGACGTTAATGGGGCTTTCGCAACACAAGCAACACATTTTGATAGACGTTGCATTCAACAACTAACTATGTTATTATCTACTCAGATGAGTATAATCATTAACCGCTTTATGCTACATCGATAATTTGGGAAGTGCTAAATGACACACTAAACGAATTACTTTTGTTTGAAAAGAACTTATGGCAAACCTATTTTCAAGCGGATTGTTCACAAACAGACGCATTCTCTTAATTGTGTTAAGTGGAATAATTGTGCACAAGGATGACTTCGTACATATGTATGAAAAGATGTTTAAATTAATAACATAACTTTACACCTTAAATATTTTTAAATATTTCCATTCCTATATAGAAAATGATAGGTAAGAAATACGCTCATGTTTGAAGGATATTATACAAAGTTTACTTTACCATGCTTGCGCTAGTATTATGTTCCGCTATCGCATGTCAAAATGTGTCCTATTAATATTTGATGTAGCAAAAATGAAGACACTTAAAAACAGGAACAAATGCACGCTTTTATCTTAAACTCAGGAAATTTTGGAAGGTATGGATGAGGATACATTTTTTATTTTTAGTTTGGAACGGGCAAACGCTTAACACTTTGCTAGATTGAATTTGTTGCCTTCCACGGGTGAGCGACCGAATGCCCGTGTGTAGACCTATAGTTGAGCAAAAGATACACCATAAAGAGCGCATTCCAAAGTTGGGTTTGAAAGGTTTGAAATACAAACAAAAAGTACACCAAACGCGAAGTGCCCTTCCAGTGCGTTATTCTGTGCTGTGTTGCGTCAAGCACTGGAAATAAGCACGTGTGTGAGCGAATACTGCCGAGGATTATGTTGCGATTTTTGGCACCTCCAAAACCTAACTAGGACTAAAGGGAATGGAAACACTTCGAGGTGTTGGGATAAAAACCCCGATTGTGTCAGTCCCCTCGTGTGTGTGTGTGTGTATCCTTACGAGGGTGCTAACCGATACCTCCAGACTTTTTTTTGGCTGGGTTATGCGCATGAAAGGGAAATCTGGAAGGTCGGTAAAGTAAGGTTTCTTGAAAATTCCACAGATTTTCGCATGAAGAGCCGAATGGTTCCCATGAAATTTACATGAGATTACAGCTATCGCTGTTGGGTATGTTTGGTGCTATTCTTATTGCTTCTACCTTTCGTTTCCCATGTTCCCGGGAGATGTGTATCCAACTTGTTTTGCATCACTATTGTTACGCTTTTAAAGGTGTAAAATATTTAAAACTAAGTACTTTCATTTACCTGCCGTACCCGTTTTAGACGTTTGAACTTTGACGTGCTTGTTGGAAGTTTCACCGATTACCTTTTTTTGTGCTACGCGTGGTTTAGCTTTTAATAGTACCAGCTGCGCCTGGTAAAGATTTATTTTTGCAATAAAACCACAAAAAGTAACCATTTACTCGGTTTGGTTTACATTTCGCCTCATTACAGAAGATGTCAGACGCGGTTTAATGATTTTTCAGTTTGTTTTGGTTAATTGGAAGAGTTTCATAAAAAGGTTTTAGCTCCTTCTTATTCGGGTGACTAATGAAGGCGCAAAACAGAAGCTACCGAATTGTCAACATTGTCTCGGTTAATTGGTTGTTAATTGCGTTGATAGTAAATCTCGTTAATTGCCGCAAATTGTTCATTTCGAAAAATTGCACCATTATTACAGCTTATAATGGTTATGGCGGATTTTTTGTGATGTTTAGATCAATATTTTTTTTTTACTGATTGCTGTTAGTTTTCGAGAAAGGTAGTCATGCTCATGGTTTATTTCATAGTTATCACCGATACCGATGCTGTGGGGCCTAGGGATCGAGGGACTTTGCACACTTTCGATGCAGATGATTTGTTTCGATCGTTTGTCGTGCTACTTTGCTGTGTTTGGTTACCATGTCCCATCAACTCACAGCATGGTAGAGTTTTGCTCAGTCAATGAATATTTTAATGAAGTCTAGCCGGCAACATAAATTGTGAAGAAAAGGCGCTTGCTGCTTCATTAATGTTTAATTATATATCTACTCTCTTCCTCGGGTGACGCTGTATTTCAAGATACTTTGCCAAAATCTTGAACCCTTTTCTTGTTCAGCGATGAGTGGATACACGTTGTTTGGTGTTTATTTTTCTGATTTTTACGGTGGTTTGATTTATAGCATTTAGTTAATATAAGCTTTTTGCAACCACTAAATGCATCACCGTTTATAAATTATTTATTTTTACTGGGTTATTCTTGGTTTATTTAATATTAAAAAAAAACTATTTTCCATGGGTAGTTTTAAATATTGAGGATTCAGGATTAATGGAATTTATAGATGTATAGAAAAAGGAAATATGGCAACACTCTAATTTGATATTTTCTTTTCTTAAAGTATATTTGTCGTGAAGTGACATTTTCATGTTTGTCGTTTAAAATAAAAATCACACAAACAGTGGATATTACATAAAACAGGAAGAGTAAAACATTTGCTAACAATTTTCTTAACACCCAGGTGGTTGATACTCGTGTATTAAAAGCATAATTTCTACTGGCATGTAAAAGCTTGAAAACTGAAGTATCATGCTTAATACGATGAAAACTATGATACCTGACCACAAATAAGGAAAAAAACCACTGGATTCGCCACTCCGTATCTTCTTTATATTATTCATGTTTCTTTTTGGTTTGTCTCTGCTGGTTTTTGTTGTGTATTGATTAGTTTATTGTTTATTTTTTATTATTAGAAATAGGTTTTCCGTTGTACGCCCGTTTCGCAAACCATTTTTTAAGTAAATAGTTATGTCTAGCCGTCGCTTCACAGTACAATCATGCATGCGTTCCTATACTGGTGTGCGTGTGATAGCCTTAGATGCGACATCCTGCCTATCCGATTGGGATCGAGCAGTGATCAGATCGGTATCAGCATCCGAAGGACCAACAAGGATTGCTAATAAAAGCTGTGGTTCCATTTACATAACTTAATAATAATAATATTACTAACAAATTAGATAAAACTGTTTGATTAATAAAACGTTTAGTATCTTATGTTTTTGTTGAATTCTTCGTATTACTTATATTACGCTGATCAAACAGGACTTGTATATGTTCAAATACCGTCCTATTTTCATCACGAAACAAAGCTAGACAACGATTACGATATTATAATAAATGCTATGAAGTTATTCAATTTATAGAGCATTTGTCTGGGTTGGCAAATGGAGGCGCCTTGTATCTCACAATAAATAATAGTTTTTGCTGTGGACTGAATTATGAATTTACTGCTTACGACCGTTTTGAATTTATGCTTACGAATAGTTTCGACAGGTTTGGAATTTACTACTGAGCATTAACTTCAATGGCATCGACCATTTTTTCCATATTCTATCTTCATGTTATTTATATGATTATGTCAAATTAAATGTACTGCGTGTTTTTTTTTCTATTTTTTATTCACATCAACTGCTAATATTTGATGTTTTTTTATCCATTACAGATGCGTCAATCCGTGGTAGCAAAAAGTTTGGTGATAAATGCGAGAGCACCACTGAGTGTGGCTTCGCCGGATCGTTCTGCGATCCGAAGAAGCATACATGTCAGTGTACTGTCGATTTACCAGCAACCAATCACATTGATAAATGTGGCAAAAGTAAGTAAAATCATCACATCGACTGTATTTCTATCTATAGTGTAAATATGAATTTTACTTTGAGTAATGGTACGTAATTTAATTGCGTACTAATTATGATTATTTTCAAAAGTTTAGTAATTAACGGAAATAGTACAATAAAACGTACTATCAATGCATTTTTTTAACCATGAAATTTTAATTGATCCTCTTTTCGTTGTAAAAAGTTTGACAGATTCTGTGCATTACAATTTTTTAAGGAAGAATGCAAGAATGCTTTTTATCGATAGCACTGAACAAACTGAAGCGTCATGCTATTTGAAAATAGTTTGTTCCCATCCCTTGCCGCCATCGTTTTCCTATTGCTAGTTACCACTATCGACAAATGGTACGTATTCTATCTTTCCTGTCGAATGCTGCTGTGGTACAGATGTATCCAGTTTCCCGCTTCATTCATCATTACTGAAAGCTGTCTATGATAAAATAGACATGCTTTACTTTTGTTCCGACGCCACTGGGTGATACAACGTAAGGAAAAGTGCTTCCTGATCATCCTACATATATGTTCAGACATTTTATCCTATGGTGGTTTCGAGCGGTTTTTATCCATAATCGTTTTCAGCGCAATTCAATTTACATCTTATGTATTTTTGTGCTCGATGGTGTTATGCACCAACGGTTTGTACACGTTCGATTACAATCTACATGTTACGGATGCGTCTCTTCTTTGTGTGTTGTGAATGCTGTAGTTATGGTTGTCAGACACAGCTTTACCTACATTGTGTAAACTGCCGTTGCACATACGGAAATTGGCATGAAGGCAGTACAGATAAATCTGATCACAGTTGTAGGAAGTGTCAACTGACAATAAATGCATTACCACGCGCTCTGAGAGTTTTTCGCTTCTGTATATCTTTGAAATGTTCAGAATGAAGATATGGGCCATATTTTGAAAAAATATTTTTCATATTCGTTAGTGGAAATATTGTTGTTTGTTTTTTTTTTATAAATAAAAAAGACATTAAGAATGGGAAAACTCATAATCCATTAATCATCATTTTTACGTACAATAATGTAAAATATACATGAATACTTAAAACTAGGTTTATATAATTCAGCTATTGCGGTTGGTAAACGGTAATGTCACGGTGTGTTAATACCACTCCTTCCTGTTCTTTTCAATTCTTTTCTCTTTATCATTTACGTCCATGTCTGACATACAAGCGTACCAAACAGACAAATCCCCTTTTGGAAAATGAAAATTGTGCCATCGCATATTAAACATGAACATGACCGCTACGTATTGTAGCACCACACATCCGGTGTGTGATAAATATTGCAATTTTCTGGTTGGTAGAAGCGACCACCAGGATGCGGAAAATGGTAGGAAATGCAAAAATAACTACCGATTATCCAATTCCGGCAATATCCAGCGCGGTATGTCCACTAGGAAGATTATGATTGCACAAACCGCGTGACATGAATCGTTTAGTAGTATCGAAGTCTCGAAGGACTTTTCTGTAATTTATGTTAGTTAAAAAATGTTATACAACTTGTTAGCATATGAAGACATCTACGTAAAATCGTTATTGTTGTTTTGATATTTATTTTATGTGTAAATAATAATTTAACAAAACCGACTAAGTCGAGTTTAAAATTAAAGACTTTGAAACTTTGAAACGGAAAGGTACCGAAACGTGAAACATTGCTTACCAAATATTTAATGAAAGGGATCAATCATTTCACCTTTGGCGAAGAATGGAAATTTAGCATTTCCGTCCTGGTTTCCATTACTTCACTTCAATGGTTACGCTAGTCAAAGGGTCGACGTCAAATGTTATTGACACGAGACAAGATTATCTGAAACTAATTAACTTGTCTTATTTCCTTTACCTTTTCCAACAAGGGTAAGGTGAACGTATGGGGATAAAGTTAAAAGCAAGCTAAAGCTAAAACTGCTCGGTGGCTAAATTGTGGGCTTTGTTTGTGGTTGACCGACCGTGTTTCTAACAAGCTACCCTTCGAGAAGCGGAGACCACTAGTTTTTGGTTTGGTAAAAGATACTTTAACGTCCGTAGGATTAAACTATCGCGATACCGATGTCGTGACATC
Source organism: Anopheles funestus (assembly GCF_943734845.2). Classification (NCBI taxonomy): domain Eukaryota; kingdom Metazoa; phylum Arthropoda; class Insecta; order Diptera; family Culicidae; genus Anopheles; species Anopheles funestus. The sequence goes on from NC_064598.1 coordinate 55,629,173, forward strand.
GATCGTTATCGGTGTTGGAAATGTTTTTTTTCACCCTAGATTACTTTACATATTCGTAAGTCAGCGAATGGGCAGGCACTCTTTAGCTCCAGTAATATGAAGGTTTGGTACAATGTATTCCTGCCAGATGGGAGGGGTTCATCATGTCAATCGATTTTGGCATTTGAATAAACCATGTTACATTCCAACAGTGTTCTTTGTTTTGGATATATGTATATAGCAATTGATTTGTTTAAAGTTAATTCTAAAGTATTTTACAGTTGGCCAGTTATTTATATTTTTATGTTTTAAAAATTTCTATAATAAGCGCTTGTTTTCGAAACTCGCTGCAGGAATCAATTTAGTAAAATTTCGGTTTAGAAACTCACATAAGAAAATTGCTTTCTTACATAGGTTTGCAGTAATAATTTTGGAAGTTGATTGTGCCAACCCAAACATTAACTATGCTATAGATTAAATCAAGCGCCTTACGATGTACAAAGCGATCAGGACAAAAAGAAACATAACTTGTGAAGAGCAAAAGCTTTCCAACCCTTGGAGCAGAGGAGGGACACAGCAAACCACTGAGGGACAACACAGCAAAATGAACGGTTGACTTGAGGTTGCGTGTTCCAAAATCAGATTCTTTACGGGCAGGAGGTAAAGTAAACAGTTGTGTAAACAAGCCGGAATTGTGTGAGACATTTTCCCAAAAGTGTCCCTGATAGCACTTTCCATTCAGTAAAATATTTCTAGAAGACAAAGGATAGAGAATCGAAAAGCTCCTTCGAGATAAACTTAAATAAACTTCCATATCAATTGTCACGCAGTGTACCACACATCTGCGCTAGTGATAACAAGGGTTAAGAAAACGAAACATTTGATTTGGGCACATTGTTTACTTAACACTTTCAAATTTTCAAGAACTGCCGACTCGAACGATTTGTTAAAATTAGCAGTAGATAAATTAGATGATTCTACATCTTTTTTGCTGTTACATTTACTGTGTTGCGATAACATGCCTTCTTTTTGTTTTTATTTAGAACGACAAGTGAACGAAACATGCTTCTTCAGTGAACAATGCGAAGCTATGACAGAACAAACGGAATGTCGTGATGGACGGTGCATCTGCCTTTTTGAGATGAATCCTTTCTTCAAACCGGATGGCAGCGTCGAATGTCGAGGTAGGAGGTTTAGTGCTTATGCTTATGTTTCGAAGGAAACAATTATTTCACTAAATTGCAACACTATTGTTTTTCTCTTTCGTTTCGGACATCTTCTAGCCCCGATCAATAAGCCGATAGAACCGGAAAAGTACATCGATCCGGCAATGATTGGTGTTCTAGTGGCAATGGCAGTCATGTTTATCATCATTTGCGTGGTCCTTCGCTTATTCAGCAAGTAAGTGTTTCTAACAAATGTTCCTACTCTTAAGCTAATCATTGGTCATAAGATTGCTGTTGTTGGTTGCACCTTCTTTGCCATGTTCTTCAACCAATTTCCGGAAGAAACCATCCGGGATTTGGAGTAGCTTTTGGGGTGTATCAAACTCTACCATTTGTCCAGCATCTATAACCAACACTCGATCATTGTCCAAAATTGTATGCAAACGGTGTGCTATCGTCAGAACGGTGCAATCATGAAACTGTGTCCTGATTGTACGTTGAATCAGTGTGTCCGTTCTGAAAAAAGAATGGTTAATTAAGCGATGAAACTTTATTTCCTTTTTCGCTAAACCTACTTGGGATCCACGCTGGCGGTGGCTTCGTCGAGTATCAATATTTTACTGCCCTTCAGGATCGCCCTAGCCAAACAGATCAATTGCCGTTGGCCAGCGCTCAAATTGGTGCCTCCTTCCGACATCTTCGTATTTAAACCTCCGGCTAGTGCGCTTATGGTGGTTTTTAATTCAACCTGTTCGATGTCGACCGGTTTCGAAATTGTTAAACAGTAGCCGAAAGTTAACCACGGGTACGGGATATTCATTTAGAAGATAAACAAGAAAAGTACAATATAAAATGAACCCTAAAAATTGCGAACGCACTGTACCGCTACGGGTATAAAAAATGTGCTAAACGTTCAAATTGGTGAAGAAATGTGTTACGATTAAATATTCAACCTCCGGTGGCTTACCTGCTCGAGTGCTTTCCACAGTCGCTCATCTGGCGTCCGCTCGTCCGGATCCAAATTGCTTCGCAAACTGCCTGAGAATATGACCGGATCCTGGGGAATTATCGAGATGCGGCCACGACACTGCCGCAGCGGCACCGAACCGATATTGATTCCGTCAATCTCGATGATACCATCACCGTCGTGCAACGGTGTTAGACGAAAGAGTGCCTGAATTATTGAGGACTTGCCAGCGCCGGTACGCCCAACAATTCCAACATGCTCCTACGCATGGTTTCATGACCAGGCAGTAGTAGTAGAGGTAGTAGTTGTAGCAGCAGGTGGTAGGTTACCCGAGTCGGAAAATTTGCCGGAAAGAAAGAACATGACCGGTGATGAAATGACGGTTCTTTTATTTCCTATACCTTTCGTCATAATGGAACTGACTTTTTTTTCTTTTTTCGTAAAATGCTCTCAAATTGAGGCGCAAAAAAATGATAAGGGTTCGAACGGACGAAGCACAGAAGGGATGTGTATTTTATTTTAAGCAAAAACTGAAACACCTAAAACCTGCTTCATTTCACCATGGGACAAAGAATAACAGTGAAGGTAACGATCGTTGATAACGTCTCGAAATGGATCATGCAGGTGGTAGAGATATAAGGGTTAGTAAAAATCGAAACGAACCGAAGATTCGACAGTTATGGTTATAATTTAATCAACCGAAGATAAACCGAGTCAATTCGGGCCAATCACACGCGTCGCCCATTTTCGTCCGAGATGTGTACGTGTTTTTCAATTATAAATCAAAGGCATTCCAAGGACAGTAGCAACACTTTTGCAAAAAAATTATCTTTCGCACGCATGGGTTAGTGTTTTAAACTATTCAGGATATTGCTTCGCTTTTATACCACCCATCTGCTCTAGCACCACAACCTTTTTCGAAACAAAAGTGCTCGAATCAGTGCACGTAAAGCAGTAAAACCTATTTTTGTGGTTGGTCTCCATTCGCTCGAAAGAACTTTGCTAGCTGGGATTGTTAATGGAACCATAGGCTAGTGGTGGTTGGACTCAACTCAATGAGAATCGATTGCTTAACCGGGTGTGACGCTTACCTTGGGTTTTATGTCGAAACTCAGCTGCTTTAGGACTGGGCTCGAGGTGGGCGTGTAGCGTAGATAAACTTCGCGGAAAGTTATGCCGGGATTTTCGGGCCACGCTTCACTGCGTACCGTTGTTTGGACACCCGGTGCCAAGTCCGTTTCAGGTACGAGCCGGGCGTATTCTAGCACGCGTTCTACCGATGTCATTTGATTTTCCAGCTCGGCCGTTTGTCGAATGCCCCAGTTGCACATTCCAATGAGGTTGAGTACCTGCGTTATGGCCAGCCCGACGTTCCCGCTAATGATGTCTGGGGCGACGGTGCAACATAAGCGTGGTCTGTTAGACAACTACACTCCAACTGCACATAGTGAGAGAAACTTTTGTTTTTCGATTACTCACCATTCCCAATCACCAGAAAACTCAAAACAACTGACGCAATGTACAGCAGACAAATAACGTCCAACCAGAAGGCGAAACCTCGAGTTGTGGCACCGAACAGAAACGCCGCCGATGTGTTAAGATCCTGATACCGGTGGAATGTATCTTCCAGAAAGCGTTCCGCACCAAATGCACGTATCGTGGTTAACCCATCAATCGTTGCATTGGTATGCGTGAACACTGGACTGCGGGCTAGTTAGGAGAAATGGAATGGATGAAACGCTCTATTGGTTCACGAAAGGCTCACGTTACCGTTGATTAAAATCACTTACTGATGGCTTCAACGCGCTTCACATTTCTTGCCGTTTTTAGAAACACAAACCGTAGAAGATAAAATACGATCCCCATGATCGCCGTTGGTATTAGTAGCCAGTAGTTAGCTAACGCTACTATCACAATTATACCGGAAAGCTCTAGGAAAAACTGCAAACATAGTGGAAGCTTAGCTAAACGGAACTGAAACAGGAAGGGTTTTTACCAGTCTATCTTACGTATATACTGTCGACCATGACGGTGGGTAGGCTGGTATCGACTAGTCCGATATCTTTCGAGAAGCGATTCATTACCCTGCCCGATGGATTCTGATGGAAGAAAAGCATAGCGGTTTCTGACACTCCGCGATACAGTGCTGCATGTAGATGTAGGGATGCTTTAAGACACATTTCAAAGAAGGCAAAGGAATTTGCTGTCAGTAGGATGGTGACGATAATCGCTCCAGCGTAAAATAATACATGATCGTCGGTTGTCCAGCGCGCTTCAAGTGTATTGGCAAACGTTTCCTCCCAATCCACCCTGAGGAAGAGAAAGCAAAATTGAGTTTTTCCGCGTACTTGAACTTGTTTTTCCAACTACCCTCACTAACCATATGAACACGAAGTAATCCGTTCCTGAGCAAGCTATTTGGAAACCTATCATTAGTAATGCCGTGAAAAAAACGAATGAAACACTATTGACAGACTTCAAAAAGTCTAAGTACACTTTAAACTGAACAGTGCCATCTTCTTGCCCTTCCTTCTCTTTACGCTCTGATGACAGTGGTTTCTCTTGACTCTTGCTGGATATATTGGAGTCATCTTCCTTTCTGCGCTCAGGAATCTCTTCTTCCGCTGGATGTTGATGCATCGAGAAATTGTTCGAATGGAAGTATTTCGACAACTCCTTACCATAGTTTCCTTGTGCCGCGAGTCTACCATCTTCCACTATGAGAATGTGCTCCGCCTGTTTGATATACTTTAGCTGATGGGTCACTAATATGCAGAGTTTTCCCTCCAGGAAATTTCTTATAGCTTGCTCGAATATAACATTTGCTACATGGGCGTCCACGGCAGATAGAGGATCGTCCAGAAGATAGATATCCGCACAACGATATAATGCACGAGCCAGGTTGATTCGGGCTTTTTGTCCACCACTCAAGCTATATCCTCGTTCGCCAACCATAGTTTGGTCTCCATGCGGCCAGATTGCAATGTCCCGTTCCAATGCACAAACCTTTAATACAGTGCAATATCGTTTTTCGTCGAATTCTTCTAGAAAGATCACATTCTGCTTGACCGTGCCTTCGAACAACCAAGGGTGTTGTGAGCAATAGCTGACGGTACCGTTCACAGTGACCTGTCCCTTAGTTGCAGATTGTTCTCCGATGATCATATTCAACAGTGTTGATTTACCGGCACCAATCGAACCAATGATCGCTACCGTACGGTGTTTCATTGAGTCAACCCGGAAGGATATGTCTTGAAGCGAGAATTGTGAATTTGGCCAAGTGCTGTGCACTGCAGTAAACTCAACAAATGGATCGCTGCTTAAGTGGCGGTTAAGAGATCTTTGTTTTTGGTGCAAATTGTGTACACTTTTCTGAAGAAGAAAATCCTGTATTCGCTTTAACGAGATCCAACCTTCGGCGGCAGACGTAACGGCAAGCGGCCAAAACTCAACCATCGAATGATGTATTACGCTGAAGAATGAAATTAACATATAGACGCGTCGTGCTGTGATAGCATTGTCAAAGTACACGTATGCGACCAATGTTAGAAAAATGGACACTTTCGGTACAACGCGAAGCGCGAAAAGTGCCGACTTGATGATCGCACTGCCACGCAGTGCCTTCACCTCTTTGTATCGTAGTTTGCGCAACATTTGCTCGAAAGGTAACTCCCATACGTACATCTTAATGACCTGAATGCCGTGAATGATTTCATTTGTAAGACGTACCCGCTCGTCGGTAGCCAACGCTGCCCTCATTCGGAATCCCGCCGATTTCTTGCCCAGCCAGGCTTGAATTGGTATGAAGAGTAGCAAAAAACCTATCCCAATGAGTCCAGCAGGTCCTATTTCACGGTACACAAATACGGCAACAATCACAAGCTCGACTGGTCCCTTCCAGAGATCGTGGAAGAATATTACCGCATAATCGAACCGGCTAACGTCGTTTGCCATCAAATTGATTACCGTTCCAGACAATCCGTCGGTGGTGTTACTCAATCTAAGTATCTATAAGATAGAAGATGGTGGTCCATGGAAGTGTTTTGGTCGTAAAATTCGCACCAGTGCGCGGTATCGCTTTACCTTACGATAGATCAGTGCACAACAGCCGATACGAATCTTCATGCCTACTTGCAGCAGATATAGCTGATAACAATGAAATATTGCAAGCGGGGCCAAAACGGTCATAACAATACCCACCGCATATCCATAGGCGGCTCCTAACGATGTTGCAGACTCGTCATCTCCTGCCGTTGCGGTACGTAGCGAATCAAAATAAAGAATCAGTTGCCCAAGTAGAAACGGTTGACCTATTCTGCAATTTGAAATTATCATTATATTACAATGTATACAATGTATGTTACTTGCGTTTTGTTACGTTACAACATTAAACATTGAAACACAAACAGGGCTGATATACAAATTCTATCCGTACCATTTAGAACAAATTTCAACAAATTAAAGAACATAAAGCCAATCAGCTATCGATAGCAAAGTACGGCTAACGTGCCGGTCAATTAGCTCAGTTAGCAATAAATGGCTAATCAAAACGTCCGGTCTGGATTCAAATTACAACTGGAAAAGGTTCTTATACGAAGCACTTAATTGTTCTGGACCAGGCCATGACCGAAATTGGTTGTAGATCCAAGTAAGCAAAAGAAGCAAGCGATTTGTTATGTTTTTTTTTGCCAAATTACAAATTCCGTGACTATAGAAATGGGTTTTAAAGCGAGCAATATCGTCTCGTCGGAGCCGTTTTAACCAGAATAAAAATGAACGAATTTTTTCGTGAGGATATTTACGCCATCAAGTCATTCGTTAATGTACTTAGAACGAAACGATTGAAGAATAAGACGATTACAAAGATTAAAGGTTTTTACGTCAAATTTAACTCAATCACACAAATTGTTGTCCAAACGGTTTTCTAGTGATAGTATCGATAGGCTTCAATAAATCGTAATAGATGATCACGTAACAGTTCCACCAATTGCACAGCACTGTACCTTCGCATGAAATTTCTCTATTGAATGAATTAAGTAATGAATTAAGTTTTCCTTATTCCTTAAAATTTATTGACGAAAATTGAATTCATGACGATTCCCAAGAGATCTACTTAAGTTTGGCACGAATTTTAACCGTGGACTGTAAACTGGTTCATTATCAGACAGTCGTGAACCTCGCAACCTGACCATTTTGTCTATGTGCCATGTTGTTTGATTTAAATAACAAAATAAGTATTCTCTACGAATAGTGGTTTACAACATGTACAGCAGCTCATAACACTCAACACACAATCCATCTTATGACATCATGATATGAATGTGACAATATTGGGGTTACTTAAGAACATTATGAGAAATATGATTTTAAAAATAATTATTCAGTTTTTGTTTCAATAATATTATCGAATTTGAATCGATCGCGAGAAGCATTCATTTGTTTCCATTATAAGTATAGGTGTAGAAAAACACATTAATATACATAAACGAGGTTAAAATTAACAATCGCATAAAGCATTACTTAATCGAACAATATTTTGGGTTGTGTGCATTTGGAAATGTTTCGAAGTGAGCAATATTCGTATGAATCGTGTTCGTGTAGATGAGGTTCTATTTATTAAAAAAAAGAACGCTATATGATGGTCTAGGCCACCATTTTGATTTCCAAAAAAAAAACATCTTGCGTTATGGTAAATGCCTAATATAACGGGGCATGTGCTGTATAAATTGCTTGGGAGCGATACCACTACTTTTTCAAGTACACCTTCCTGAGATCAATATGAAATTCATAAAAATATATGACAATCGTTCCAGACAGCAGCGTATGATGGAAACATCAGACATCCAAAGCTAGAGGGCGAAGATTACAACCACGAACACAAAGCCCCAAATGACGCTTTCACAGAGTCAAATCATTGCTTCGTTCTGATTTTCACTTTCTTTCCCACCTTCCATGTGCTTTTGTTTGGTTGGATGAATTTAAGTATCTCGTTAGCATACCAAAGCACGCTGTCCACGTTTATATTGGATTATGAAAGACGATGTTTTTCTGCTACACTTCACAAGTTCCGTTCCCAAACCGCAGGAAACAAACGAAAACGCAGAACAGCTGCGACATGCGGATGATGACGATGGTGGGAAACAAAAACCTTGCGCCTCCTTGCTCCATGGAAACGCAGGACACTATCACTCACCTGCAGGCCGATTCGATAGAGCTGTAAACAAATCCAAACACCAGCACTCCGACCCCGTACATGCGTAATACAGCCCGAAGGAGGCTCCATGGCGGCGGGAGTTTGTTTTGCTGCGCTGGCTGGGGTTCACTTTTCATGTCGTCTTGCGTTTTGCGTTCGTCATCGATCGATCCATCCTCGAGCGTATTGCGGCGCGATACTTCCCGTTGCCATTGTTGCTCGAATGATGCACCGATTTGTGCACTACGGTGTGCTGACAGGGTGTCATAAATGTCGTTCGGTACGATTTGCCTTCGTACGCCAATGCGAAGCAGGTCAAGAAGCCACCTTATTATAGGTTTCACACAACCACAACAATCCAACACAATTTGTTGTAAAAAAACACGTCAACGGAAAAACCAAGAAATAATATCAACGATTTTAGCACACGATATGGACAGTTTCACAGTATATTAATCTGTTTACCAGAAAAAATAACGCGACAGGGCATTCGCGGTAGCGTAGGGATGTATGTTCGCCCAAGGATGTTTATTGTCCGGGCCGTCAATTTTTGTTGAAGCTTCCATGTGTTAAGAAAAACCTATCACAACTGAATCGACCGAAAGCATCCAAACTTTAGAGTACCCATCAACTGACTGTCGTTAGCAAGTTACAATGTCTCGTATCGTTTCTAGTGTCTCCGTTATGCGTGATAACGGTTTCACGAGACATCTCGTACAATGTTTTAACGGCTAAGATCCATTATCAGCGTTATCACGCACATTACTATCAGAGCAACACTGAGGCTATCAGCTGATCGTGCCGTGAGGCAGTGGTACAGAAGAAAACGTGCCAAAATTGACAAAGCCTTGATATTCGTTTATTGTATGATAAGCTTGCCGGTTACATTCGCTTAGCACATGCTAGTTGAGGTACATTGGTTAATCGACCGTCTGCGGCTGGATTGCATTGAATGTTATCCGAATAATTCATTCTTTGCATCTGTTACATTACATTCCCGATGTAGTAGAACCGTCTGGTGCGGAATCAATCTGCTTGCGTCAATCGTTTGGTGTACGCTTGATAAGCTATAGTGGTTAATTGTTGCGCGGTAGATTCTTCCATTTCGTTAACTAACCGCTTCAGGACACCATCGGAACGTTGCAGAAGCTCGTAAGGATGCGCGTATTCGACCGCTCTGCCCGCATCCATTACTAGCACTCGATCGCTATCCATTACGGTATGCAAACGATGGGCTATTGTTATAACAGTGCACCGTTCGAATTGATCTCGGATGGTTTTTTGAATCAAATTATCGGTTCTGGAAAGAGAAACAAACAGAATGAATAGCTCTATGTATGAGTGTGTCCGCTGAATATTTGCTACATACTCTGGGTCGACGTTGGCAGTAGCTTCATCCAGAATGAGTATAGGATTGTTGCGGAGAATAGCACGCGCCAAGCACACAAGCTGACGCTGACCCATGCTAAAGTTTGCACCACCATCGGACATTTTACCATCCAACGTACCCTCCATCGCCTTAACTACCTCCTTCAGCTCTACATATTCTAGCGCATTCCAAAGCGTATCGTCACCATGTTGCTTGAAAGGATCCAAATTTTCTCGCACCGTACCGGAAAACAGAATCGGATCTTGTGGAATAATAGAGATCCGTTTACGCAGATCGTGCAATCCCACCGTACCAATGTCAACGTTATCAATGCGTATGATTCCTTCATTAACGGCCAACCGGAACAGTGCTTGAATGATGGACGATTTGCCTGCACCTGTTCGACCGACGATTCCTATCTTTTCGCCTGCGCCCATCGACATATTGAGGTCTCGCAGAACCGTGTTCGATTGTGACGAGTAACGCAACGAAAAGTGCTCGAACCGTATCGATCCCTTTGCCGGCCAGTCGACAGGAGGTTTGTGTTTTCCGATTGACACGAGCGATGCTTCCGGTTCGACCTCAGCATACTCTACGACACGCTCGACGGATGTCATTTGATTTTCTAATTCCGCCGTTTGTCGCATACCCCATTGGCACATGAAGATCAGGTTGAACACTTGTGTAATAGCCAGCCCCACATTGCCACTCATTGCTATCGTATCAAGGAGGAAAAACAGGTAGAACAGTATGGTTATTATAATCGATTAGTGTTCCCCACCTGCACGTACTACTTACAATTTTCCACCATCAAAAAACTTAAAGTTACCACGGCGATGTACAGAACGCACACCAGCTCCAACCATTGGGCGAATGCGCGTGTTGTCGCCAGAAAAAGATACCATGCCGAGGTGTTCAGATCTTGATGTTTATCGAATTCGTCTGCCAGAATTTTCTCCACCCCAAATGCACGGATGGTACTAAGACCTTGGAAAGACGCATTCGCATGAGAGAATATACGGCTCCTCGCTAGAAAGCACATAAGAAAGTTAGCAAAATAGCTTGTAAAAAGTTTTGTGCACAAATATTTTAAGGATTTATGCTTCTGCACACATACTCGATGCTTCTACTCTCTTGATGCTACGGGCAGTGTTGGTGTATATGTGACGTAGGAAGTAAAAAATGATGGCCATGACCAGTGTTGGAAACAAAAGCCAGTAGTTCACCACCGCTACCAGCACGATGATCGCGGAAAACTCTACAAAGAACTGCGACGCGTTTGCGCGATAAAAAAATAAAGAGTAAAGTTTTATTTAACGAGCGAAAAAATACTTGTTGTGCGTACTTACCAGAATGCAGTCCATCATCGCAAACGGAAGAAAGGTATCGATGCAACCAATATCGCGTGAAAATCGGTTCAGTATGCGCCCGGATGGGTTTGTGTTGAAGAAGTACATCGTCGCACGAGTAATGCCGCGGAAAAGACGATCATGCAAGCGTATTGTGGCACGCAGACAAATGTAAAAGAATAGAAAAGATCGGCTCAAGGACAGCACGAACATAAACAGCATCGCTATCGCATACATCAGTATATACTGGTGGCGGGACAATCGAGTAAAGATGCTTCCTTCCAGTTTTGATGGGATTGGAAGAATAACGTCATGGTCGTCGGTAATATTATGGTCCGCACCCATCTCCGTTCGATTGCTTTTCAACCGTTCGAGAGCGCTTGAGTACTCTTCCCAGTTTACCCTACAAATGGAAAAGAAACGTTCTCAGTGCATCTCGAAATGAAAGGAAAGCGAATGAATATTAATCCTTTCTCACTATATGAACATCACGTCTCGTCAAGTGCATGAGTGAACCGTAAATATTCAATCTCTTGAATAGCTGTTCGGAATATTTTTTGTATTTTTTTTATAATTGACTTTGCATTTCGCAAAGGCTAATTAAATTCATACACCGTTTGTTTAATAAAATATACAACTTTTCACAATCTTATTACCATCAACGACAATGAAGCACATTGCCATTTTTATAATGAAACAGCTGATTGGTTTTTTAAGGTCAATAAACGAAGTCGATAAATGGCAAGATTAAAAAAGAAATGTAATATCGAAAATGATACACAAGTGGATGAAATGGGTAGACGGTCTTTCATCGCGCTGGGTTTCGCGAAATAAGAACCAAACACTCTTTTCTAACTACACAAAATCTCCTAATGGTCACGTCCATCACAGAATTACTCTTTTTAGGAACATCCCTTTTGGAGCGTCCGTCCATTACGATTGGAAGCTTGGTTATTAGCACCAATCGACACGTAGTCGTTGTAAGGATCTTAAAGCTTGTGTTTATGTTTTTTTTCCTCGGCCCAACTTCATATTGATATTAATTTACACTTACCACTGGGAGATGTAGTAATCGATACCACTCATGCTAGCCTGCGCCAAGAGAAACAGGACAACATCCAACACCAGCAGAAGGTTGCTTTCCACCGCAACAAAAAAGCTCTTGTACACTCGCCACCCGATACGGCCGGTTAGTTGTGATTCTTTATGGAGGTGATTTGGATCGTCTTTCACCGTACCATCTTCAGATGGGTTTGATCTTTTCTTCGCTCCACGACGTTCTTCGCGGTCATCGTACCCATCAAAAACCATGCTGCTCGAAGAAAATGGCGACGGTTGGTAAATGGACTGGTGCTGTTGATGCGCTGGCTGGTGTTGTGCCGGTGTTGGATGAATGGAGAATCTTCTTTCCTGCAAAAGGTTTAAAGCAATACAAAGTTACTAATTATGGTATTGTGTTCATTTTTTTCCTACCATGTTACACACGCGCCAATTGACACCACGCAGTGTTATACATTAGAGGCAATTACTGTGGTTTTTGTTGTGCATTTAAATATTCAATAAACGCATCACTATACTATAAATCCCTATGCGGGTTTCGATGGCTTGCTTCGCGTTTAGCTATCGTGATAAAATATGCAAATTACATTTCCACCGGTACAATGCCGTTGTGGAACGAAAATTAGTAGACGCCGTGTAGCCGCTCCCTCTGGTAGGATGAGTGAAATCGAATTCATTTCAATTTTGAAATGTAAAAAAAACGCACTACGGTACCTTCACGTGCGGTCACTGATCGAAAGTCGGATAAGAAAATCGCTCATTTTTCTAATTCGCGGCCGCGGCTATCCAATGCTGTGGCCGCGCCGGACGACAGCCATGCGACATGTTGATAGATAAAACTGGGCAAAAATAGCACGCTACACCTACCGTCATTCTATGCGTCTCGGGCTTACTGCCGATATCAATGCTGATGGTGGTGGTATCATATTCAATCCCATTGTTCACGGCACTATCGACTTTCCGTTGCTGCTGTCCGGTATGCTTGTCTAGGGTGCTGCAAAGTTGCTCTGTCGAGGGCAATGTAGACGGGTCATCAGACGGTGATGCGTTGCTTTGTTTCCGTCCCCGTCCATCGTCTCCGTGATGTGGTTCGCTCAGCATGGTAGTAAAGTGCCCCGATTCTGCCAGCGTGCGGAATGATCCCTGCTGTTCGACGTTTCCCATATTCATTAGCACGACATGCTCCATGTCCTTTAAGTATTGGAGCTGGTGCGTTACTAGCACGCAAACTTTTTCCTGCAATTGAAAATTTTTGTGTAAGCTACTGCGGTATTATGTTTTTATATTTGTATATTTGTGAGCCGGGAAACAAAGCCGTTTTTACGCCTTGCTAAACTTTGCGGACCTGTTATTGCTTTCTGTGTGTGTGTGTGTGGTTTTTAGCATGGTTTATGAACCCCCGTGCGAGAAGAAACATATGCATGTACTTGCAAACAAAAAGAAGAATTCAAAGCCTTGCAAGCCTTGTAATGAACAAAGAAATTGTAGGCAAACGAAGGTAGAATGTGGGTGAAATAGTTGTTACCAGCACGCATTCGTATGGCTTAAACGCTAACGAATCACGCGGCTCTTCTTCGTGCTATACAAAATGTGTGTTATTTGAGATTTATTCGATATGGTTAGAAATACTGCATGGTAACACAAAACTCAACAAACTGCTTGACTCAAATAAATTTGAGAAATATTTAGTAAATGTATAACTCTCACGAACATCCAAAGTTGTGATAACCGAAGAACCTAATGGAAAGCTTTATCTCACCTTTAAGTACTTCACGATACACTCCTCGAAGATGTGTTTGCCCACGTGAGCATCCACCGCGGATAATGGGTCGTCTAGAAGGTAAATGTCTGCCCGACGGTAAATGGCTCTTGCCAGGCTGATCCGAGCACGTTGCCCACCGCTCAAACTAATACCGCGCTCACCCACGATCGTTTGATCTCCATTGGGCAGAAGCTGAAAATCTCGATCCAAAGCACAAACCGATACCACCTCCCGGTAGCGTTTCTCCTGGTAGTCCTCGGTGAAGACGATGTTGTTTTTAACCGTTCCCTCAAACAGCCAGGGTTCCTGTGGTGCATAGCTAAGATTCCCGTTGATTTCCAATCGGCCCTCGTCCAGCTCAAGCTCGCCGAGGATAACCTGGAGCATGGTCGATTTACCACTTCCCACCGAACCAACGATTACACACGGCTTTTTCTTGTCTACAGTCAGTGTTACGTTTTTTATTCCACTAGCTGCAAATAACAGTAAAGTGTTTTAGCATGTTGTTTAGGGTTTCCTCAGGCAAGAACAGTTTGCCAAAGCAGTACAGTACCTCGTACATTATCTTCACCGTCGGAAGCTGGCAGATCCTTTTCCCAGAGAGCCGTTGCGTTGCGCATAAAAATTCCTTGCCGCGTTACAGCTTTTCTGTTAATGAAGCGCCTGCTGCGAGGCACATTTTTGCTATTGCTACGGGCGTTTCCTTCCGGACCTGCGTTTGCTACACTGTCCACCCCATTCCCATTACGGACGGGTGGCAGTAGCTCGCAAGCACTCTCATCTACCGCAGTCTCCTGCACCGTCTGTTTGGGCCGATCCGGTCTAAACTTTCGCTCGTCCAGCAACAGAAAGTCCTGTATTCGTCTTATCGACACCAGTCCCTCGTGAACGGATGTCAGTGCCAGCGGCCAAAAGTGTAGCATCGAGCTGTACAGCCAGTTAAAGTAGGAAGTCACGATGAACACCCGCTTTGCGGTGAACACGTTTCCGTACAGGACGTACGCGACTAAGCTTAGAAAGATGGCCACACGTGAAACGAGATTGAAAGATAGCAGACCGGCGCGTATAAATAGTGTTCCCCGTATCCCGTTCACCTCTTTCCGCCGGATACGGTCCACCATGCGGCTAAAGCTATCCTCCCAGGCGTACATCTTTATCACTTGAATGCCCTGTATGATTTCGTTCATAAACTGTATCCTCCGGTCGGTTCGATTGGCCGTTTTCAGCCGATAAAGTGCCGCCTTCTTGCCAAGCCACGCTAAAAGAAACAGATATTTATTTATTTGCATTTCAAATCTCAACCGGTTCTGGCTGTTGTATTGTATTATCGATTTGTTGTTCCAATATATGTTTTTTGCAATACGAATCGAACCAAAAGTATTTATTTATATTTATTTTATTTTATACAGCAATGAGCCATATTTTCAAAATATGAAGATGAAGATTTTTAAAATTGTGATCTCTTTGGAAAATGGATGCATAATTGTATACTCTTCCAACGTATACATTTTAATTGACTGACTGCTAAGTGACTTATCAGAAACTATTTTACTTGTTCTTAGTGTTTGGTTTTACAGCCTCAGAAGGCTTTGTGACCCTTCTTGGCTTTTCTTGATTTATCAAGGATTTCATTTATCTAAAGCTGAATAGTCAGTCCCAAGTCCAATGGGCTGCTTCAATATTGTGATAATTGGTAATTGTACGGTTAATCATATAGCCTTCCTTGTGCATAACTTGATCCTTAATCATTACTTTCTTTAAAAAAAACTACTTAGAATGTACACAAGTAGTAAACTTACCTTGTAAAGGAATAAAACTGAGCAAAAATGCAATGCCAAACAGCCCTGATATGCCAATCTGTCTGTAGATGAAGTATCCCAGCACCAGCAACTCTATTAATCCTTTCCAGATGTCATGTACGAAGCCGGTCGCTGTATCGAATTTGGCTACATCGTTTGACATCAAATTGATCACCTGGCCCGTCATACCGTCCGTTCCTGCTGCTTTCGTTATACGCAGAGCCTAAATAACAATTAAGACAGCATTACGATGGGAAATAAAAAAAAGTCAATTAATAACGCACAAAATCTAAATGAATTGTTTTGGATATTTTGCAACTAAATCAAGTACTAAAACTGCACTGAGATGATTCTCTAACGTGAACTAATTGTGAAGGATATCGACCCATGACTATTCTTCCTGAATTTATTACCGGTACTCTCTCTCTATGGCGTTTTCCAGTCGTCTACTGTTCATGGAATACACAAATGGTCTGGAAATGCAAGGAAATTGCATGGACTTGACTGCAAGTTTTAGCTGGCATCGTTTTAAGTGCTACTGGCACTTCTACAGCCGTTCACTATGCTGGGGCTTAGATCAAATAAAATAAAAACCAATAAAAAAAGGAATCTGTCTCAATGTCTGCTGTGGCGCCAACGATTTGTTGCGGAAATTGTTGCATAATTGATTAAATTGTGCATGTTTAAAGCTGCAATCCTCTAACGCGACGCCATGCAGTCGCCAATTCGCTTCTTTTTTTGGGTTTGTTTTACTTTCTTGCAACACAACTTTCGTGGCGATTTTTTTTTGTCACGACATTGGCAGAGTACTTTGGTCGCATATTTTTATTTACAACGATACGTACCTTTTTGTAGAGCAGCGAACAGCATGCGACACGAATCTTCATTCCGATTTGAAATATGTACAGGATAAAGTGATGGAAGATGGCGACCGGTACCAGCGAGCAGAGAATGATCCCGGTAGCATAGTAATACGCTTCGTCCTTGCTAATGTCCTGCTGCCCAGGGGCAAAATAGGACACCAATCCTCCAAGACACTGCGGTTGCAGGATTCTACGGTGAAAGGAATGTGTGTTTTGCTTTCGTAATAATCAGATAACTCATCTTGTCCGTCCTGTCGTCATACCTAGCAAGTAGGTCCACGATAGTGTACATCGATCCATAGCAGAGTATCGATCGCCAATATATACGGCAAATGACCCGCAAAAAACTGGGCCGATTGCTGCCTTTCAGTTCCGCTTTCCAGTAGCTCTCGAATTGATAGGACAGCTGTGCGCTCTGGTGGTTTGAAAGCGTTTCGTAGATATCGGTCTCATCGATGGGACGCTTCAGACCTGCCTGAAACAGATTTTTCAACCACCAGAAAGTGTACCACGACACTGCGCCCGCTTTCGTGACCGGGTTAGCCTCCCGACGAAGATCGTGTATTTTTGTGTCCTGATCATACTCGGCCGGATTCATTTTGGTGTGAAGATGGGACACCACTAGCAACAGTAAAGTAATGGTAAATGAGGGAAACACTCTTAGAAGGTGTTCCACTTGAAGCTACCGAGCACAGTATAATCACTTATCACTTTGTCGCTGAAGCCGCACACGCCGGTGTCACTTTATCAGTAGTCTAGCAGAAGCATCTTTTTACGTTCACGAACACTGGCATTATGTATGCAAATGAGCTAAACATACATACGCTATCTCATTTCTCATTGCTGCGATTTAACTTTGTAAAAGCACAGAACAAAGGCGAAAACACCTCACGCTACCAAATTTGTTAATCAATCCACGGTGAAAATCACGATACAAGTAAACAGATAACAACAACACTACAAGAAGTAAAACGAAGTTATGCTGAATTATTTAATTTCATCAAAAGCATTACTAAACGCATGTAAGATCATGACTTTCCCTTTCATTCACGAAGAGCCATGATCTTGCAACGTTGTCGTGTGTATGTGTGTGTTCGTTAATGTTACTAAAGTGTATGATTAAGAATTCTTCATTCTTATCTCTCGACGCTATCACCACCATGCTTTGCTAGTCTCTAATCCTTTTAAAAACATTTCGTAGATGCTCATTTGACAGCGTATCTACGGGACGTATTTTGTAGCCATACACGCTTTAAGTTCATTGATTTATTTTAAATTGCAATCTGAACATAGCATAGCGGCAAAAAAATACTTCTAATCAGTCTCAACAATCACCTTTAGCAGCTGAATTTCGTTTTAGTAAATACAATCCACGTGCCGCCACGTGCGGGACAGATCAATAAGCGTATGTTTTGGGTAGCACATGGTAGCAACAAATTTGGTCTGTTTTTTTTCTTTCAAAATGAGTAATACTGGTATACCCACAAGAAAATGTTTTGAGGAAAGATTTTAAATTCTCACGTCCTCCATTTGGAGATTTTTTTTTTCTTCGCCGTGTTTGGTTCCTATTTGCACACTAAGAAGAGACTTTTCTATAGAAATAGACTGGACCACGCGCGAGAGAGCATCCTCAAATGATAATACGGCGGCGCACTGGCTGAAACTGGCTCACGATGTGTAATGAATGACGACGCCAACAAACGTGGGTTTAATGCTCATCCGCCCAACTGGCAGGACAAGGAAGCGAACGACACACTGAATCAAAACAAAAGATAACTCACGGTCAATCGTCAACGATTTTGTTTGCCATCATTTGTTCGTTCGGCCAACGAAAACGCAACGTACGTACGTCGCGTATTCGGAAATTTCTATGTGCGGCGTTGTTAACGATTAATCATTCTTCATCGCGGCACCGAGGACGCACGAGATCGGCCCCGACAAGGCCCGGTCAATGTCGGTTTAACTCGAACCCGTTCCCAGTGCGTGCCAATTGATTTGTGTCAATTCTACGGGTCAATGAAGCAGATACAGTTTCCACAGCAGATTAATTGAGCGAATTAAATATCGAGCTAAACGTGGCCAATCACACACACACACACAAATCAGCTTGTTTTCACACATTGTGTGTCCATTGGAGGGACATATTGTAATACACTTGTTGGGTTAACGATTACGCTTTTGCAATATATTCACAATATTTAATATATTGCCACATTTCTGTTCGTTTGTTGCTTTGTTACATGCAGAATGTATCTATTTACCCTGCCGGTACGTAAACAATGGACAAAGATTTGCACGAGAAACGATACGCGTGTTACACCGGCGAACTTGCTCGAACTAAAGCGCGAACCGCGTGTTGTAGCGCCATTCATACCACGTTTTAATCGCACTCTCATCGCTATTCTCTCACCACAGTCGGTCGATTCTCAATTTTCAACATGGGGAGGAAATTATGCTTAGTTTCATTTGGCGTTATGCCAATCGAATGTTTTTTTTTGTATATCTTCTTCCTCTTTCTTCACTCTCCTCATGTACGTTTGTACATTTATTAAAATTGTTAACTTTGTGATACTCATTGCGTTCAAATGAGCCAAACACTTTTCGAATAGAATGATCATTCTCTTCTCTCTTAACTACAACTGAATTTCAGCAAACACACTAGCAGAATCGGAGATTTTCGAGTCTCTCCTTTTACTCATTTATGAAGATCTGCAAGGTAGAAGTAATAAGTTCTGAATTCTCGTAGCATAGAAGAAATCTTGTTTTCTTCGAATAGCGCTCTCTTTATTCATTTTATGTTGCCGTATAGTGAATTCGAAGTAAGAAGTTAGATACTTTGGTTCTCGGCTAGACGTTATCCTCGTGCGATGTGAAATTCATGAGGTCACTTGTCGCATTGCGCCTTTTCCTATCCTGCTCGCTACAGTGTGTTGATGCTGAGAATGGCCGGTACATAGAACCTTCAGACGAGCGGTTTACGAATCGCTAAAGAGTTATGGAACAATTGTTCCTCTTTTTACCGGTAGCCGTGAAGCGTAGCGGTATTGGTTACTTGCAATCGAAATTTTACAAAAAAAGATGCGGCTTATCTGCTACTATATAAAACTTGACGAATTAAATCGACAACATTTTTACTAACTTACTATAATTATGACAAAAGTCAAGGCTTTATTGTTTAAGTATCGTGCATCGCGTATTTGTATGAAACCTCAACAAAACTTTTCGTTATCCATGTAAAGAGCTTAAGCTTGAATTTATAGCATACTTTTGTTGATGGTTTTCAAAAAAAAAATGTCCTAGTGCAAACAAATGTCAATGTATATAGGTTGTACAAGAAATAATCTCAAACATTGAAACAATGTGTGCTTCCAACTACTGTCTTATGACAATCCCAGGGTAATTGCTTCTGTTTGTCTTGCGCTAGATTTTTTAAAGTTATCTTCGGCAGTGCGCATCAACATTGCCGCAGTAGCTACCCCGGTTTGATCCACCAGCCGTCGAAGATAACCAATCGGGCCATGTAGAAGCTCGTGCGGATGTCCGAATTCGACTACGCGTCCCGCGTCCATCACCAGTACACGATCGCTATCCATAACCGTGTGTAATCGATGCGCAATAGTTAATACTGTGCAATGGGCGAACTTAGTACGAATAGTTGATTGTATAAGTTTATCCGTCCTGTAACGAAACGTGAAAGAAAAATACTTTAAACCAACCCTAAAGCATTTGGATTCGCTGGTACTTACTCTGGATCAACGTTGGCAGTGGCTTCGTCTAGCACCAGAATTTTATTGTTACGCAAAATGGCTCTTGCAAGACAAACCAGTTGCCTTTGGCCCATGCTAAAATTGCTTCCACCATCCGACATGCGACACTCTAAACCGCCTGCCAGCGAAGATACAGCTTCCTTCAGCTCAACCTGATCAAGTGCATTCCACAGTTCGTCATCTTTGCGTTGATCGAAAGGATCCAAATTGCTGCGCAACGTTCCGGAAAACAAAATTGGATCCTGCGGTATGATCGATATTTTGTTGCGCAAGTCTCGCAATCCCAGTGTTTTCGTATCGATATCGTCGATCTCGATGTTTCCTTCGAATGGTGCCAAACGGAACAGTGCCTGTATGAGGGAGGATTTACCTGCCCCAGTTCGTCCCACAATTCCAACCTTTTCGTTCGAACGGATCGTAAAGTTAAGATCCTTCAGCACACGTTCTCCTTCTTCGTTGTAGCGTAGATCGACGTTGGTAAAGCGTATTGCGCCGAACTCGGGCCAGTTACGTTGCGGTCGGTGTTTTGGTGCTGTCTCGAGCGGTGGTTCGGACGGTAGATTTGTATACTCATTCACTCGCTCCACCGAAACCATGCGATTTTCCAATTCTGCCGATTGCCGCATTCCCCACTGGCACATACCGACCAAGCTAATCGTCTTTGTGATGGCCAACCCAACGCTGCCTCCGAGCATTTGTTGGCTATTACCGATGAGAAAGCTTATCGTTACGATACCGATATATATAACGCACACCAGATCGAGCCACAACGCAAAAGCACGGCTAGTAGAGATAAACATGTACCAAGCGGACGAATTAACATCCAGAATTTCGTTAAATTCACGTCTTAACACTGATTGTGCACCAAAAGCCCGAATCGTCGAGAGTCCTTGCAGAGTGGCATTTGTGTGTGAGAAGAGGGGCGATCGATTGACAGATTCTATGCGCTTTACCACCCGTGATGTGTTTAGATAAATCTGTCGAATGTAGTACATCATCACAGCCACAATCGCAGTTGGAAGAAGGAACCAATAGTTGACGATCGACACCACTGCTACAACCGCGATCATTTCCAGGAAAAACTGTACACAAAAACAAACAATAACAAGGATTAGATCTCCCAGGCAAAAGATTTTTTTTTTCGTTTTTTGAGTTACCACAAAACTTACCACAACGCAGTCCAGCAGGGCTAATGGCAGCGAAGAGTCGATCGAATCAATATCTTTCGAGAATCGATTAAGGATTCGACCGGAAGGATTTGTATTGAAGAAATGCATAGTTGCACGGGTTAATCCACGGAAGAGGCGATCGTGTAGATTTACGGATATACGAAGACAGACGTAAAAGAACGAAAACGATCGTTGCACAACTAAGATTACCAGCAGTATTATTAATCCACTGTAGATCCAAATGTACTGCTGCCGTTCAATGAAGTTACTGACATTTGTTTGCTCCTGGAGCAAAATGCGCACATCACGAGAGCTCAAGATTGTGTGATTATCATTCAAATCAAACTCAGGAGGAATGCCTGCAACTTTTTCTTCCCAATTTACCCATTCTGCCACAAAAATGTCCACTCCACTAACAACGATTTGCGATAGTATCATTAACATGCTTAACCAAAACACCCAGCCGCAACTGTTGACCGCAGTTATGTAGGTTTTGTACACGGATAGCCCCACGCTGCCGCTTCCACCTTGAGATTCTTTTTCTTCTTCTTGCTTTTCTTGCTGTAACAGATCCATCATAAGGTCGTCA
This sequence comes from Anopheles funestus, assembly GCF_943734845.2. Taxonomy (NCBI): domain Eukaryota; kingdom Metazoa; phylum Arthropoda; class Insecta; order Diptera; family Culicidae; genus Anopheles; species Anopheles funestus. The sequence goes on from NC_064598.1 coordinate 55,651,204, forward strand.
CGCTGCGAACCGGTTGAAGAACCACTAGTCCGTCTAGGACGTAGGTTCTTCAGCTCCTTTTCTATTGGACTGTCAAGAGGAGATTCGTCAGGCGTCAGTGCCATGATCGATTCGATATTCGATTTCTTCAGTTCTCTAAAGCTTCCACAAGCTTCCACTCGCCCGGCATTCATCAGAACTATCTGCTGGACGTCTTTTAAATACTGCAACTGATGTGTTACCAAAATACATACACTATTCGCGAGGAAATCACGGATACATAGTTCGTAGATATGTTTGCCCACATGTGTATCGACGGCCGACAATGGGTCATCCAGCAGATAAATGTCTGCCCTTCGGTAGATGGCACGGGCCAGATTAACACGTGCTTTTTGTCCTCCGCTTAAACTGATTCCGCGTTCTCCAACAATCGTTTGATCACCGTGTGGGAATAGTTCAAAGTCTTTCTCGAGAGCACAGACGCGTACCACTCGCAGATAACGTCGCTCGTCGTACTCTTCTGTGAACAAAATGTTGTTCCGCACACTTCCTCCGAAAAGCCAAGGTTCCTGTGGGGCATAGCTAACGGTTCCATGAATTTCTACTCTGCCGTCGTCCAGTTCAAGTTCTCCTAAAATCACCTGCAATAAAGTGGATTTTCCGGATCCAACAGGACCTATCAAAACACACAATCTTCCCGGATCAACGGTCAAGCTAACGGATTCTATCCCAACATTTGAACTCTCTTCAGGACCATCTCCTCCACCGCCTCCACTGGCGGTTACAGCGACACCTGACGCAGCCGAAGGACACATCCAACTTGCTGTGGCACTATCGAGTACGATACCTTTCCTATCGCCTTCCGCCGTTTGCACCAGACGTTTTGGTAGTAAGGGTTCAGAATCAATCTCATCACATTTTACTACAGCTTTGATACCGTTTTGCTGGGCGCTTTCTTTTATGCCTTTGCTACCCTCTATGTCTCTCGTGCCTCCATCTTTATCGCTGGTAGCACGCATACTTTTTTTCGTGTTGTTCGTTCCACCTTTTCCATCCGATTGCGTGCTCATAGTGATCGAATGCTTTCCTTCGGGCGTTAGAAGAAAATCACGTATGCGCTTGAGCGAGATGTACCCTTCCGCACAGAAGGTAATAGCCATTGGCCAGAAATGTACCATCGAATCGTTCAGTATGCTGTAAAACGACGTTACAATGAACACCTTTTTGGCAGTGATAACGTTCTCGGTGACCGTGTACGACAGTAGGCTGATAAAAATGGACACACGCGATACGGTAAAAAACGATATGAGCGTTGCTCGCACGTACGCTCCACCACGAATCGCTTGTATCTCTTTCCGTCGGATTGTTTCGATCATCTTGGCGAACGAGCTCTCCCACGTGTACATTTTGATCACCTGTATGCCTTGTATGATCTCATTCATAAAGCGTACACGCATATCGGTTCGTTTAGCTGCCTTCATACGATACGTTGCCGTTTTCTTGCCTACCCATGCTTGAAGTGGGATAAAACTCATCAGGAACGCCATTCCAAGTAAGCCTGAGAAGCCGATTTGACAATAAATGAAATAGCCAAGCAGGATGGCTTCCATTGGACCTTTCCAGAGATCATGTACAAAGCACAAAGCTATATCGAACTTTCCAACGTCGTTCGAGAGCAGATTGATGATTTTTCCATTTAGTCCATCACCCGCCATGGTCGATTTAGAGAGTTTAAGTACCTAAAGGATGAAGCAAAAACACGCAAAGTGTTCTGTTATGTATCTCGAAATTAAAATCCTACTATAAAACTCGCCCAAGAATGAAACCAGAGCGTTTATCTTCAGAAAAAAAAACATTACCTTGTTATAAATTAAGCACGATGCACCAATGCGAAACTTCATTCCCAGTTGAAAAATGTAGAAGATGAAGGGATGAAACGAGATGACCGATAACAGCGAGCATGCGATAACACCTATCGCGTAAAGGTACGCGTCTTGTTCGCTGATGGTGTCCTGGTTTGGCGTAAAGTAGGATACCAACTCTCCTAGCAACAGGGGCTGAGCGACCCGGTTCGCTGTCTCGAATGCCGAGAACATTAAGCCCCAGAACAGGGTTTCCTTACCAAATGCTCTCCAGTAAACACGAGCAAAACTAGCTTTGGCTGGTCCACGTTGTTCCTCTTCCGACCATAGTCGCTCGAATGTTTCCTCCAATCCGTGGCTACAGTGCTCTGGAAGTGTGGCGTACAGCTTGTCCTCCGTAATTTCTTTCCGCTGTCCGTACTGAAACATTTCCCGTAGCCACCAGAAGCTACGTTTCGAGAAGAAAGATGCATTCTGAACAGGGTTGCTCCGTTTCTCGGCGTTGAACGTGTTTTCGCGGTTCATTATCTACTAGAACGATTCGTCGTTGATCGTGATGTATAATTGTTTACTGCGAATTCTGTGCTGTGGTCAGTCATCAGCCACAAATGACCTCCCATCGAGTAGGATACCCAAGACCATACAAGAGTTATAATCAAACTGATTCGGTAACCGGTGCGGCACGTTTCCACGTGATCTGGAAAAAAAGAACGCGAAAGAATAAGAAAAATATTAGACGTGATAATAGGACGGAAGTTATCAATTTGCTTTCAAGCAGCATTTTAAACATTCCCTGCAAATTATAAAACACAGATCACCGCTAACACCACGATCGCTGGCGAGTCTTCTAAGAAACTGAACCAGTAATGTGTTTGTTAGCTTAGAAGAAGTTTAAAAGAACAAATTATTGTTACTCATTCTTTCATGATAGTAGTTTTTCCATCTACTGATAAAAAGAAAAGAAAAAACAATAGTTTCCCTTGTAGTACAATTCTTATAAACAGATCGACAAAATGGGTCATGAAAACGGTTACAGACTGTTGCCCGCATCTAGTGTATTCAATGGAGCTGACCAAACTAATCATTTCGCTCCACTGATTTCACATCCCTCATTATGTTTGACATCGAAATAGTGCGCAAAGCGAGGATTGTTGTGGCCACATCGGTGCGAAGCGGGAACCGGTTTTTCCGGTGTAAAGCATTCACAATTGAGTTTACCGGAGAAATGCCCTGTTCTACGTCGACGATGGTTTAGATTACAAACTTTTGCAAACATTTCATTCATTACAGACGATTTTTTGTTCAGTTCGCTTTATCTATTACATTGTGCCAATTCCAACGCCAACGGGATCTCCAGTATTTATTGTTTGCGTTTTTTGCCACAACGTTTAACAATGGCTAGGGTTTAAACCAGTCGCATTAAACGTTCGCGCACTTTGCATCACTATTGAACAATCTAACAAAAGGCAAAAATGCGTACACTAAAAATAACTTCAGTTGTTCCGGCATTGGTATGAAAATCAATGTACCCTGCCGAAACGTACGGTTACCCGTGGGCTTGACTGAGGTTTACCATTCCTTGTAAGCCATGGGAAAAGGTCCAATTCAGTCCGGGTCGAAGGCCAACCATAAACAATGCTCAATCAATACATCGCAAACTTTTGGCACCGTACCTAGTTAATGTATGTTGGGAACTCGTCATAACCATCTTCACAATGCTGGCTTATTACGTCGGGAAGAATTTTTTAGATTTTACTTGCTGGTAGAGATTTTGTCTGTGTACAGGAGAGCACACCCGTACGATTTATATTGGCGAAAAGTACTTAAAACCCAACATTTACCAGCATTTACGCAAGTAACGTTGCCTCGATCGTACACTTCCACTGAATCCGAAGCGTTCGGTATAAACACGCCCTGGCACGTTCAATCACCCTTGATTGATCGATGAAGCGAACAGAGCGTTTGTTTTCCTTCTCGTCTCGCTACGCACACTCACACGATGTTGAACTAGATAACGTCACTTTGCAGGAATGTATCGTTAGTTACACATTGCAAACACTAGAATTTGTTTTAGTTAGTTTATATCACTATATATGCTACCGAAACCTACCTGCGGCAGAACCGTCCACGACCGCGGTTCGGTTATGAATGAATGGGAAACAATGAATCTCTCTCTCACACATACACACGCACACGTATGCACACAACAAGTTGACGAAAAAACAGCTGTCAATGACAGTTTCATGCGCTCTCGCAACTCTCTGCGCTCTCTGTTGTTTTCCAACCATCCAGAGAGGATTTGCAAAATCTCACTATGAACAATGCAGTTTCGTAGCATTGGCTAAAAACGCACTTGGAAGGACGGAACATGCCAAGCATTGATTAATAGAGCTGATGTTGTTCAATGGATTGCATATTTTTATGCGACACCGTACGTACATTGTCCAAATATCGAAGTACTTACCGGCACAGACAATGAAGCAAACATAGACCGTCTAGCACCAAGCTCTAAGCTCAACTGGAAAATATTCTCTCTGATGGTCGCGTTTGTCGTATGTAGTACAATGTTATCTATCTGCTTTTGGGGTGCCAACAAGTCTCCTACTGATAAGCACCGCTGTCATGTTGATTTGCTACCACAGGGGTGATGCAAACGCAAGCGGAAGACGAAACTCTATTTCATAATAGAAAGTAATGCTAAGAACTGCAATAAACCATCCTGCACATGTTAGTAACGAAGCTTGGTAACAACGTTGTGCAATGTTTTTTCGGATTCTAGCCCTGCTTGGCAGTGAATCACAACACTGTACAATGTTTATCCTAATCCTAAACTGAGTACGTTTTGCCGTTCTCAGTACGTTTTTGACCGATTACATCCTACATTTTTTTCTCCAACATGTTAGAAAATAAGAAACATTGGCTCATTAGAATAATTTGCATTCATCTTACTAATACATATTTTTTTTAAATTTATTTTCGCGATCTCGTCTGTATAGGGCACGTTGGCGCGAAAATCGTACGATCTTCAATACACCGAATCCACGCCTGATGAATGTATCGCTTCTACGCGACAATAAACTGCTGCACGGCCAAGAGCGGCGAGGATCACGCATGTCCGTACGGTTACCGTCCCGTCAACCCAGCATGGCCTCACTGCGACCGCATTCGCCGAATGCATCGATAGGTAAGATAGGTCTGTATATGGGAATCCGGTCCCGATGTCTCGTCCATATTCAATAATGTCTGCTTGGACGTAGTTAACGTTACTCGTTCCTGGTTCCTAGTGTCGTCGTTGCCTTATGCTCTTTTAGCTGATCTTATCTTCTTCATCTGTCGTTTCCTGCCACTATCGAACTGTTTTCCTAACTTTGAGTCTTTTTTCTTATGTTTTTTTGTTGTTGTACCGATACTTGTACAATTGTCATTGTTGATCCTTGATGATCATTTTCGTTTTGCATCTCACCGCTAATCGACAATGAAGATCATTTTGATTATATTTTTATTTAAAAAATCGATTTTCCCAAGAACATTAAGCGCTTATTATTTCGAACCCGCTCTACAGAGAATAAATTGCGCTCCGACTCTACTCCATAAGTTTTATGAAGAACTCGTAACTGGTGACCAAGTAATTTCTTTTCAGGAGTACCAGATTGTGTGTACATTCCAACCCAAACATGTGCAAACAATGTTAGAAGCTAAACACTGAATTTATCGTTGATGGTTTTGTTTTGACTAAATGATTCTTTCGTTCGGCATGATTTAATCGTCACAAAAAAATGCTTATGTATTCTAGAAAGCGCTCTAGACAACTCTAGACACTCTTATTCTAGATATTCGATCTGGCTTGATCAGTCGCACTAAAGCAATATATAGTCTTAGATATGTAAAAGTATCAAATGATGTATGACATAGCATAATCTAAGCGTGCAGCTCTGTATTCATCGGTATAAATTTCAAACAATTTCAAATGATCTGCAACCTCGACTTTGATTGGCTAAAAAACACATAGCTCTCAATCGATTGAAAAAAGGGACGAATATAAACTCGTTCTGTTCATGTTCATTCCAAATTTAAACATTCAAACATGCTAATGCTTTGTATACTACATATAGCGAAATAGTGCAAAATGCTTTACATAAGCGCTTAGCAAAGTTCAAACATTGAAACACCGCATATGCTTTACTTTACTGAATAATTTCTAAAGTAACTTTACATACCACACTGTTGTTTCGTTAAAATATAATTCTGTTTGATTTTTACTGTTGATCGTAGTCGTTCAACAACATGTTTGATTGTTTGTTTTTAGTATGTTTTCAATTTCCGTTTAGAATCTTTCTATTTTTTCTTGCTTGTATTTTCTCTCTTTTCTTTTTCTTTCTCTCTCTCTCTCTTCTTCTTCTCTATGTTTATCTGTTCTTATCACTTTCTGCTACATCTGTGCAGGCAGTCTGTATCCGTTACATGAGGTGGAAATATAAGTATAGTAAAGCAAACCCATACTGTACCTGTGTGCAAGCAAGGAATGCTATCTATGCAATGAAACAATGTAAAATGTATAATCTATATGAAACGCTAAATGCTGAAGCTTGTTCAACTCAAAATTGCAAACACAAACAAAAACCCCAAACTTCTATCCCTCGTCCCACTTTTCGCAGAGACACATTCACATGGCAAAAAGAGCCAGCAGCAAGAACATGCGGCACCAACACCGGGCACATTGCAACAAACAAAACAATAAGTTAGTTCGGTTGCTACCTTTTGCTCAAGTAATGCTAAGCATTGTGGACAGGATTGCGGAGGATGAACGCCGACCACTGACCCATTGATTGCCGGTTATATAATCAGACTTACTTCTTCGTCATGCTGATGTACCAGCACTTTTGCAAACCATCGATGTTCGCCCCCTTTTAACAGCAGAAAAGATCGGGAGCGATTAAATAAGATAACGTTAACAGAACAACTTTAACGCATCTATCCAGATATTAAATAAAGCAAACTGCTCACTAGTAGGTATTAATTTGCTTTAACAGCTCACAAGTAATGTTGCTAGCAAAAGTATCTCAATACTGTCTCTTTTAGTTACTTGATTGCTTATCGCTATGATGGTTTTAATATTAGGTTTTGTTTTATCTATCAGTTAATGATTATTCCCCAATTTCGCGGAATCTGATTAGTTTTGTTCACTTTCGATTTACAAAAAAAATCTCACACTTTGCTTCTGAACACCGTATCGTAAAAGTCACACTATTCGAAACTAAGCGAAACCAAACACAGCTTATGATTTATTTTGCATGCACAATATCACTATCAATCATCATTTGGCCGTCAAAACATTCCATTTCAAAATGCAATAATTGGACAACCGTAACAACGTTTCTCCGTCATGCTATTGTCCATTGTTGTGCTATGTGTTTTTTAGTCTATCTTGACTATTTGGGAACATTTTCAGCCTATTCATATATACAACAACATTCTTTCTGCGATTTGTATTCTAACTAAATTATGTCCATCTATGTGAAATTGGATAATATTACTCAATCCATTTAAAATAATATGGTTTTTAAATAGCCACTCTGCAATTCCCATCCTTTTTATCACTTGTTTGAAGTATATCGTAGTACCGTTTATATTAACTATTATGTTCTATTTAGAGAACAATAGAACCTACCTCCTTATCATCAGTTAGGTAATTCAAATACGTAATTTGTTAATCTAAAAGTTGTACTTGATGGTTCGTGTTCTTGTTTATGCGAAACTACTTAATAGTATGCAATAACATAAAATAATTCCTATTTATACCTTTCTCTACACAAACACACACACACACACATGTTCCGTATCTGCTACATTATACAGGCTCTCGACGAGGATCCCGGGGAAGCAGTAATGCGTCGGCAACTTCCACCAAATCCAACCGCAGCGCCAACCATCATGCAAAGGACAACGGTACTGCGCACCCGAACGAGAGTGTTACGGTCGAGATAGCGGAAATTAAGACATAAGTGAACAATTGAGCAAACATGTGTATGTAAACCAAGCTGCAGAAAAGCGCCAAAACTGTAACGGATCTGTTTTGTTAGTGCATGTTTTAGTTTGCCTTTGACTGTGAAGCTTACTCCACACCATTAATCGATTGCGCCACAAGCAAAAAACAAGTTGCGATGTGCAATGGAAAATGCACAATGTATGATTTTAATACTGTACTGTGAACCATCCGGCTTCCGATAACTCACCATTCTAGGGACCATTAATCGATGCAGATGAGTTTCACGAAAGACCCCCAAAAAATAGAAGCACAATGAACAATTTAAATGTAGCAATTACTGCAAAACAGCAAAACAATTGTGCACAACACTAGCACTTGTGCACAAATATTGAATTTTTCTTACACAAAAAAAATAGTCGATATTTGCTACATGACATATTTAGCTGAAACGAATGAATGGCAAATAGCTCTGGTGGTAATGCAAAAAACACAAAAGTCCAGCCACAAATGATGAGAGATGATAAATGATAAATGGATTATTACGAAAAAGAAACTGAGATTTAAATTAGGGTTATCTTTCGAAACTATTAGCAGAATGGTGCTGTAAGGTTGTATGATTTTTATTATTTGGTTGCGTTTTTTTTCTATGGCTTACCTATCGGTGCTTTAAGCATGCGAAACGAACATTTCGTAAAACACCAAAAAAGGTATTGCGAACTGAAAAACAGTAAAACAGCAAATCTGTCTGTAGTGTACCTATGCAAATGTGCATTTTGTAGCTTTCGTTTAATGACGCAATTACGACACAAGAACAAAAGGAAATGTTGATAAAATTAACTGACAGAAAACACATATAGAAACACGTGAAGGACGCGCACTACATAAGACAATCGAAGGGTGACGAAGGATGTCGAACAAATATCATGATCACGAGAGAGGGGGGAAAAGTTTGCCGTGCTACATACAAAATCATCCGTGATAAAAAGAGAGATACTGATAGTGAAACTACTGAATACTAAAAATGATACAACAAGTGAGGAAAAATGAAAACCGTTAAGACATTACATGAGATAGCAACATAGACGAAACAAACCGATCGACTACTACATACAATTGCTCGATACTAAATCGGTGTAAATACGATCAACTACAATCGATTCGTTGATCGACGGCCGTTTCTGTGTAGTCAGGAAATAAAAAAAACCGATCTTGAGCATATGTGATCAGCCCAGAGAGGAGTAGCAGATGAACAAAACTGATGAAATGTTTGATTAGCGAACAAAATATTATTGCATATAAATATAATAAGATAAGATTGAATCCACTACTCAGCTGCAAAAATAAACCCTTTGAGGCATAACATTTGCTCTAGAAAAATGACATTTAACATTTGTACATGTTCAGTATCGAACATTAGTGTTGAGATTACACTACTCACCATCGAATGCTTTAAAAAAGGACATAAAGAAACGCTTTCTCATCAGTAGCGAAACGTTTCTAGAACGTGTGTGTAGTGGTAGAGGTATGACTTACGGTTTGGTTTGGTTTAGTACTATTCAATCATCGATCGATCCACATTCTGATCGCTTGTCGGTTAACTGTGGTATTTAATTTATTGAATGTGCGTTTTACTGTCGCCAAAATACTTTTTACATCGAATAAAATCATTAAACCACTAGATGTGCTTTGCTTTTCCGCATCATGTTATATTTGAGACAACCTATCTCACTTGACTTGCATGAATAGCAGGGATGCTATTATAAATTTGAGGAACTAATGGAAACTCCATGCGAAGAAACGTGGAGTCAAACCCATTAATGTGCTAGCTGCTGCTGCGTACGGCCGGCAAGGGCAACAATACTGGCCGGACTAGAGTGTAACCAAATTCTAGCAACAACTACAAACCACAACTTGCATGTGATATAAACGGAACGAACGTTTGCTTAGAACTTTCGTTTCGAAAGCTTAGACTGTAGAAGCTAAAACAGTAGTCAAAGTCAACTCAAAATAAGACGAAAAAAATTTAAAAAAAAAACAATAAAAAACATTGAAAAACTAAACTAAAAAAAACTATTACACCCATATAATCCTATCACACGAACTGATGATAAAGTATCGTTCTGCAGAACGTAGCGAATTCCAAACCTTTTTAAAGTTATTTTCTTAAAGCAAATACTCGTACACACACACACACAATACACAACACAATTTTACAAGCAATGCGCTGCCAAATGAAATTAAAGTATGAAAAAAGCAACAACCAAAAAAAACAATAAAATCGGAAAATATTTTAAAAATAGCATCTCATTATTATTGCCTGGATGGTTGCGATGTCCTTGGGAAACAAACATTTATTTACCTATCTACAATGCTTTTCATCTAACAGTCAGATATATAATCTCTTGAATATTTTTCGTAAAATAGGGGAAGATTTTAGGAAAAATATTCGGAGTATATTCTGCGATATTTTTTTTTACTCTCCATAACTACACCAAACGTACAGCAAACATCCCAAGGATTCGCACATGCCAAATCACACGAAGTAAGGAATGATACAATAGAACAAAACCGAGATCGTTCTGTAGTAAACAACGGGAAACTAGTTATTGGCCCGAAATACAAAAAAACGTATCCTTCCGTAATATTGAATACACCTTACTACGAGTAAACTACAATATTTCCATATAATCTTTCTAAATCGTAGCGGCATGCAAGAGCTTACGGTAAAAAACATCTAATCTATTCCAAAGCTTTAACTGAACGAAACAAAGGAAAGTAAAACGTACATGTACAAGCATGGATCGTGAGAGATAATTGGATAAATTGATTAGAATGATCGTAGAACCGAGTACACTAATACAAACCATTCTCTAAAAGTAGCTGTTTTAACGGTGAAACAATTAAGATGTATCGTCCCCTACGGACAGGTAATGATATTGGGTAGGCGTTCAGCCAGCAATATCGGTAGTATATGTTCCCGCATCATAGACTCTCGACAAGCAACATACGCATCATACAAAGCGTAATGCTCCAAAAGCTCTTTGCCTGCAGTCAAATCCAACCAAAATTAAAAGTAAACGACGAAAAGTAATCAAAATGTACTTGAACTAATTTTCTCGAGATATACATAACATACATGTATAAGAGAAAATGTGAGTGATGTACTTACAATTAATAGGATGGCTTTATACAAAACAAAATATATTGAAGTATATATATATACAAACACGTATAAATTATACATAAACAAAATCTATCTCTTGATCTACTCTTACTGCATTAAGAAATATAAGTACCATAGTTAAAATGAATGCGCACACTTCAAGTAAAGATGCAACAACGGCGACAAAGGGTAATGAAGAAACACGTTCGCATTCGTGAAAGATGATCATAGGCAAAACATATGTAATACATAAAAAAGAAGAAAAAAAACAGGCATAGAATCTAACAACAACAAAAAAAACCAACACATAAAAATAACCGTCGTAGATGGATAGATTTTGGAGGATGTTTAAATTCAACTTATATCTTAATACAAACAAAAAATGGCAACAATGCCGCCTGCATCTGCATCGCTAGGGGTTGGCAGATATATTACATTGGTAACAGAATTTAATGCAACATCTACTAGAAACACATTCGGGACGAAGCAAGGTACGAAAACAACTGCAAACCAGTCGTATGTTAGTTGGATTGTCGCAAAGTTTCGACACTCGCTATGCAAGAAAACAAATAAAGCAAAAGCTAAGCAAGACAAAACGAAACTAACAAGTTCACAGCAGACTGGACGAAAAAGGACGAATACAAAACACTTGAGCTAGAGAAACCAACAAACGGAATGATGTGTTGTGTAGCAAACCAGTACTAGTAAATAGGAGATAACCGGTAGAGTTTAGAACAGTAATCAAATAATTTGCGAGTGAAATAAACAACCGAAACGTAACAAACTATTGCGCTAGACAAGTAAGCAGTTCCTGAACTACGTAACTTTAGAACTAGCCAAAATGAGACCAACGGTATCAGAAGATCAATGTAGAATTAAAACTACTGCTCCAGTTTGTCGCTTGTTTATAGTCGCCGTGGGCGTATATGTGTTCTTATTCACTTTTCATGCACATCACACCGGGGTTTATGTGGATTCCAAGCATTACGGTTCACGTGTGTACCTGGATGGAAGGTCGCTAAAACGCCTAGTAATTTGAAATTTGGGGAAGAATTTCAAAGACTAGCTCGCGTTTTGCAGGAAAAAAGCAACATGCAAACTGAGGAAAAGGATTAGGCTTGTTTCCACATCATCTAGCCCCCGAAAAAGTGAATTCTGATTTCCGGCACAGTTTGTGTAGCAGTTGATTGTGTAGCTGACCGTAAAAAAATCGCTAGAAATGTTAGTTTTGCCTCAATGCGCTAAATGTGCGACTATTTTTTGGAAAAATTCTCATTTATTACAACAACCGTAGCCGATAGTTGTTTCAGTACTATTTAGATGGATTGTAGTCGTAGAGTGATAATAGATTCAGAGCAAACTAAACGTAAAACAAATGAAAAAAAAACATTAGTGAAATAATCATGAAACGACGACAACTGTGTACAACGCTAATCGTGTTAAATTTTTAATTTTAAAATCATTTCTTTTGTGTAGCAAAACAAATAGCTTAGGCATTAGTAGACTCAGCTAGAAATAAAATTGTATCGGACATTTAATCAAAATGCCTACCATTAGAATGTATTTTTGAGGAACTATTTTAAAGGTGCTGCTCCAAACACCACTCGTACTGTCCTATCTCCTATTTATTATACAAGGTGTGCTATCTTTCCAAAAAAGGGAAATCTAACGTGGATGAACGATATAGAAAGCTCTATTTTCCGTACTGGTTCATTTAAACTTTTCTATTCCGATTTCGTCAGAGCTAGTGGCTGCTGTGGAAACATTCGTCTGTGGCAGTATATGTGACAAAAAGGGCTACTTGACATTCGACATTGCGACGACATTGCACGAACATAACATTTACGTTAAAACCAACATAAACTCTCTCTACATTGTGTTCACCAAAACACACACAACACACAGCATAAGGAAAGCGACAAAACAAGCAAGTTTGGCAAGAAAGTTTAAGCTCACGGTTATAACTTACCACACGCCACTAACCAACATTAAGCAGATATACACCCATTCACACCAGCTCCCTTAATAAGCATAGGAACTGCAGTTCAAAGCTGTTCTAGGCTGATTAAATGAAAGCAATGAAGCTTACACGAAAGGCAAATAAAGTGCGCGCGATAATGTTATGTGAGTATCGAATTACGCTAAAGGCAAAGTTGCACGAAAATGCACAGGGAAGAAACAGCTGTCGCATTGTAAATCCAAACTGCACATGATGATGACTAACATGCCCACACTTTAAAAAGAGCAACATCTCTATTATGAACATAAAAAAATAATACAAAAGAAAACACGATGAATGAAAAACCTAGCTAAGATGTATCACTTTACAGAACCTAAAATCTTTTAATGAAACTTATTTACTTTACATAAACTAACAAAACCAAAAGCTGTATTGTTATTTTATCCTGCGCCGAAAATGATTATGTACTTATATTTGCCACCATGGCTTGGTAGGTAATTTATTAATTTACTTCTCGCTTAAATGCTAGGTTTTACGAGCGCTTAAAGGCCAATCCCGACCTTTCTGGGAGCTCGAGCATACTACTTGTATTTGTAACGACGTTTAGGATATCATGTACTCCCAGCTTTCACCATCAAACCATAAACCCTATATGATGCTTTGAATTGATCATTGTTTCCGGGCTGAAATGGTGACTACCTTTAGGTAGTCAGCATCTTTCAGTGTTTCTTAGCATCAATGCTGTTGCCAGTTGCCGGCTTTTGTGGGTATGCATTTCATGTTTTCTATTACTTTAAATGCGGTTTTAAATATCTACCGGAAAAAACCGCCGGCCACCACTAATTTACGATTGTCTCTTATGTAAGTTTTACTACATTGAATTAGTTTTATATATCATAAATATCAGAATACTACTTACCAGCCAATGCCGAAGTTTCTTCCACTGCTTTCTTTCGTTCAATAGAAATTGATTACATTTGCAATGTACTCCGTTGTAATGTACTCTATTTGTACGATTTCTTCGCTCTCCAATCTAGAAATTCATCAAATTCTTCATCATCATCGTCATCATCGCGATCATCGTCGTCAGCTTTTTGCATGGGTAGGCCTGTTTTGTTCAATTCATTTGCACCACCTTCCGAAAGCATTGCAACCTTCATAGTTTTCACTTGTTCCTTCTTCTTTTCCAAATCCAACACCCGCGACCAATTGCGAATTTGTTCATCTATTTCCGCTATTTGGCGTTCGGCGGTAGATTCCTCTTGTTCTTCGCTAATTATAGCCATAGAAACGTTTGTCGCCTCCTTAATTTCCTTCTGAAACTTATCCCATTCCTCATCGTTCGGATCCTTATACTCCTGATTGCGAGCCTTTGCATCCATTTTGGGATCGTCAAAAAATCCTTCGGGCAATTTTTCTTCATCTGGCGCTAACGCCGATCCAGTCGCATCGACAGTCGCCGCTCCGTCGTGATCCATCGACTCGACATGCTGTTCACGGTGTTTTTCCGGCAGTTTAATGTTGACGAGATCCTTACGTATAGCGGAGTGGACGGTACTGACAGCGTTTGTCGCAGCACCATCAAAAAAGTCGTCCGGTAATTCGTGCTGTGGTACTTTTGGCGGCGCCGAAGCATTCTTCAATATTCCTTTTATCTTTTTTACGGGCACACTATCAACACCAACTTGCGCATCGCCGGCCCTTTTCAAATGTGCATCGGGTGTAACTCTGGTTTTAGAAGGCTCATGTTTTTTCTCAACAGAAGTTTCCTTAAGTTGTTTAGCTAATTCGATGTTTTCTTTGTGTTGTTTAGAGTTAAGGTGTACTTTCCAAACAGCTCCAGATCGTACCACTGACCGGCAAAGAACGCACATTAACTGTCCTGCATCATTATACGTACATAGATAAAATGTCCAGTTAAGGAATATAATTGGTATAGTATAGGTTAAGAAATAATTCATTTATAATAAATTAATGACTTTTTGCATTTCGAATAATAACTTTAGAAAAGGATATTTTGCGAGTGGTGAATCGATTCGGTTCGAATCGCCGGCCGGCTGTTGCTGCTGCTTCGACGCCTTCGTTTCACTCATTATACGACGCAGTTCTTGCTGGGAGTATTTCTTTTTGCTCAACTTGAAAGCTGCAGACATGTTTTAAACTTGTTTTTTAATCAAGAACTGTAGAAAACTATAGCTGCGGCGCCGAATTTATATTTCGCTCTAGCGTTTATTTTGTCAACAATGTTTGACATATTTGCAGTGATAGATTTGCACAAAGTTATGCTCGTGGTTATGCTCTTCGACGTTAGACATGTATTAAATACAATGAAAAAAGAAACTAATGAAACACCAAGGTCAAAAAGATGTAGAAATAAGGAAAGATCTGCTATTGCTGAACGTGTGTGCTTAATTATAGGAATTGGTTTTAGTGATTGGATTTGGAAAACAACATCAAAGCCAATATGAGCAAAACAATAAAAAAATATTAGAATCCCACCGTGGCTAATCACCTTGTTTCAATGTTGTGGCCAGTGTGACCAGATTCTTTTCCTCGTTATCGGTAGGAAAGCTAAAAAATTAATCGGTAGTTGTCGGTATAATCCTAATTCTGTTCAGCTCATGTTCTCTTCAGCTGATACGTGTGACAGGGGGGGGGGGGGGATCTGTGATTTTCAGTAGGATTCTTCAAAAATCGGTAGTTTCACGGTGCTCGTCTGTGAATCGGTAGGCTTATCAAAAATCGCTACGAATACAGATAAATCGGTGTTTCACTGGTTCACTGGTCACACTGGTTCAACCAGCCTAAACACACATCACTTTGCACAACCACTTTGTGTCGCCGTCATTTTAAATTTATCGTTTTTGTAGCAGCCATATTCGTTATTTTCGTTACTGTTATTTTGTTTGGTTGGTGTTTTGTGTGCGTTGTTAAAAAGAAAACAGTGATAACACTAAGCTATGTCGCGTTCGGAGGAATATCTTGCGCTGTGCATGTTGGACGCCATCGAAGATGCCAACATTGCAGGCGTGCAACTACTGCTCGTTAAACACAGTGCAAATCCGAACACGATCGTGCTGGCCAAAGATGTAGCACCGATGCATCTGGTGATCGGAGCGGACGATGAATCGTTTGCCGCAAAAGCCACCTCGCTAATGTTGGAGCACTGTGGTGATGCCAATCTGCCGACGGTCGAACAGTTGCTAACCCCGCTTCATGTGGCCTGCAATCTTGGGCGCGTTACAATCCTGCGAATGCTCCTGAAAGCGGGCGGCAATGTGGAACTACAGGACGAGGAAGGTCGTACACCGATTCAGCATGCTATCGACGAGGGTCATTACGAAGCGCTGGAGGCGATACAGAACCACGTATTTGAAAAGAAGATGGAGCGTAAGCGGCAACAGCTCTTGCTCGAACAGCAACGGCAGCTGAATGAAAACAATCTTTTGCTGCCGGCCACTCTACTTAATCCAGCAACTTCCCTAAAGGTGCTTGAAGAGCGTGCCTTCACCCCAAACAAAATTCACTACAATTTTGACGCTACCAGTCCGTACTACGTGAACATTACGCACCGGCGGAAGGATCGATTTAAAACATTGTTTTCCGAAGACATCAATTGCAATGTGGAAAACATTCTACCGGCAGAAGCGATCATTATGCCTTCCAACGAATCGTTCCCCTCCGACACAGAGAAACGAGTTGAACAGCAGCCAGATTGTACCGTAGAAGTTCCCAATAGTACGAACCTTTTTGAACTAACCAAGGGTAATTTGCAGAACTTTACAAGAGATAGTGAGCCTACGGGTAGAAGAACGTCCTTCATAGAATCTTGGCGGGAAAAGATCACGGAAATGAAGGAAAGAACCCGAGTGAGCCGACGGTTAGATGACATCGCTAGGATTTTGAACAGCTTCTCGGAGAACGATCATTGACGAAACGTTCGTGACTGCACCAGACGAGCAGAACCCTTTGGAGATTATCGTTAAACCTGTCATTTCGGAAATGCATTTAGAGACCGTCGAGATGAACAAACCGGAAGCAACCATGGAAGGATTTGAAACTAAAACTGAACATGATCCGTCTGTACATGAATTGGACGAGTGTAAGGGAGAATTGGATGCGGCAGGGGACACAGTCGTCATACAGATAAGTGAAGAATACATTCACTCAGACGATGAGGCGGGTGTGATGTTTCGGAAGAAGAAAATGACCAATACTGCGTCGATTCGGACGATCTCGGAAGACGGTCGCGAAATTATCTCAGCACAAAAACTAAACTATCCGCCATCAGTAACGGGAAGAACTGCGTCGTTAACTAGTGTTTCAACCGCGCTTACGTTGCCTCCACTGGATTACGATACGGATGTATTGCGTGCAGAACTAACCACCTTCGCGTGAGGCTCCCGGTCCAATTACAAAAAGCACAAAAAAACTTTACCTGCGGAAGCTCGTCAAATTCCAGCGCCATCCGGAACGATTGGCAAACGCGGGCGTTGTGACGGATTCGAACACCCAGCTATGTAAGTAAGCTTGTTGTTTAATTTAATTTTTGCACGAATCATTAACATATTTACCCGCTATTCTGTTAGGTTACTCCGTCGAGTTGATGGCAACGATACGGAAAGAGGATATGTTCAAAAGGATCGTTGAGCAACAGTGTCTGGAGCAGGAGATGGCCTCCGAATTTCAATCGAGCACAGCTAAAGCGGTTCGCAATTTCCGCGAGGGACATCTAAAGAAGAGCTTTATTTATCTGTTACTTGATCCTCGCATAAGCAACAACCTGCCCGCACTGCAAACGCTTCTCGAGCCACTCGAGCTATGGAAGCGTTTCCTCAGCTCAGTATTTTACGTCGGTAAGGGTAAAAGTAGCCGACCCTACTGCCATCTGTACGATGCAATGAAGCTTTACCATCACAAGAAATGTCGGTCGGCAGACGATTGTGACCGAAATGTGGGTGATTTGATGGTTGCAGCAGAGACAGTTGTGTTTCGATGTAGCGAAGAGGAATGTGTCAACAAGGTTAATAAATTTTGCGAGACCGGGAAGGTTTTAAATCGCAAACAAATGGCTGCTGACAGCAGGAAGCTCAATCGTATCATCGATATTTGGTGTGCTGGCAAGGGAGTTGTATGTTTGCACATCTTCCACAACATCATGCCGGCGGAGGCATACACACGTGAGGCCGCCATTATAGACGCGTTTGGGCTACACAATTTGACTAATCTGAAGCGGGGCGATTATTATTCGACGTGCCTTTCGTGGTCAATGAAGAAACGCAAGCAACTTGGAATATTGTTGCTGTACAAAGCGATGCTCATTCATCTGGCCGAGGGTGAAACGCAACTGTTGCCAAATGATCTGTGATTTGAGATGAGAAAGCGAGCCTTTTTCCAACAGTCAGTTTGTATATTTTGTCTATCATGTCTATTTGTTTATACCGCATTCCTGTTTTACTAGTAAAACTGTTCGAAAAACAAATGCGGTGGCTTTGGAAGCGCACGATTTTCATCACTTTTATACGATACTTGCGTACGTATGCCTTCTCGCTTAAGCTAAAACGTGTGAGGAAATGCTGAAATGTTGTGAATTTTGTCCTTCTCAGCGGTACAAAAAGAGACAAAACTCGAGAAAAATAAGCAGTCTTTTATTGTCTGTTGACTTCATTCATGACATTTATGACTTCTTCAGTAATATTAAGAAAAATCTGTGATTTTCGGTAGGACTCATGAAAAATCGGTAGTTTCACGGTGCTCGTCTGTGAATCGGTAGGCTTATCAAAAATCGGTAGGAATACAGATAAATCGGTGTTTCTGGTCACACTGGTCACACTGGTCTACAGACAATCAAACACTGAATATTTCTCCCGAGGTTTGGCTGACAAAATTCACAACATTTCCATATTCCCTGCGAACCCCCCCCCCCCCCCCCCCCCCCGGTCACACATATTAGCTGAAGAGAACAGGAGCTGAACAGAATTAGGATCATACCGACAACTACCGATAAATTTTTTGCTTTCCTACCGATAACGAGGAAAACAATCTGGTCACACTGACTGGTTGTGACTTTTCTAGTTGTCTGTCAAAGTGCTGAGAAAGTGTGGTTGTCGTGTTTATAGATTAATATCGTTCGTTCTTTCTACCGGAAGATTTCATTACATTAATTAAGATTTTCAAGCACTTCTTCCAAACGGAACAGAATGGCTGACCCCGAAGCAGTGAACGGTGTAGAAGACTCGACCGACAAAAAACAGAAAAAGTCCTCTAAACACGATGGTGGTGCGGCGGATTTGGAACGAGTGACGGATTACGCCGAGGAAAAGGAGATCACATCGCACAACTTGTGTTCCAATGTAATTGAATCTCTTGTCTGATCACATTCTCTTGCTCACCATTTCTGAAACCTTCTTTTTGGGTTACTTTCTACAGGCTGCGAACTTGTTTGAAGATAAACGTAACAAGGAAAATGAAGAAAAGCTTGCCATGGAACGGGAACTACAGAAAGTTCATGTAAGAAAAGAGGATATAGAACTGATCGTAAGTATTACGCAGAAATATGTGATTAGTATCAACTATACCAATATAAAATGCAATCAATGGTTGTAGATCCGTGAAATGGAGATTACACGTAGCAAAGCGGAACAAACCTTGCGTGTCCATCGAGGCGATGTCGTAGCTGCGTTGGAAGCTCTTACAAATTAGAAATCTGGCACCGTAAGTGTTCTTTCGCTGTGAATGGATGCAAAAGATAATAAAACGAACTCGGAATGTCTTGAACCGTCGAAAGAGGTAATTGTCTTCCTTTTATAAGATCAAGAGTAACATCCATCATGGTACATTACAACGTTGCTTTAAAAAGTCCAAGCGTACTTAGTAAAATGTGCTCTTTTTACCGCAGTTCAGCTCGGTTCCTTACATGTAGACCGTCTTATCATTGCTACTGACTAGGGGAATATCATAACACGCATCCTTGGGACATCCAACGGTTTCATCGCTATTTGGAGACTGTGTGATTGGTGGCTGTGATGGAGTAATTTTGTCCGGCTCGAATCCATGATTCGTTATTCCCTGGACGCTACTCGCACTGTAATCATTCGTCTCATCCGTAGACCGCGAATGCTCAGTTGTGTTGGTCGATGGAATATCGATGACGGCAATGCCACTTCCTATCGGTCCATCGGATTGTTCTTGCGTGTAAGGTGGCGGATTTTCCGCTAGAGAAAGCTGTAGATTGATTGAACGCAAACATAACATTTGTAAACAAAAATTACATTCTCGCACACATGTATCCAATATCATACCGTATCACCATCGTATGCAGGAGGCGGACCGCCGATTGGCGCAGCATTGCGCTGTTCAATATTATCGGCCGATGTGCTTTGCTGACTTGTCTGCCGTTCGGTTTGTCTCTGCTGGTACTCATAATTGTGTCTCGTTTCGTATTTCGGCGGACGATCTCGTAAGCGCCTAATGACGCGCTGTTGTATCGATGATAACGAAACACGGCTGGCGACTGATTGGCGGAATTCACTCTCAAGTACTGGATTGTTGCGCCTGAAAAGAAACGTTTGAAAGAGAATGGTTTTTCGCAACGTTCATTACACGTAATGGGTTTAAAACTATCAAATGGCACTACGTTGCAATAATAAGCCTACTATTTCCGTACCTTAAACGATTGCGCAAGGTTTTGTACAGCAGAAAACTAAGAGAAATCACGCCCAGCACCATAGCGGTGGCCAGCGCTACTTGAGCAGCGGTCAAGAAAAACAAGGACTCCTGGCTGCTGCAAAGATCATGAACATGCATGCACAAATTAACGAATCATTTAAAAAAAATCAAAAACAGCATGTGCTCAACACCACACAGCACAAGAAACATATTATTTTAAGGGAAAACTAAATCGATTTTCCATTCATACATGCAATTTCCATTACTATCCAATGAACACCTCTGACAAACGCCACGATAACAAGTGAGTGCATCGCTGATACAGCAACCCCGACAGTGTTGTCCTTCGCCTGGACAAGGCAAACATTCGAATGATACTACATTTTCAAAGTGTGGTTTACACTCGCAGTAGCTCTCCTCCCTGCACACTTCAGTTTCCGGATGACATTCTCTTTCACCACATATAGTGAGGCTATCAGTTAAAACTGCGAACAGACAAAGAATACACACAATAAAAGTATTAATATAGCACACAAGGAAAAGGGAAACGCCACACACACAACCGCCACACCTTTGTCATGAAATCCAGTAGGAACTACAATGGCTCACTAACCTGCAAGAAGTGTGCTCGAAGTGGTTGTACCGTTGAAAGCCGGAAGCCACCCCAGACAAACAACCAGCCACAAATAGTATGCTACACTAGTAGTGTCCATTGCAGAATGTTGGTAAACAAGATCAACATTTTCTGCGGTGGTAGTGATCGATTGAAAGTGAAGAATGCAACATTGCGTTAGAAGGATTTGGCAGCCGAAAAATATTACTTTCAGTGCACAGTGTTAAACTTGGTAGGGTAATCTGCCGATGGTCACGACCAAAGCAATACGAGCTTCGATAAAACGAGCACAATTGCGGTGAATTGCACCGGTATATCGATGTATTGTGGCAGTCCCTTGAGGCTCTTATCATAATTACGTACTTGGTTTCCAGATTGACAGAGATAGTACACAGCCGTATGTAATGGAGACGAGTATTATCGGTTGGAATACAAAATAGAGTCTGCCAGGAGGGTTACAATTACGTACTACGATTCACACTTAGTCCCGCTAGCTTTCCGTGGTCCTTTACGAAATGGGAAACAACACGGAATGAAGCAACTGACAAACTACATAAATTCTGAAATTCAAATACGGACTCAAATTTGCTACACAACTCGTACGAAGTGAAACGGCAGACTAACTGGGAAGTAATGTTTATCGAAAAGCGCTAACGTTGCTATCGCCTTTCGCTGTACCGTGCCGTGGTGGTGATGATGGGGCATAGTATCAATATCTTGTGTGAAGATAGTAACAGGTCGCTTATCAGTAGGTTTCTTTCTTCCGCGCCTTCTGACACGTTGGGGAAACTGTTCTTTCCAGCGCTGAATGTCGATAAAGTTCCAGCAACATCTGCTTCAGGTCCGTGATTGGTTTAATGTCTTGGTTTTCAGGAGTAAGTGATTCAATACATAATACGCGAAATGTTGACATTATGTTACCGCATCATACATTCGCTGCGTTTGATGAATTGTTTCTGTAGTAAGTATGTGGTTGAATTACACAGCAATGAATGTGTTGCTTGTGAGCTTATCTACCTACCCATCCATAGCTATAAATACTATTGATATATCTGTTGATTTCTACACGGTACGATTATTTTTGAAGATAAAAATGCAAAAAGAATTAAAAACCGTGAGAAATTTAAGAGCTTAATGCTCTCATGCAAGTCTCTTTACTTTTGTCTTTATTTGCTACTCATTTGAACTCATTAACACTTTCCTGTATAGCCTTGCTATAGCCTTATATAGCCTTATATAGCCAGTACAGAGGAATGACCATGCAGATATCTAATGAATAAAAATCGTGAACCCGTGGATGTTCTTAAGTTAAAGAAAGTATATTTCTCCCATTTTCAACACGGTCTTTTTACGCAATTAATTTTCTTTACCATCGACAATAAGTGAGAACAACATCTGGAACAACCTCCGATTTTCCCGCCATTTCCTTAATGTATGTCAGCGAGCACGTGCGTATGAATTGTAGTGATCAATAATGTGACTAAGGTTCCTAATTTCATATTGAAACTAATTCCTTAGTGAAAATTTATTTTACCATGTTCTTTTACACTAGATTTTTGTTACTACTTCGCATCCATCATAACGATTCTGTGTTTGAAACAACTGGAGCCCTATCATATGGTTGAATATGCTTTTCTTGCGCTCATTTGATTTTTTTAACACGTTGTGTGCCACGCTTGTATATTCGCCCAAATTTCTTTATTCTACCGACATGGCGTCCGATTTTACAATAGACAATAGACAGAATTTATCCCTGAACTAAAGGAAACTAGATCTGTTTACACATCGTAAAACAAATAATTAAGCGTATGGACACAAAGTAAAACAGACGAGTGAGTAAAATAAAGAGCTAACAACCTAAAATTGTGCTGCACGTTCCGTGCAGATTCAAATATTTGTTATTTGAACGAAATCAAAAGAAATGTCAAGTGGCGATGACGATGGATGCGTTTAGAAGGCACGATTCACTTCGTGTTTCAACCGCCCTGTGTTTGGATTTGACCATACAGTAAAAAACTCGCACGCGGCACACCGACGTTTTCAACAACACTTGATTGATGACAAGCTTCGAAAAGATCGTCGTCCGTAACCATAGCGAAGGAAAGTATGTTTTCTCGATTCCGCGAAGTGCTGAAATAATCCATAGCATAGAGTATAGACTTTCCCTGCCAAATATTCCAGTGGCCAGCCAGGGATAAACCGTGAATCTGGTGGTTCTTTAAAGATTGTACAGTGATTTGAAGAGAAATCAGGAAGATACGCTATATGCGTAGCGGAATGAGGCTCTACGATGCACTTGGGTAAAGCGAGAAAGTAGTGATTTTACGATCTATTCAGATTGTTTTCCGTTTGAGTCATCGATGTTTTCGGCACAACAGTTTACAGTGAATCGTATATGTTACTATCATAGAACAGCCTATTAAAACTGAGTTGTTGTCCAGACCTACGACGCGTACATTTGTGTGTATTCTGTGATGCTGCCACGGAAGACAAGGGGAAAGCAATACTTCATCAGATATGCTTTGTTTCGCTTTGAATTCCAGAGCATTGCACCGACTTTCATTAGTTTGTTCCCGTTTTCAGTGTTGTTGCTTATGCTCTGCGTGTCGCTTTACCCCGAGTGTACGCATAGAGTAATAGGCAGTCATGGTGGTACGGACCGATCGGAAGAAGGCTGTTGCTCCGATAGAAAAATCTCTCCAAACTTTGCTCATGTAGCTTCGGCACCTTTCTCTTTGTGGATTAGCTAGGTTAGAGAAGCAGGTGGAAGTGCACGGTCCGCTCGACCGCTCACCAGCTCACCACATCCGTGTCCGACAGCAGAGCTATAGATATCGCGCATAGGGAACATTAATGCATTTCCAAAAGGAAGGCAAAGTGAGAGAAAGAGGGTCAGCTGCGAGATGTGGAGCAACCGCACGATGTCGCAAGACGATGGGAGAAATCGTTTGTTTTTCTTTTTCACAGTGAGAATGCGGTGAAAACTGTGAATGCGAAGCATGTACACGGTGTACTAGGCGAAATCCGTAATGTAGGATTGTAGTTGTGTAGTGTAGCGTCGTATTAGTAGATGGCTGTGTGTGCGAAAGTAAATGTTTACCAAACAGTGTTTCCTTTACTTTTTCTGCAGTCGACACAGCTGGCCGGCTGAAAATTTCCAGTGTGCATTCACCGGTGATTATTGCTGTGAACGGTGAACTTTTCACTTATTGGCCCGATGGATACCGAACTATCATAGTGCAATGTGCGTGCGTATTGTATCAGTATGATGCATTCCGAAGCGTCACATTTCTAGTGAATACACTTTTGCACTATTAATCATAGTATGGGTTGGTGTGGGGAGTTGTCATCGCTTGCGAAGCGTTGTCCCTACCAGTCATTCCAATCGATTGCGAATGCATTTTACTGCAATACTCCTAGTTATAACCCGGGCGGTTGTGTATGGTATTTAAATGTGGATCTTATTTGTCTTGCAGGAATGTGTGCAGCGATGAAACAACATGTGCGTGATTTAAGTGCGTTCCAGAATCAAATCGAATTGGCCAGTTGGTCCATTTGTGAGTGTTCGTAAAATAGGCAAAATTTAACATTGTATACCGTGTCGTAGAAGAATCATCGTCAGCGATCGTCGCACTCCCACACGTCCATGTGGGTCTCGATCGCAAGATAAACAACCTACGAGGATTATTTACCTGCACTGTTTAGTGTTTCCCTTGAAGCCAATTTTATGTGCGACCCTGAACCAGGGTCAGAAATTTAATCGCTTGACATAACAATGCTGCTCCAAACATTGGGATATGACGCATTCTGGTTATATTCGATTTCGGCCGTTGTTATGGTCAGCATGATCACAACTATATTATCCTGTCTCTGCTGTCGACGTAAACAAGAGATCAAGTAAGTGTTGATTGCGCTTTCCGCCTAAATGATTATTGTGTCAGTGTGGTTTGCTTTGGGTTGCATGATCAATTTAAGCTTAGGGGACATGATTCACTACATGTAGTATTTGTATGAAGTAAGCCAGCCAGGTTAAAGGAGCCTCGGCATCCCCAATCCATTGCAGTTCGTGGTGTGCTGGGATGTAGTATGTCGAAAAAGACGAAATATATTTCAATAATGTTATGCCAAATGTCAAATGTACTCTTCGTTGCTATGGAAATAGTGCGTGACATCATCATGGGAATGTGTTCATGTTTGTAGGATTTGATTTATAGTATTATACGTAGCACACAGTTGTATTGTTATCCATCTATCTTTAACGTATTAACTTTATTGACGATTACGATATTAAAAATTAATCCCTCCATCATGGACAATCATAAAGTATAATCAGTCATTTAGCAATGCCTACATAACACCGATTAATACTAATAAAAGATACCTGCACTAAACTAAAACTCCTTGCCGTCACTTCGCATTATAATAACATTTCGTTTTCCTGTTTGCCTGTTTTTGTTTGTTTGTAGTTATAGTACTGCTTCGTTACTTTTTTTGTTTTGTTAATCACGTAAAACAATCAGTTTTTCGTTTATATTACATTATATTTCATTGTAATAGTTTTGTACACAATTTGTTTTTTTTTCTTTCTTTCTTTCTCACTGTTTGATGTTTGCTGGATGTTGTGTGCGTGTGTAAATGAATTTGTATTTGCGTGTGCTTATATCTGACCTTACCATACGAATGGTCGGGATCACTACAAACACATTTTTCAAAAATCCCCATACACTCAACCGTGTATTGTTGTGGCTGCTGTTGCTGCTCATGTAAAATGCTGCACGAACAATATAGAAATGATCTTCTTGGACTAGAAGGTATGGTAAAGCTTACAAATCCAGAGGACACTCTGTTATCTTCGGGTTCGACCGGTGCAATCAATGCACAAGCCAACACTGGTAATGGTACACTCGGAACAAACACGGCAAATGCATCGAATCTACGGCCAGCCAGTGTTGGTGGTGGGTTTAGTTCTGATACCGAAAGCAGCAGCAAAAGGTTTGTTAATGTTTCAAAATTTTGTTTATCGAGGAATTGCTCTTTATATAACCTTCGTTTTTAAATGACGATAAAGCTGAACGCCGCAATCGAGATTCGTATTATAGTAACTTTATTTTATTTCATATTATTATTTATTCTGCAACAACATTGGTAGAACTTCTAATGCTCCGCACCGAAGCTTACCGGATATCCCAATCGCTGAACCGGCTGGCGATAACAATTCCGAACTGTATGCTACCGTCGGTGACAAAGTACAGGACTTGCCGCAAGGGAGAAGTCGTAAGTAAACTTTTTGGCTTAAATTTTAAGCTTAAAATGCTAATGCTGCTGTTTTAGCATGCTACTGCTACAGGATTAATTATTTACAAAACTATCAATCTTTTTTATAGCATCGGCTAGCTTGAAAAAACAGACCAGTGTCTCTCAGCACAGTTCAATCAGCCAGGCGGATGACATAAGTTCCCCTTACGCTCGGGTTAGATCACCTCCACATGCTTACGACAAATTACGTCGCATGGAACATCCGTATGCACAGGTGGTGCCACCAGGATCAGCAGTCGGAAGTACTGTATTTGAAGCCGGGACCGGTGGACCTTCTGGGACAGCGAGTCGCTCAAAGCCGCGGGACGGCGATGATGATGATGAAGAAGATGATGATGACGACGAGTTAATGAGCCCCATTTCACGCCGTGAATCTGCTCAGAATATAGAAGATCGGGAAACTTCAACAGTGGTAAAGTTTTTTTTGGGTCGCAGGACAATTATGTGCCGAAGGTTTTAATTTGCTAATAATATATATGTATTATTATTTCGTTAGGACATTCCGGCTGCGTCTGCGATCGCTGGACGTGTATCAGCTAGTCAAGACTTACCATACATGACTCCTCCAATAGTTCAACCATCATCCCAACATTTTAGTGGAGATTCTCAAGATTCCTCAAGTTAGTATAGTGCTATGGTGGATTGGTTTGGGTTAAGTTTGTTGTTTGCGGCATAAGCTAACGGTTATTTGTTTTTCCTCCCACAATCAGAGGGTTATACAAGCATAAGCGTGCGGGAACCCTTGGCAAACCTACTGCCACAAAACATGCCGAACCAAACGACCGCCAAACGAAGACAGATATTGGGCGACTCACACTATGCCACTGTGTCAGACGATTCGGACGAGATGTATGCCGCGATCGATGATCCTGGAAATCAAGGCGATCTGTACACCAGCGGGTCGGAAACGTACGCCCAAATTCAACCGCCAAATGCGATGACCGTGTCGGTCGAAATAAATACGGGCGCGTCAAGCAGACCACAACCACCGTCAGTACAGACACTGCATGCAACCGTAAATGATGCGCTTGATTCTGCGGGTATTTCCAGTAGCAACAAAACGAATTCAGCAGCATCGAATCGTCTCAGTAATCATAGCAATATGGTAACATCAGGTGATGAGCACACGCATGGACTTCCGCCACATTTGGTACCATCTACGGCCTCCATCGACGGTGGAGGTTTGAGGGCACAAACTTTTGTGCAGCATTCGCGTCAAGCATCGTCCTCGAGCTGTACCAGTTCGGTAGGAAATTTGGGATCACCGAAACCAGAAAAGCGACAGGCGAACAGTCCATTACCTCCAACTCCAAAAACGCTCAAACACCAGGCAAACAATTTCTTCAGCACCTCGAATCAATCGATGATCGGGTCCGGTAGTGTAGCATCATCGAGTACTACGACTGTAACTTCGGGGCGTAATTCCGTTGCCTCTGTAATCGAATGTGGCGGTGTTGGTTCAACAGCATCCAATCGAGAAAACATTGGGAATAAGCAAAGCGCCGACATAGATAGTACAATGCTTACGAACGGTTCAATAGTTAGTGGCAAACAAAAGAAAAGTCCGTCAAAAGATTTGGAGGGAATGTACGCCAAGGTAAGAAAGCTTCAATGTTTGAATATTTGCAATCATCTGTGTCTTCGATCTCTAAAATTGCTAAAAATTACATCTTGTTTATCAACATAATTTTGATTTCAATTTTTGGAAACTAGGTAAATGTTTCTCAAACTAATTTTATACTTTATAACTATCAAGCGGAATATGTATGTTTTACACCATAAAACCAGAACCTAAAGCATTATACATTATTAATAATACACTCAAATTAGAAGGCCATATGGATCTTTCACAGATAACTTTCGGTAAACACACAACGACTTCTTCTTCTTGGCTTAACGATCTGTAAGGTCATGCCGGCCATTTCGGGCTTACTAGACTTATTCTTACTTCGTAGCCGGATAGTCAGTCCTTGCTGGATTTCGGGGGATTTGATCTCCAATACCCGATCCTGTCTGGTGGAACTGACGCCGGTTATCACATACACCACCGGGCCGCTCTCACGCGACTAATTGTTTCATTTTTCTGTCTCAGGTTATGAAAAAGAATAAACTATCGAAAGTACCATCACAAAACTCGTCTCCTGTACCGCTGCGGAAAGATGGATCAGTTGATGCGCAGCATGTGATGCAACAGCTTCTAACAGATTCGGACATGTCTCAGCTTAACGGTGGCGGATCATTGCAAGGTGGATCTCCGAACAAAAATATGGTAGCAACACAGCGCAACAGCACCGCTAATTGCCAAAACAAGGATCCCGGTTATGAAACCATCCCTGGTGATAACGTAAAGGCTGGCATGGAAACGGCACGTAAATCAGCGGATTATGCGCAGATTCAAAAATCGCATCGCATCCATACCGCTGGTGGAGGGACAACTATGGCGAACGTTTTTCTAGCTAGTGGTGAAGGAAATCCATTGAGTGCAGTCGTAGCGCAAGGTATTGAACAAGTGTCTCTCGGTTCGCTGGAAATATGTCACGGTATTGACGAGCATTATGAACGATCTTTTACAGCGGACACCGAACCAGGGTACGAAAGTTTACCAGACACGCGTGGAAGCATCAACGACCCCGGATATGAAACGCTTAACCGTGGTTCAAATCGAACAGAATCGGACTCGGATCCAAATTATGAAATATTGCGACCGGCTGGTAGTAAACCTTCAACCACGAGTCAACCTTCAGGCATCAGCAAGCTGAGAGGAGGAAGTAGTGGCGATACAAATCGTGACAGTGATGGTTACAGTAGCATACGTGAGACGGCAAAGACAGTTCATTCAACAGTGAAAAATGGAGCTAGAAATCGTTTAGATTTCGGCGCACGAAGAGCAGGTCCCGGGACAGCGGAGGATGAAGATACAGACAGCAGTACCCCTGGGTACAGCAGTATCAAAGAGAAGGACGACTATGATCCTGGCTATAGTGTAATTTCGGAGCGAAAAAATCCCCCACCAGGTCACGATTATGCAAGTATAACAGAGGAAGCAAAAAAACGCAAACCAAATATTAACAACAACGTAGAACCGGACGACGAGTCGGATATATATTCTAGTATACCACATACTGCATCAGGAACGCTGACGCTACCTTCGCCATCGGCAGCAGTCGTTATAGGAGGTTCCAGTCTGGGAGCCAATTCACCTGGCTGCGCTGGTACGACTATGGAGGCCGATCGAACCAGTGCTGGTGCGGGTATGGGAACACTTTCATCATCACCAGGATATTCTAGTATATCGGAAACCCGCACAACTCCCTCTTCGACCGATGGTGATGGTGATGGTAGTACAAGTTCTCCGGACCAATTGATTGGATATAGTAAGCACAACAGCAATACCAACACCACGGTAACGACTAACAATAGCCTAAGTCGAATATCGAGCAACTACGAATCACTCACCGGCAGTGAATCGGACCCTAACTATGAATCGGTAAAATATCTCAATGTTAAGGAAAATCCCTACGAAAGGCTCCACAACGAGAGTGGCGGTGGAGCAGGAGGCAACAGTAGCGGCGGGATAGAGTGTGTACCTAAATCATTAACGAATGATTCACTTACAACAGATTCTGATACAGCAACTCCGACACCGGTCACGCAAACTTCAACACCGGCAGGGATTGCAAACGTCCGCCGAGCGATGGGCACACCGGATAGTGATGGAACGGCACCTGCTGTTAGTGATTATTTTCA
Organism: Anopheles funestus; assembly: GCF_943734845.2. Taxonomy (NCBI): domain Eukaryota; kingdom Metazoa; phylum Arthropoda; class Insecta; order Diptera; family Culicidae; genus Anopheles; species Anopheles funestus. The sequence continues at coordinate 55,681,498 of NC_064598.1, forward strand.
AGTGTAATGGATTTTGCCAACCCCGTATTCTCTAACCAACCCATTAAGAGCGCATTAGTTGAAAAGTGATTATTTTATCTCTAACACACAGCTTTGATCTATTTATATACAGATATTTAAAAAAGGCTAATTGTTATTTCCGCTTGTTAAATGTGAAACGAATGACCGATGTTTAATGCTACTTGACCGCAACATTTGTCATTGATTGCTGCAGAGCAGAGCAGGGCTTGATTGCGTTACGAAGAAAAACGATATTACTTACTCCATTTTAAGGTACTCCATTTTAAAACGCTTGATCGCGACGCAACCGTGTGCTTGCGTAATGTTTGTTATATACATACATTGCAATTGTAACAGCTCTGTATGTTACAAACACACTATATTGTGCCTGTTTTGAAGAACATCAATTGCAAAAAAAATCGCAACGCACATATAATAATGGAAAGTGCTGACCGCCACAACTGTTTCCTATGTTTTGTATTCCCGTTTATTGTTTTTTTTTATTGCGCTCTTTGGTGATCAAAACGATCACATGTGCATGCATATTGTTGTAGTTTATGCAAGCGGGAAATCGAAATCTATGCTTGTATCAGCACAAAGTTCGAACTGTAGACCGAGGTAACATAGATAGATAAGACAACACGAAAACAAAAGAGAAAACACAAGTTGCTGGACAGCATAAAACAAAACTTTACACTGACCGACGATTATTAAATTAACATATTGAACTGATCGGGAGAAATCCCTAGTAAGTATCCCACCATATATGGACAAATGGAATAACGAAAAACACTTCGTATGCGTATTGAACAAAGAAACAAAAAGAAGCATCGTACTGCAGCAAGAAGTGAATTCTGAGCGTTCATGTGATTTACATATACAATTCGCGAGAAGAATCTTTAAAAAATACTAATAGTGTGTATTGCCACTACAACGAATGATGCATCAGCGGCGCATGAGCCTCTGTTAAAGTTGGCTTAATATTTCATTTCTCTACAACTGTTCATCTATCAAAATAATGTAGGCTGGTCTGGTTTTTGTTTGTTTTACCTTTAAAAAGGGCACATTCTGAGTAACGAATCAGTACTCCGCGTGGGTATGTCTACACTTGCAGTTTAATTGTACATATACATATTACGTGGTGCGTAATGTTCACTGTACCTTAATATTATGCCGCTCCTAACGAAAGTATTGTTTACCAACATGAAGAACAAGCTTAGTTTTATTATATTTACATTTGTTTTTTGTTTGTTTTATTTTAAATCCAGTCGCTTGAGTTGGTATTTATGTTTTGTGTATTGTTAGTACCTCTTTTCGATCAGCATTAATTATTATCGATTGTTAGGAATTGTTGCAAAGCTTTATTTTATTTATATGTGGCTAGCTCTATTACCCGTAGCAACATATTTGCATAGTAATACAACCAAGAAGAAAAAAACAACGACTCAAACAAATAGAATCGAAAGAATAATCGAGCCAAACCTTGCATGAACAGAGTGAGGGAGCAGGCATATTCGTATTGTGTTGGTAATATTATATTTATTACTTGTTTTAGTTCGATCATCTTTGATCACTATGAGTTTTGCGTGTTCTGTATGCACCTTTTTGTATGTAACATTCCCGTTTTTTCCAGTGGCGTAAAATATGTGAATATAAATCTTTATACAATAGTAAAATGAAGAAAGATTCAATAAGGCTCACAAGCGAAGGATCTAGAAACATTGCAGCGTATTGCAGTGTCGACTGTATATGTAAGACGTAAAACATTGTTTGAACTTTAACATGAGGAAATGAAAAGCAATTTAAAAAATCTTATACAAAACGTTACTGAAACTGCAAAGCGAAACTTTACGAGTGACATTTATAACCATTTGAATAAGTAAGTGCGAATAACAACAAAAAACAAAAATCGAAGATCTAATTAAAATGAATACTTACGGAAAAGCAAATAACGTGTTTTTGTTCTATTTTCATCAAAAAGCAGCGAGTGATGAAAAATGATAATTGTTGTTCTTTCCTTCCATTGTGGTTTACTTACTGAGATTTTTTATATTTTTGAGCTTGTCTGTTGTATCCATACCCTTCTCTCCAGTTCCTGGTTTCAGTCGAAGGAAGATGTACAAATAGAATAGAATTTTTAGATTATTTTATAGATATGACACCGTGTCTTTTATATAAATTTTCTTCGTTTTCTTTTTTAACGTACATAGTTTTGTTTTATTATTCTTTTATTCATTTTATAAAACGTATTTTCTTTTCCAACACCTTTCTTGATCGATCTTGTTCACAATGTTTATTCGTCGAACATATTTTTGATGATGTTGTATACCAATAATGAAATTTACTCGCACATAGGGGGACAACCAAACGACAATCACAAAATTACCATTGCCCTTTGATTTGTTTCGGTTCTCATCAACTTAATATGGTTCATGTCTCACTTTCTCTCTCTCTCTCTCCCTCTGTTTATCTATCTATCTCCCATCCATCCCTCATCGATTGACCTGAGCATTGGAATGGCTACAGTTTTACCATCTTGCATAAACTACGATTCTCGCAAATGTGGACCTCTTTCTACGGGACGATGTTCCAGGATGGAACAAAATCAAATGATCATTGAGTGTACCGCTATGTGAAAAAAAAATTATGTTACCGACACGCGATATACACGTGTTGTCAGTCATTTTTGCATCAAACTTCGTTTTAAACGCAAATATTGATTATTTTCTCTCGCAACAGTCGTACACGAGCGAGGGAATGTTGATTCGATAAGGAGGATCGTTGGTAATGTTTCGGCAACATGCAGCACATAGAAATTGACGATCCATCGCGTTTGTTGTCCTTCCGCGCCCGAACAGAAGATGCTTCTGACAACTTCGAAACGCATTAACACTACAGCTCGTCGTGTGCTTCTTTGGGACCGTTCGATTGATCATCCTGATAAAAGCAAGCGGCCGGCGTTTGCATACGATACTCGTATTCACACCTGTTTGGCTCTGCGACTGATAGAACTCTCGTGTCAAGTCCACACTCTAGGTGCACCAAGGCAGACCGTTGCGGACCGTTCCAGCAAGGTGCTCCATTCGAGTATAACATGGCGCTGTAATCTCCCGGCCCGTTCCATCGATCCCAGGTTCCCAATCTAGACAGCAGGGTAAACGACTCGATATAACTGATTGGATTTCAACCACTTGAACAGGCATAGTAAACTTACCTCGTCTCAGCCCCACCGTTACGTGGTTGTTGGCTCGCCTTGTCGAATAGACATAGTTTGTACACGTATTCGCGATCCTCAAAGTTGAAACACTCTCCATTGAGGGCGGCAAACTCTTCCTCCTTACCGTAATCTTTGTCTAGTAGTTCTTTAATGCTGCGAATTTCCTGCTCCATTTCACGCACGTGGCGATCAGCCTCTGTGTACTGATTGCGTGCTTCGTTTGCCTTGTTGATCAGATCCTGTGTGGCTGGGTCATACTCGACCGCTGGCTTTTCGGCACCCCGTGTCGCTTCAACGTCACCCTCGCCGACATCTTCCCCTTCATCTTCTTCGTTCTCATCAACCGTCTCTTCATCCTCCTCATCACCATTGTGGGGTGGATATTCGTCATCCCCGTACGAATTATCTTTCGCCGTTGGATCGTTGGGTTCGCTACCCTCGAGATGGTATAAATCTGCGTTCTGTAGTTCCGCTTCTTCAGTTTCTTCCAGCACCTCCTCCTCGCCTTGTTCTTCGCTCGGTGGTTTAAACAGTCCGGAATCCATCATTAGAAATGGTTTGATGCGCGGCCAGCACAGCGTTACAAACGTTTCGAAATCTACCTGTTCCCGTTCGTCTAGGAAGAAGCGTGCTTCATCTTCCGTAACCGCACCGTCCCGATTGCGATCGAATACGATTCGCGTTTGGAGTTCGACAAGCTCGAGCATTTGATTCTGATTAGAGTCGTACTTTCGGAACGTTTCTTCGGCTTCATCCCGGTTGTTCACTGCATCGGCTTCTTCTTTCAGTTTTTTAGCTTCCTCTTCGCGATCACGATATACCTTGAGGGCTGCATTTTCCAACTCTTCCGCTTCACTTTTTAGCGTTGCCTTTTCTTGCTTTAGTGCTTCCGCCTCGGCACGGCTTTTGTCGAGATCGGCTAGCCGGACACGCTGTTCATCCTTTAGTGCTCGCCCCCGTTGGCTCATTTCAAGCCGAAGCTGGTTGCCCATCTTCAGCATCTCGCTACGCTGCTTCTCACGCATTCGATCCTCTTTGCCAAGCTCGCTGCACGTGTTAATGCAGTTGGCGTGTGAAGCATACTCATCGGATGCATCGCAGCAATCACAGATCCCATCGTTTACCCTCGAGCTTGGGATGCTCAGTGGTTTGTAGCCGGCATTAGTGCAGTGAAAAGAACCGCCTGGGCAGGCGGCCGTGCCCGGTTCGTCGCTACCGTCGTCACAATCGCAGTAATCGTCATTAATGCGTTCCCGATGGATCACCTTCTTCCCATCGAGACAAACAAACTGACCACTGCCAGCACGGTCCTCATACAGGCTGGCTTGCGGGATTGAAACACCTCGAGGACGAGGTAGTTCAGTGAGTACCAGTATGCAGAAGTTACAAATCGTCGCCAACAGCAGCAACCAGGTACCGCTACACTGTTTGAGGAACATTTTAATCTTACGCGTTTCTTACTTTAGTGTGCCAGTTCACCACCTACAAATGAAAAGCAGTATAGTATCGTTTAGACTTGAATGATCGTTACTTGCTTACTTGTTCCAAGCGGAAAGGAAAATCCGGCTCGTTGTACAAAAAAAAATATTTCACCCTGAACAAGTTGGAAATAGTCGTATCGTCCCTTTTCTGTCACTTTGACAGCAATGACTTTTCATCGATTACAGTAGCTCTGAGACCAACACTCGATTTAAACGAAGCGTTGAATTTGGAAAACGATTATTGAATCACGTAAATAAAACTGTTTTGCGTTATTGTGCTGAACATCAGTTTATTTATCCGATAATACTTAGCCCAACCGTTCATTTAATACGACACAACATAATTATCATATTAAGAGTCATTATACATAGCTGTTATTATGTTTTCAACATAGGATAACAAAATCATACCATTTATTCATTACCGAACTTGGCAGAGTGCTCCGATGTGTATGCACAAAGTAGTAAAATGTACACCTTACACGTTCAAATCGTCATTCAAAGCAAAACTTCAAGAACGCAGAAGGTCCGAACAGCAGACATCCGATGAATGCTCTACCCGGATGGTCTACTATCTACTTACCACCGAACCCGCTCATTAGATTGCCCAGACCGCCCGCACCCTGCTGTAACTGTCGCATCATGTTTTGCAAACCATTCATACCACCCATCTGTTGGAACATACGAGGATCGATCATCTTTGCCATCTGCTGATTTAGTTTGGCCATTTGTGTAGGGTTCACGTTTTTCGTCATATCACCACTCTTGAACAATCCCTTAATACCGCCCATCTTCTTGATGACTGCTGCAAATTTGGTGTACTGCGATATCAGATCGCGTACTTCGCGCTCCATAACGCCCGATCCTTGAGCTACCCGCGTTACACGTGTCGGTTGTTTGCTGAACAGTTTCGCGCCATCCTTGTTATCGAGCTCACCGTCCGACATCGAGTCCATCATGGTCATGAGACGCTTGATTCTTGCCATCGATTCCTGCTCGCCGCCCTTTGTCATAAAATCTTGCGAGAACCCAGGTATCATCCCCTACAAATGGTTAAAAATGAAAGCTATTTCAATCTGATCAATGATGATGATGATAACACTCGACGTACCATGATTTGCGAGAATGGGCCCATTTTCATTATGTTCTGGAACTGTTCGTACATGTCTCGAATGGTAAATTGACCATGTTTGATCTTATCGATGAGCTCTTCGTTGTCGTCTAGCTTTAGTTCGTTAACTTTATCAATCAAACCTTCAATGTCGCCCATCCCGAGCAGTTTGCTAATGAAGGGCTTAGTCTTAAACGGTTCCAGATCGTCTATGTGCTCGCCAGTACCGATAAAGATGATGGGAGAGTTTGTCGCTGCCACTCTGCAAAAGATAAGAATCAATTCAGTAACTTGCCCCGCGATGCAGAAATAAAAAAAAAAAACACTTACGCCGATAGTGCACCACCTCCCTTTGCGTGTCCGTCTAGCTTCGTAATAATGACCGAACCAATGTCCACCTTTTCTTTGAACGCTTTAGCCTGGGCCTCACAAGCCTGCCCGATGGTGGCGTCCATGACGAAAATAATGTTATCCGGGTTGACCGCATTGGCTACCGCCAACATTTCCTCGAAAAGCGATTCCTCCTGCTTGTGCCGACCGCTCGTATCCACAATGATAAACTCGAAACCTTCCTTTTTAAACATTTCTACTCCGTCCTGTGCGATTGTGACCGGATCTACCTCCGTGTAGCTACCGTAGAACGGAATGCGCGCCTTAGTGGCATTTTGCTTAATTTGATCGTACGCACCAGCACGAAACGTATCCGCACAAACCAAACACGATTTCCAGTTCTTCTTTTGATAATGGTACGCCAGCTTTGTACACGTTGTCGTTTTGCCGGATCCCTGCAAGCCTACGAACATGATCACGTTCGGACGTCCCTTGATCGGTTGGTATGGTTTCACTCCGGGATCAACCAGCTTGACAAGCTCCTTGAACACGGCCGACTGAATCATGCGCCGCTTGTTCAAACCTCCGGCCATTTCGTCAAAGTCGATCACAGATCGTACATTTTCCCGCAGCTTCTTCACTAGACGAATGTTGACATCCGCCTCGAGCAGTGCCGTGCAGATCTCTTTCAGCATCGAGTCTAACACCTCCTCGTTTATAATCGTCGCCTTGCTTAGGGAATGCAGCGCATTCGTAATCTTACGACCTAAATCGGCTAAAACCATTTTGACGACTTATTACTGTACAAGCGCTGCCAAAAGAAACCACACGTTTTCAGTCGCTTCTGAAACGATTCTGATCGTAAGGGTTGTGGAAGATTGTCTACCAAACACTTGAGGGGCCAACTCGCGCGAGGCTATCACGTTTACTATGGCTACACAAAACACTGCAAAATTCAGTGTGTTGCAACTAGTTCATGTTAGTTTGGGGTTCCGGGATCTCAGCGTAGTGCAGCTAGACACTACAAAACGTTGTAAAAGATCGTAAAATGCACTAATTTTGGGATTGCGATGATACGCAAATTGGTAGTAGAAAAATATTTGTTTGGAAGAGCTGCGTTGTGCCAGCAGGACAACATTCAGCTAAATGTCAAACCACTGTCAACGTTGTGTAGGAGGCTATGTCATGCCAGGAGGGACTGTCAAACGACCATATTGATTTTCTGACTGACAACTGTGGTTCATTGATAATGCGTTGTGAAAGTAATGTACTAAGTGATGTTCTACTATCCAACATTTACGGTGCATAAATGAACTTATTTAGGGACGGCACGGTGATATATGTGATAAACGGCGCCGGCCCACATGGCAGGACTTGGGTTCAAATCCCATCCGAACTGTCTCCCCGTAGCAAGGACTGACTATCCTAGTACGTGGTAAAATAAGTCTGGATACGGCCAGGCCGTTCTAACCGAGCAAAAAAAAACTTATATACGTTTACGAACACAACACAACAAATTCAAACAACGATGCATATTTATTTATTATTTATCTTAACTCCTTTAAGTACATCGATATAAGCAAAGATCGTAGAGTAAACCTTCAGCAGAAACTACTTCGTCGCAGATACACCGTGTATTGTTTTGTTTACGAGTTTTGTTGTTTTATATTTTAAGATAATGTACACTCTGTACATCTGTTGCGCCCTACTATTTAAAGAAAAAACCTGAAGATTTCCATTAGTATGGTCTTGCTGTTCTATCTTCGTTTCATTTTAAAGCACTGAAATCAATCTTAGAGATTCTCATTAAAAGATTTTAGTAGAAAAATGAACATCCCAAATGTGGATTCTACCATGTACCACTTTTCTTAAGTAAAATTTCGAAGAAACATGATTTCTTCATTCTTCATTCTGTTGGCACTACCGCTGGAAGCAGTCTTAGAATCGTTCTGTTTTTCGATATTCGTTTGGCGATTAAATTCTTTTTGCAGCGGAAGGTCATGTGTAAGTGTAATGGTACTCAGCGCTAAATTACCTAGTAGTAGCTTAGTGACTAACGCTTTTGTCTTCGATGCTCGTTTGCATTTCGGAAAATTCTCGTTCCCGTTTTCGATCGTGATGACAGTCGACAAAGGCTGCATTAAACAGTATTTGGCAGCCACGCTCAATCCAATGCATGATCACGTTTTTCGTTTGTTTGTTGCTACGCCATACGATGCAGACGTAGTACACAGGAACACCGGATAAGGTTATTGCAAGTCCAACAAGCAGATTGAATGGTTCGGTAAACGATGGTAACAACACCAATCCCAAACAGCAAATGAGGAATATTATTGGCAGGGCCAAATTTACCTTAATCGGTCTTGGCATGTTGGGTCTAAAAGGAAAAAGAAACTAATTCATTGATATGTTCGTATAAAATATGATGCACTCCATGTCTTACTTTGAAATTCTCAGCCACAACAAGCCGGCTATACTGGCAGCAACGGAAAGCCAAAGGATTTGACTGAAATAGTTGATGAGTACAAATACGTCGGCCGATAGCAGCATTATGATGGAAGTGATGCAGGTGAATATTAGAGCCGGTATTGGTGTTTGTCGGTCAACATGAACAAGCGAAAACCAAGCAGGCAAATGTCCTTCCTGGGCGCCGGTCGAGAACAGGCGAGCCGAAGTGAACAAAATACCGTTAACTCCACCAAAGGTACTGAGAGCGACGAAGATCGGTATCAACCAGGCGACAGAACCAAACATACGATTGCCGAACGAAACGGCCACGGCAATCGAGGCCAGCATTTCTTGTCTCGATACCACCGCAAAGTATGCCATGTTGACGAAAACGTAAATACCGGTGACCATGGGCATTGCGATCCATATAGCACGCGGAAGGTTTCTGATAAGGGCGAGAGAGAGAGAGAGAGAAAAGAGAGAACGAAAAAACAAACACACAAACAAAAATTAATTTGCCGTACAACACACAATTAAAGCCTTTCTTTACTTACTTGTACGGATTTTCTAGCTCCTCCGTAACAAAGTTCAGATAGTTCCATCCACCAAAGGCGAACAGCCCGGAGTAGAAAGCGTAAGCAAGGCTGGATAGTGCATAATCTCCCTCCCAGGGATTCTGAAAGTTATCGAGTGACTCCGTTGCCATAAAGTACATGCCGGCCAGAATGATGGACACCAGGGCAGTTAGTTTGGCGATGGTAAATACATCCTGTATTTTCATTGCCCATTTAGTTGAAATGCAGTTGATGGCCGTTAGGAAGCAAAGACATACAGCCGCTAGGAGTCGTACCGCATTTTCCGGTGCTTCACAATCTTCGAAAAACGGTCTGACCGCGTATTGTGCAAAAGTTAATGCGACGATTGCCTGAAACAAAAAAATTAACAAACAAACGTATGTATGTAATGATTTATTATGGTAGTATGGTTTTACAGGGAAACACACATGATAAGCTGCGGAGAGCCCACTTTTGGAAATCGCGCAAGCGAATATGAAAGTAGGGAAGGTTGATACGGAAACACCCAATATGTTAGCAAATCGCCCAATATAGGGGCAGATCACGGCTTAAGCTTTTTTTTTGTATGCGTTTTGACGTTTCGAGGCTTATCCGCTGTCAGTTCCCCATACAAATCGACAGCCAAGTTCAGCCTAGGAAATATGGATTAGAAAGTTTTCCTAATGAAAACTGCTCGATTAGCTCGATCAGCTGCTCGACAAATATGTAAACAAACCAATTTGCAAGCAGTGAAAAACAGGGTAAGGCCATGTTACCCATATGCTGAAAATGTAAACAAATCAACAAATATCCATAAATGCACATAAATTTAACACGTTTCAACATGTAATGTGTTGTTAAAATTAATTAAATTAAATCATAATATTTTTTCGTTAGAACGGCCTGGCCGTATTGACTTACTTTTTACCACGTAGCCGGATAGTCATTCCTTGCCACGGGGTTTGGTCCGAATGGGATTTGAAATATGGATCTGAATGGTAAACGCAACGGTATTAAATGTATTAAAACGGTATTAAACGACAAATGATATAAACTGTGCTTTCAAACTACGAACCTTTGCGCTACTATATGCTACTGTTTTGTGGCTACTGCTACGTATAATTCAGAGATGTTCTCATTCTTTATCATACAACAGCAGCATCCAACCTAACCTTTTGTGCATCATGCAGTACTTTACTTTGATTAATACCGTTGCGTTTACCATTCAGATCCAGATTTAACTAATTTCGAATCGCATACCAATTGCACAGCCTACTTTGAAGCTCACGTCGTTTCCATGGAATTCGTTACATTACGTTCTATTAGCATGCTAGGTTTAACAAGAATTATGAACCTCTATCAGCTGAGTAAATTACCGCAAATAAACGACCATGTTTTTTAAAATACATCTATTTAATATTCGATGCGAAGAAGAAGAAGAAGATAGGTTGCTCGGTTTTGAAAATTCCAAACGATTGCTCTATTACAATACGCTTTGCCCTTCGTTGAATAGATGACGAATCCGGGATTTACATTTCGTTAATTTGTTTTCACCTTCTATAAAAACTCAGTGAGGCAAGTAGGAAATGCCTTGTAATGATTTGTAAATCAGTATATATGGTACTGACAATACGGCAAATGCCGTCATAATGGACTTATACAATAAAATAAAATAAAAAACCTCAGTGAACAGATTTACATATTTTTTTTAAAACTTAACAAAACAACAGGGTAAAACTGAAACAACACGGAAAATCCGACACGGGGTAAAATGTCTCTCGGATAATCGCCATCCTGTTTTCGTCATCCATCTCCTGTCAAACCACTGAAATTATTCTACCTGTGTGCTCGCGATTAGCTGTTCGATCATTTTAGCCCAATTTAGTGAAAAAGCGTGTTTTTGTTTTTTACAACTATAGTTACACCGTGATTGTGATTTAATTTTCAATATGATTCCATTGATTTTACTCGCTGAAGAGGAAGATCAAAGGGAAGAGAAGATGAATCAACAACGCTATCGTAGGTGTCTTCGGTTAAACAGAAGCGTGATTGAACTCCCACGCAACAGGTAATAAATTATTGCTTATCTCTTCGGTTTTGAAACATGACAATTCTGATACATACTATATTTCAGTTTTATACAAAATTTCCGAGTTTCACATGATATTTTCGCCGAAATTCTTCGTGAAATTGAAGGTGACCTTACTCCTGGTACATCGATTGGTATAACAGCCGAACAAAAATTAGCTGCAGCTCTACGGTTTTTCGCAACAGGTCACTTCCAACAAGGTGTTGGAAAAGATTTCCACATACCAATGGCACAGTCGACGTTTTCTACTATGTTGACCAAGGTTTTGAACAGTATGGAACGGAAGCTATGTTCAAAATACATCATGTTGGATATGTCCGAAGCAGACGCAGAAGCAGCAAACCAGTATTTTAACGAGAAATCTGGAATCAGTGGCGTAGTTATGTGTGCAGATGGGACACACATCAGAATAAAGCGCCCAAATACGAATGAGCATTTCTACTACAATCGCAAAGGAGTTTTCAGTATAAATGCTTTGATGGTATGTGCATTGAACTTGATTTGAATGTTTGTTTAATATTACACAGTGGAATATTTATTAACAAATGTAATTATAACCCATATTTCAGATATGTGATCACCAGCAAAGAATAAGATTTGTAAATGCAAAATATGGTGGAGCCAAACACGATGCGCATGTATGGAACCGGAGCCCTGCGCGTAGTTTTTTTGCGGCCAAGCATCGCAACGGCAACACAGCCTTTAAGTTGCTAGGTACTATATTTTTAATTCAATTAAATCCCATCCAGATTTATCCCACGTTGTCGTTACGCCAAGAAGATGTTATGTTTTTAACATTAATTAATAATAAATTCTGTTGTTTAATAGGTGATTCAGCATATCCAAGAGAAGACTGGTTACTCATACCTGTCAGAGATGCAAATCCGAGCTCTGCAGATGCTCAGTACAACGAACGACACACTGCAGGACGTATTATAATTGAGCGAACGTTTGGAGTTTTAAAAAGCAGATTTCGATGTCTTGCCGGAACACGAGAGCTACAATATGCACCTTCCAAATGTGTTAAAATAATAAATGTATGTTGTGCGCTTCATAACATGTGCATCGAACATGGAATAAATTCATAACAAATCATGGTCGTTTATTTGTGTTTTACTAACTAAATTGAGATACACAACAATAGACAAGTAAATGTGGAGAAACCAGAGATGTGTGAACGAAGAGCTTTGATTGTCGCAAGGTTGTGTCACTAGTTGAGTGATGAGTTCGTAAACTTTTGCCTTATCCGTAGATCGGTAGCACACTGTGCTTGCGTGTATCTACTGGTAAAATAGACTAAACATGGTGCAGCCAGAATCGCATCGTTTAACGTAATAAAACGTATTTAGTTCGAGTTGTATTGTTACAACATTACACTTGGCCAGTGGCGGATCTAACGGTGGGCGAAGTAGACAACCGCAAGGCGTCTCATCCTTTCGAGGCCTCGAAAATCTGGTTTTGTGTTCTCACACGCTGTGATATTGTTTTGTGGTTAATCACGGAACCCAAATATATAGATAATATCTATTACTATTTATTTCAATACGACAATATTAACGCGACGCGAGCTCTGCATGATCGAACGCTACAAACCCGAATGGCCGGTGATCGAAAGGCCGTCCCGTGCCAACGTCCTTGCTAGAATCCAAAATGAGGGAAACATGGTTGGGCCCACGAGCCTAGCACGTGGGATCGCTGGGATGACATCTCTTGTCATCTAAGGATGTCGCACGTCGTGAGAAGCCCAGATGACGATGTCGCGTGACACAAGACGTGTCCACAACATCTGGTTACTTAAAACATGCAACACAATGACAGAGTGTAAGAACACACTAGTAAAGGAGCCTCCACTAGCATTTCACGCAGCACCTCCAAGAAGAATGATTTGCTACTGCTCTCGATTTTCAAATCTGCCCCGTGCTGTTCATGCTCATGTGATTGAACTTACACGAACTTGCTTTTGTATCGTAGCAACCACCTCATTGAAAAACATTTCATGAAAACTCTGCTTGTATTTCGTGTCCATTTATACTCCTTGATTTTAAAGAAAGTTTTATATGACACTTAATTTCAACATCAATAAAAAAATCATTTAGGTTATCACAAAAGATGGAAAGGATTTTATTTTGGTTTATATAAACTAGATTTTTGAAGCTTAACTATTGCATTGAATGCATACCATAGTAAACGAACTGGACTTATAAAAAGGCTGTTTTAAGACGAACATAGCGTCTAATACATGTTTAGCTAATAGCCCTATTTACATCTAGTATTGCTTAAAGTGAATGACTCAGATAAAATTAAGGAAAAAATATGTTGGTATTACTAAAGTAGGTGAAATAGAATAATATGAATTTAATATTTAAGAATAATATGAATAATATGAATTAATGAAGAAAATTAAAAACAAGAAATTAAATAAAAATAACAGGCACTATACTATATCACAAGGTTTTAGCGTTTTAGCAAGGATTTTGGCGTTTCAGGTTTTGATTCATTTCACGAAGTTCTTGTAGGATGAGGATTTGGTTTTCTGCTAATGTGTCCATTTTTGTCACCATCGATTTCAATAGTTCCGTCTGTTGTTCGGCTAATTCTCTGATGTCTATTGTTTTTCTGCGTTTTTGTTGTGGCTGGTTTTCTTCGTCGCTATCGGTTATCAAAATGCTGGACTGTTGATGTGGATCCAATGAGGAATTGTTATTGCTGGTACTGGTGTCAGAGATGGTTGCGGATGAAAAACTGTGTGTATTTGGGTCTTGTAGAAACTGGTTGCTATTGTGATCTATGCCGTATATGTTGCCTGCATGGCCCTCGTCATCGTCTTTAAAGCAAAGGAGGAGAGCAATTCTCTCCTCCAATGCGGTTAACGGCACTGCAGTCGAGGGGCCTGCTCCCGTTGCCGTGAGGTTTCTTTGAATCTTGGCCCATTTTTTCTTGGTGCTGTATTTCAAGTTTTTCCATACCTACGGGTTTGTATTACAAGCATTAAAATAGTTTCAAAGTAGTACATAGAACAATTTATTTTGCTTACCGTTGTCCATTCCTCTGCACTTTTAAAAGGCGGCCCAAACGTGTTTAATTCTAAAGCAAGCTGTTGCCAGAAGGTTTTCTGGCTACCTTTAGCAAAACCCTTAGCAATATCTGGTCGCTCTTCCATCAGGTCGACCAGTTTACCGAACTGGTTTCTTGTTGTAATTGGTTTACGGTTCCTAAAAAAAAAATATATCAATTTTCGAAAATATACACTCTACCTTAAACACGTTGACTGCCAAGCATTGTCTTGAATGAAAGTGATCTTCATATGATTTACATTTTGATACACGATTCGTATACCAAATTCACATACATTCTGATACTTTCTATCAAAAATTATTGCCAAGACAACCAACGTGTTAAAGAATAAATTTAAAAAAAAAAACAAAATACTTTAACTTACATTTTGTCACTAGATCACAGAATTGACGTTGCAAGGATCACAGTTTTTGAGCGAATGAGTAAAATATGACGCTCTGATTTATTTTTTCATCTGGTCGGTTAGTTTACAGCGTCGGTTTGAGTTCTTGATTTCTTGGTTCAATTCAAGATCTGTTTTGCCGCCATTTTGAATTACATTTGGCGTTTGGACGCCCTTAAGATGCATTATCTGCTCACCCACGCATTCGTGTTACCATGGTTACCCTTTCTTTGCGACCAAAGTCGATTAGACAGATTGGTTAGGTTTTTTTTATAACTCAATTCGATATTTTCTCTGTAATGTGAAATAAAAAACTAATTGAATGAAGAACATGGTGGCACTGAATAGGATCAATCTGCTTTCCTTGTTTCGACGGTTCAATTCACAGAGTTATAAATAACGAAGAATTTTTATTATTCTTCAAAGAGTGTTCCGCTTCTAATTTCATTACAAGACATGCCGTAAAAATTAATGGTTAAGAAATATTGTATAAAAGATGTTTAGAATGCATTTTTTACAATATTTTTCTATGAATTCATATTCATTGAAGAATTGTATTAAATTTATTTGAATTTATTTGATTAAAATTATTTCAAAACCTAATTAAATTAATAATTTGAAAATTAATAAAGACACCACTTTAAAAACAATGTCATGAAAAGGTCAAACTCAAATTTATTTTCCTCATATTTTGGTTCAGTAAAAAATACCTTATGTTGTTCTTAATGATTCAACCCGGTACCTTTTTACTGCTCGATATCTGCTCGATTATCTGACAGATGCCGGCTTACAGCTTAAGCTTTCTAACTTAAACCGTGATCTGCCCCATAGATAGGAAATCGCGTGCAATTGATATAAAATGTCAGATTGGCGAGGCGGTTTGAATGCTGGGTATATACTTGTCGGTTCGAGAGTTAAAAAATGTAAACAAATATTTTTAAAATAATTTTTAATTAAATTAAGTAGTTGGTGCATTCGAAAATCGTATCAAAATTATTGTTTAATAATATAATTATAATATTATCTCGCTCAAACTGAAATTGCGAACTATAACTGTAAACTGTATTTCGAAAACATGCTAAAATTCAAATTGGAGATTTAAACCAGTGCCTATATACACCCGTGTTCAAAACTGTTCTGTTGAGAAGGCTAAAATTCGTTGGGATAAAGAAAATATTTCATATTGGTCTACAAGCGAAGCGTCTACAGTTTTACGGATTAATCTTTGGCAAATTTTGTGTGCTTTGTGGATATTTACAAAATAGCATAACGTACGTTAGTTTTTGGTGTATACAATCATCCCCCTGAAGGTATGTATACGTTTAAAATAGTTCAATAGTTCATTTAAAATAGTGTAAAAGTTTAAAATTTCCGTGCCTTTTCATGTCTTGCAGGCGCTTGAGTACGAAAGGAGTAATTTCTTTGCCGATGAATTTTTGCTTCAAGAACGTACCGTGTAAGAGTAAAGTAGGTTACAATCGAGCAAAGTACTGAGACAAACTAACTTAACTAAAATCGGCAATTTTTCATTTATATAAGCAAACATGAGCTCTAGCCAAAGCTCTGAACTAGCTCAAAGTGCAAACGGGGCAGTGCATGCACTTCGACGTCGAAAGACTACAAGCAACGAAGATAGAGCGCGTGGTAACAACGTATGAAAATGGAGCAACTCATGCTGCCATTAGCCAAATGCTGAATATAAAACTAACGACAGTTTACGGTATTGTCAAAAAATACCAAACAGCATTTCAGGTCGAAGCCAAGAAACGTGGTGGCAACGGGCAGAAAATATTATCGCAGCAAGCCATAAGCGATATTCAATGCTGGATCAACGACGATTGTACGGTGACGCTAAAATCACTTGCAGAAAAATTGTTGCAGGAACACGGTGTGCGAGTTTCCACTACCGCCATAGCGAGGGAAATAAAAGGCTTCAACTACCCCTTGAAGATGGTGAAGCTAATACCGGGGCGGCGTAACGCACCGACGACCATCGAGGATCGGAAAATGTACGCCACACAATTTTATGGCGTAGCGCGCGAAGTTGGATTTAATGTCAGCATGCGCACGCTTAAAGAACGATCTCGGAAAGGTACGCCGGCCACCGCCACCGTACCACAAACTACGTAATATAATTAAAAAATATTTTTAAAATGTTTGTTTACATTTTTCAACTCTTGAACCGACAAGTATATACCCAGCATTCAATCCGCCTCGCCAATCTGACATTTTATATCAATTGCACGCGATTTCGTATCTATTTTGGGAGATTTGCTAACATATTGGGTGTTTCCGTATCAACCTTCCCTACTTTCATATTCGCTTGCGCGATTTCCAAAAGTGGGCTCTCCGCAGCTTATCATGTGTGTTTCCCTGTAACTGTTCCCATAAAAAAACATAGAACAGTTTTTTTCACTTTAATGATCGCATTATCATTCCTTTCGAAAGCTCCAAAACTGGATTCGTCTCGTCGGATTCCAAAATACTGATTTAGTAGTTTAACTATTAAACCAAAACCAGGTTTAACCATTAAAAGCATGCAATAGACATGATTGTTTAAACATTTTCCAAAAGGTAAATAATACAGTCTACCATTCAGTAGAGGAATGTTATGAGGTCGAATCATTATCTAGTATGAGTTAACGGTAGTGTAAGCGTAAACAGTGGCAAAAAAAACGATTGCAAAACCCGTTGCTGAATGCATATGTAATCGTTCCACCTTACAGGGTTTCTCAGGCCAGCTCAACACCTTAACACCACTTTTCAACAACGTAAAATGTGTATCCGAAAATGTATGTCGAATTCGAATCCGGTAACTCTTTTCAACATGGTAAAACTAGGTCTCGAATCCGTAAAACCATTATTCAACACTGGGAAATGCGTACTTGACGAACACGTCGTTGACTGAATGTTTATGATGCCTATTTCGATACTGTCAACATCCGTTACATTTCATTTGTTATAATCAAATGTATATCATCATTTTTATAAATTTTATCCTAAACAATAAATTAATATACACTATAACAATAGTAAACATAAAAAATACTGAATTCCTCTTAATATTATATGCAATAAATGTAGGTAAATGTGGGCTAAGAAACAAATTATTTTCTTTATTTTGCTTCATACGAACTAAAAGAGCACTGAAACGTCGAAAGATAAATAAACAAATAAAATAAACCAATTCATTAATATTTATTTAGTTTGTACAATTGAAAATAAGCTTCTATTATAAAACTAACGTTTAAATTCAAATGCTTGAAGATCGATTACAACGGAGCATCGAAATACGTAGGCTAAACAGGTTGCATGACAGATCTGCCGAATACGCATTTCCCAGTGTTGAATAATGATTTTATGGATTCGAGACCTAGTTTTACCATGATGAAAAGAGTTACCGGGTTCGAATTGTATATACATTTTCGGATACATAGTTTACGTTGTTGAAAAGTGGTGTTACGGTGTTGAGTTGGCCTGAGAAACCCTGTATATTTACCTATTGCATATTCAAATGTTTCGCTCCGCATAGTAAGAATTCCGATGGGCTTAACATTGACAATGTAACTTTTCTTATGGAATATACTAACTACATTCTACGACATTTACTCCATAAACCAAAGCGCACACCCTTTCTTTAGCGATAATAAACACTGATGCCATAAATGATCATGCTTTCTTACAGCGAGCCACTGATTCATAATGCTGATCTTCTGATCGCTAATAATAAATCATCCAAAGATGTGCGTGTTTGTATATCTCATATTGCATCAAGGGAATTAGAAATGCATGGAAATGGGTTGTAATAATAAAGAACACTAGTAAATTTCGGTATACGGGGACAAGAACTCTATTGGTTCAAAGGTTACTTAGAAAATAGAACTCAGAGAACTCACGGTAGGAGCTCAATATCAGAAGTAATACAAAGCACTCTAGGGGTGCCACAAGGTAGTGTACTTGGTCCTATTTTATTTTTAATGTACATCAAGGACATGAAGAAGGAATTAAACATCTGTGATATTAATCTTTTTGCTAATGACACAGTCATCCCACACAAATCCATCGAAGAAGCAACAAACCTTTTAAATAACGATCTTGCTGCACTGAACGTATGGTTGAAGTACAACAAATTAAAACTTAACACGAAAAAAACTAAACTACTAGTAATTTCAAATACCAATGCAACCCCTGCTGCATTAATTAAAATAAATTATAACGTTATAGAGAGAACAAGTGAAATAAAATATCTGGAGGTCATAATAGACGAACAACTGAACTTTAAATCACATATTGACAACACGATTATCATGATGGCAAAGAAATGTGGAGTTATTTGTCGATTGAAAAAAGATCTAAGTGTTTTTGCTAAAATACAGCTTTATAAACCACTTATGGTATCGCATTTCGATTTTTGTGCGTCCATAATATTTATGTCTAATCAGGGGCAATTGAGAAGAATGCAGAAACTGCAAAATAGAGCAATGCGAGTTATCTTACTACGTGGATGGTACACCTCTTCAGAAACGCTGCTGAACGTTCTGCAATTGATGTCAGTGAAACAACGTGTAGTGTAACAAACGATGATATTTGTACATAAAATTCTCCACGGACTTCTACCGCAATACCTTTCAGAGAGGATTGTTCGAGGATCCAACATACACAATTACAATACATGTAGTGCAAATGATCCAAGAGTACCCAAGGTATCCTCAGTTTCTGCAAAAAATTGATTAGTAACTGAGTAAAGAAACAGTATTCTGTTATGTAAGTTTATAAAGTCGTTCTCCAGTCCTTGGCGTTTGGACGAATAACTTTAAATGAAAGCAGTTACTATGCATTGATAGGTGGTCTTTGCTACTGGGCTTTTTTAAGGCAATCTTTTAAGATAAATTGTTGCCACCACTTCGTTTAGTTCGTTACTGTATTATCAATTAATTATCTAAAAGATACAACCGTTCCTCTCAATACTGTTTCGGGGTTATGAGGTTGAACTCATCATCATCATCATCATCATGTATTTATTCGGCTATGGGAATAGTTCCAGTACAAATGAACAAACAATAATAGTACCTATATAATTTTAAAGTTGTTAAAACAAGTATTTTGATTCTGTCCTTTGTACTCTTATCACACCAAACATGCGGTGCATTAAGGTGGTAGTACATATAACATCATCAAGCCATCCAATATTGAACCCATGTAAGACAGCTAATTTAACTTATCACAAAATTAAAAAAAATACTAACACAACTTACTGTGCGCCACGTAAACTGCATTGGCCTCGTTCGAAGTACGATTGTTCCGGTAGGTATAAGCTTGCATGATCATGTTTTTTAAACTTGTACCGTGATAACGGATGTAATCAATAGGTACAAGATCTTTCGATAAAAGGACATCTTTTTAAAAGTATAACCAAAAAGTTCGGTCATCGATAAGATAAGCAGAGTTGGAGCAGTTGTGCAGAGCTGGCAAAGTTTGAGCAATTTACCGCTACAAACAGTAATTGAAAATTGAACATCCATGGTATTCCGGACTTTGTTGGCCTAGTACCGTCTGCCAACCTTACTTTAAACAGTGTGCGAAAGCATTGGACGTGGTTTGTACCTTCCAGTGTGGTGACTATCAGCGCGAAGTTGAGTACGGAATAAATACCGCCGCAATGGTAGTTTCAGTGGTGGCGAAACTCTTTGCTCTATCGATTAGTTGGTGGCTGTTTTGTGGCTATCCATGGACAAATGTGCAGGGAGAATATTTCTCCTCTGTTGAGCAGATGCGGCAGTTGCTAAAGCTCGAACAAACACTGTTGGAGAGTCTCGATCGCTACATTAAACTGCACGAGCAAAAGATCGAGTTCCTTCATCGGCAGCGCGATTTGTTTGGGAAGGAATTGAAGGAAGGATTAAAACATGATGTAGAATACACATCAAATCCGATGAGTGCTTTCCTGCTGGTTAACCGGCTTGTCACCGATTGGGAACGTATTCGCAGGTTTATGGAAATGGATGTCGGCGTAAAGTTGCAAAACAACACGGAAATGCCCACTGTTGACGATTTGGTGGGAATTGCTGAGGGATTAGCCCGATTGCAGGATATGTATCAGCTCGACACCAAAGCTATGGCAAGTGGTAAACTGTTCGATCGGAAGGTTGGTCGCCAGTTGAAAACGGCCGAATGCTACGAAATCGGAAACAAGCTAACGAGTGCGACCAACTATCGGTACGCCGTTAGCTGGCTACGGGAATCGTTACGTCTGTGGACAACGGAGAGTCCTGGTGTAAGTAAGGTGGAGGTCATGAACGCTCTTGCCTACGCACTTTCCAATCAAGGAGAGTACGAGGAGGCGCTAGAATTAACCAACAAGGTGTTAAAACTACAACCGGACAATCAGCGGGCACTAAACAGCAAGGAACCGCTGGAAAAATGGATCGAATACAAGAAGGAGCACGGTTTGCCACCGCCAGTACCGGATGCAAATTACAAAAACTATCCCAGCTTATGTCGAGGTGACTATCAACGGTCTACCAAGGAGGTAGCCAAATTACGTTGCCGTTACGAACACAATCGAACACCGTTTCTGCGTATCGCACCGTTAAAGCTGGAAGAGCTCAATCATGATCCATTTATCGTGGTGTACCACGAGGTGCTCTACGCCAAGGAGATCGCCACACTGCTCGATATTGCTAAACCATTGTTGCATCGTTCGATGGTAGGTGATGATGTGCAAAAGAAAGTGTCCAAAACGCGAACCAGCAACAATGGTTGGCTCGATGATGTGATGCATCCAGTCGTTCGTACCATCTCCCGGCGGACAGAAGATATGACCGATCTAGCCATGTCGGCGGCCGAACAGCTGCAGGTTGGGAATTATGGTGTTGGTGGCCACTATCTACCACATCATGATTATGCGGTGCCAGAGGAAGGCAAGGAGGCTTATCCAGCGGTTGGAAAAGGAAATCGAATAGCTACCGTAATGTATTATGTGCGTGGAATATTGCGAATTTTAAAGACAAAGGGACGTTTGTTAACGTTTGGCTTAATTTCAGTTAAGTGATGTGGCCATCGGTGGTGCGACTGTGTTCCCCGAGCTCGGTGTCGGAGTTTTCCCACGTAAAGGATCCGCAATCTTTTGGTACAACCTTCACGCGAATGGATCGATCGATGCACGTACCCTGCACGGCGCCTGTCCAGTTTTCGTTGGTTCCAAATGGGGTAAGTCTCGATACGTCGTCGTTGCTTGTCATAACGAAGCTGCGCATTCACAATATTTTATATTTACAGTTGCTAACAAATGGATTCATGAGTATGGACAGGAGTTCCGACGACCTTGCCAGATCGACCAAAAAGTCTAGAGCGAACGACCGCGACGATCGTAACATCGGGTGTGTGTGTGGATGTGAAACGTTCATCATTAAGCACCGTTGCATTACGTCTTTCCAATTATGTGGCATGTCCAACTGTTATCATCAACTGATAGCGGACTTGTTGTATCAGATTGTGCGATAAACTGAACGGAAATACAAAGAAAGAAGAAAAAGGGCACTTCCCATACCCATGTGTGACCTATTGTTGTGTTCTATTTTTTCAACTCCAACCGATTGACGGGTGTCGTAGGTAGGACAACAACAAAAATGAGTTTAAGTACGTGGAACATATCTTTGCCGGTACCGACAAGAACACTGGCAATGAATGCGTCATCACCAAGAGGGGGAAAAAATAAGTTACAATTTCTATGCCGTAAGAACTGACGACGTTTACACTTCCTTTCCTGTCATCAGGTGCGTTCCTGAACCAACAGTAACAATCGTTTATATTCGGCGTACAGACTGATAAGCACTGTATTACCGAGCGTTATGTTTTAAAATAGTATTTCATGGTTTAAAATTACCATCCATGGACTTACTACAGTTGACGTTATCTTGTTGTGTTAGTATGTATGAGGGTTTTTACCTTGGCGTCACGGAGACACATTTTTCATTATAAATAGCAACAGGCAATGTGCAAGCACAAATCAACCAATAGTCTATCTGTTCAATGGTGTTATCCAAAACGGGGAAACAAATCCTGTTCCCGTTAAGCAGACCATGGTGTACACTACTGGTGAAGGTGGTTTGCGGTATATTTTCTAGCTGATCCGTGACTAACTGACTTGTATTTTAGCTCACGTTGTGTAACACGAGCTAGACAAGCTTTATGGAGTTCTCTAGCAAGATTTTCGTGAGACCTTGAGCTGTTTTCAGCTTTCATAAAAGTGGTTTTGCTTTGTTAACAACAATCACCATTGGGAAAAAGAACCCGGACGAAGAAAACAAGCCAGACACAATATGAAACAAAATAATTATTTCAATTGATCAATTAATGACCCATCCTCATTCGTGTAGATCCTTCCCAGCGTAGATAACAATATTCCTCTCTCAGCGTTTTGTTGTCTACATGGTTTATTACTTAAAAATATGTTCCTCCGTTTCATGCTTTGAAAGTATTTATGCATGTCCTTGTATGGTTCTTAACAATTGTATGGTTCTTAATGAACACAGGCACTCCATAAAGAATATAAAGTCAAATTAGTCCTTGCTTTCAAAATAATACTATTCATTATTTTGCACTCTTTAAACTTGTATCAGTTGTTAGACTTTCAGACATTCAATACTACTTCATCCGGGGGAATAAAAAAAGGTTGTAGTTAGCAACTATTCTTCACCGTACGCATAAAATAAACGATAAAGAAACAGTCGCAATCAATTCAATCTGTAATTCAATTGCGAAGCTAGAAGGAGAGAACTTTCCAATCAAGAAGTGCGGCTTTTCACTTTGTTTGTCCAACTTGCTCGAGCATTGATTGATGCTAGAGAAGCCGACAGAGTTTTGCTTGAGGGAGACTACTATATGCTTAGGCGGCAGTAGCACTTGATTGGAAGTTCATGGCCATTCGATGCTCACAACAAACATACACACACACACATACAGTTAGCAACGAGTTCTTTTCCATGAGCCATGACTCCCATCATTCGTCATGGGGCGAGGGAAAAGCGAAGGATTTTTGCCAAACTTGTTGGTGGTTGGTGTGTAATCGCATTCGGGTTGCAAAAAAAACGGGAAAAAGTAATTCATTGATCACAGCTTCTGCTGTGCACCACCATGTTACTAGATAATGGTTAGAATAATTTCCATTGCAGGACGATCTGGATTAACCAACCGGAACAAAAACAGTTGCGATGTCATCTCAAGATGGCTACAAAACTTAGGGGGAATATCATCCGTAGGCGATGAATAATTAATCTTTGCCACCGCGTTGAGATATGGATCAGGAAAGAAAAGGCTCTGCACCATAGGTTCATGATGGATTGGAAATTTTTTATCTCTTATCACGAATAGTCGTCGATGGGAAAAGAAGGACATTAGGACCTTCAACATTTTAAGGGTACTTGGCGCATTAAATGTTGCCATAGTAATTTAAAGAATGCAAAACTAAATTTTAAGGCAGCTTTCTGCACAGGAACATGTAAATGCTCCTTGTCCTAATAAAGGCTAACGTGTGCTCCATAAAGCAAGGTTACAATGTGGTCCACAATGGTTTAAGAATAAAATAAACACAACCTAACCCTTGTAATGGTTTGAGTACCTGTGTAGTTGGGCGTATAATAAGCAGTGCCATCCAGAGACGTAGAAATCCAACAAGTGGCCCGAAAGCGACCAGCAGATACGCGTAGTCTCCACCGGAGCGCGTGATGCATGTACCGAGTTCTGCATAGCAAAGGGCACCTAATGTCGACAGGATTCCGCTCAGCGTCCAGATGACCAGGGACGAACCAACTGACCTGGAAAGGGAACGAGGAAATAAAGATGCGAGCTTTAAACAAGGAATGACCGTGTACAGGAACGATGCTGGTATTACAAAAGGAAAGGAATGAAAATGGAATTCAGTTTTTATCGTTTGGGGCGTAGATTTATGTGAAGTGGAACCGGTTTTGTTCTGTGGCATCTTCAAAGGCAAGCACAAGCCAGTAAGAATAAAATGGAAGGTAAAATAAAGAGGGCACGTAATCACACGGGCTTATAATAGTTTTGGAAGATGCTCCAAACACCAAATACCCAGCGAATGAAGAAGACCGGGCCGGGACCGGGAAGACAAGGTTCATTCGTATCGTTCCGTTGCGATGGTTACCGATCGAGAAAGCTTTGCCTTGGCGATGTGCTTTTCCTTACGCCCGCGTACAGCTGCCGGTTAAATAATTTTAACTTATTTTCGTTTGTTAAAACACCCCTATTCGTTTCAGTATTAAAAAAGATTGGCTCACAGCCACAAAAAGCACATTCATTTTTAACGGCATGAAATTGCTTAAACAACTTAGTAAAAAAAAATATAATTTAGCTAAATTATGAAAACACGTGGACGTAATAAATTTGAACTAAAAAAACAAGCAAAATATTTATTACCTGGTAAACACAAATACTCCAGTAGGCGATATGAAGATACCAGAGCCGATAATTGTTCCCACGATAATGCCAACTCCATTGATTAGTGTGATTTTGCGTTTCAGCACAACTTTATCACATCCCTCGTTGTTGCCGATGGCTGCCACTGCTTCCGAAGCCTGTGGGGCAGTGTTTTTAGCAGTCATTGTTTTTATTCCGATGCTGTAGAGCTTTCAAATGGATATTTTTCACTTATTCATGACAATATATCACTCAATCCGGAAATTGTTCTTTGCCGTTTCAAATTATTCACTGCACGATGAAAGAAAAAAAAGATGAACAAATTAGTTTAATTGTTCTCACAGCACGTTCACAGCATACAAGTTTTCTCCCCCCGGGGTAAAGTTTTTAGAAGGCAAACAACCACACATAACACGCAACCACCACTTGTGGAATGTGCTGTAGAATTAAGATATGTCTTCGTGAAACTTTGCAATCGATACTGCCAGTCGGTCTGTGCACTCGAATACGACAGCAGCAATCACGATCTACGAAAACCGGTAGCCGGTAACATAACATAAAATAAATTTCCTACACACTATATGGGGCCTGGCGCCGGAAATGATTTCATTCGCATCGGCACAGGTACGCACTATCCACACAGGTATGTACAAGCAAAGTTCCGCTAGCAAAGCAATAAATCGGAATACCAGGAAGGGAGGGCGCACAACGAACGTATTTTGGAGAGCGACACTTTATCACTGGTCAGTTGTTATCGCTGACCGTTTTGTGACGGTAGAAAGCATCCGGAAAAGTAACAGCGTGGAACGACTCCGTATAGATTTGTTGTTGTATCACCATCCGATTTTCCGACCTAAGTATTCTTGCACGAGGGAAAACACGCGTTGATTGGTACAACATCACTTCGCGTTTCTCGTGCTCTCAAATCACGGTTCATCTCTCGACAGCTCTCTTTCTTTACACCTGTCTCGCTTTCGCTTGTACCTGCTGCGGTTGCTATGTTTGATGCCCTTTTTCGCTTCACCACCACGCAGTAATGCTGTTGCGCGCCGAATCACGCTGTACTGGTAATCAGAGAATGACGCAAATTTTGTATCTACTTGCACGTTGGAATGACGCCGGCCTACAGCACATGCTCGCTCACTCCCACGTCTTCCATCTAACTAACACAACTCCACGCACTAAGCTCGTACGGTGTGCGTATAGTACCGCTACCGCCACCGCTTTGTACGCACAATAATAAAAAGCTGGTTGTATTATAAACAAATCAACGCTCTTCCGCTCTCGAAGAATTCTTTCATTTCGGAACGCGTACAACGTGTAATACATAAACATGGGCTGTTTCTCTTTGCCATGTTCTTGATCGTTTGATATTTTAATCTTTTAGAAACACAAATCTAGATTACACACATTTGAAACGTGCGTGAAAAGAAATGCACAATTAACAGCAGTAAACAACGGAATAGAAACGATTCAGGGGTTATCCACTATTGCAACTTTCTGCGTTGGTCATTTCTGTGTTCAGAAACCACACACATTTACGATTGTACAATGATAATTACTGTTTTTCGAGATTCAGGACGAACGCAACACGCTGCTAACTAGCCAGCGAATATCATCAGGTAAACATGCCGTCAAAACAAGTTTGAATTGAAACGTCAACAAAAGAGCGGATCAAATTGCTTCCGAATGGAACATCGGAGTACTAGTGTTCCGTACAGTGCGAATCAACAGATTATGTATGGAGTAAAACAAATCATATATGATTTTTTTGTTTTGATTTTTGAAGCTTTGAACTAGTGCGTTTAGATGTATTTACATTGAAAAAAGTTCAGAAAAATGGCAAAAAGTAACGAAACAACGCAAAATGCGTCATTTTTTCAATTCGATCAATTGAGTCAACGGTCATCCAGTCGTATGTCCATCACTACAAAAATCGAGCAGATTGTTTCGTGCTCGACGGTCTGTGTTTGACAGCTCGAGCACTTATTTATGTTTTCAAAAGCGAAACAAACACACTTTGTGGTTTCGATCATACTAACGAGAAAATTATCACGAAAACATAGACAATTTTAAGCAACGATTTATTGGTTATCGAAAATGCCATCCGTTGAGCCAGCAGATGGTGGCTCAGAAGCCAGGGAGTGTACGAGCGCAAACGGTGACTACAGCAGTGAAATGTCCATCGAAAGTACACTGAGTCATGATACGCCAGACCCAGACCGTCAGCTAATACCTGGTGACCGTATCGAACACAGCGAACAAATCGAAATGCCTACAGTGCGTGAATTCACGCAAAATGATACGATCAACAAGTTTCTTCTGAATTCGTTCCTGCAGCGCATAAATGATAGCAGTAATACCGAAGAAAACCGCGAACCGGGTGCGGCTGCTAGCGGCACCGAAGAACAAGAACAGGATTTCGATTCCTAGCTGTGAGAAAGGCGTCTAGGAAGAGGTACAGCGCTTTACGTTTGCGATAAGAAACGTACCTCTACATAAACACGTATCAGTAAAGTTTTGTGTCTAGCGTGTTTGAACAATAAGGCTGGTCTGGATGAATGAAATTAAGTGAATAAATATCGCCTTAAATGAACAATGTTCGCGTATGTTTGTACTCTAGAATGTAATGTTCGTTCGCCTAGCAAGTAAGGAACTGGAACAGATAAATGTTACGGACACAGGGAGTTTGTTTGTGCCGGAAGATTCACTCTGCAATCACGACAGTTGATTTATCTTTTTCTTTATCGCTCGCACACTAACAAGATAGTCGCCGCGGGGATCAGCAGCATACGAAGCATGTATATGGTGTGGCGCAGCGCGCAATGTGAGCACCAGTGAGCCCTTTCCACTGATTGTCCACCAATCAGTTCGTGATCGCTTCGTTCGCAGAACAGATCGTGCGCACATATTCATAGTAAGCGTTCAGAAACCTTGCTGAACAGTCGTACGGGGATAGGCTCAAGCTGGGTTCGTAATCTCTGCCGAGTGGAAGCGGCTTTACCATATCAATTGTTTGAACTGAAGACATCATTTCGACAAAGTAACCAAACTGCTCTGAGAGCAATCTACAATCGGGAAAGTGACAGCGTAATTGAACAAGAAAGTGAAATTTACTTGCACACTAAATGGAGATGAAAACTATCGTCAAAAAGCGCAGTCTGGTTGAAGATGCGCAAGGCGACAATGCGAGTGACAATGGCGAAACTCCAACTGCATCTAACTGCAGTGCGGAGGAGACTCAACATTGCGAGGAACTGAAGGCTGAGGGAACGCTGAAACCAGGCTCTCAGATACGGCCGATGGTAAGCGAAGAGGAGGTGCGCAAACTTGCAGAACGCCTTTATGGAATCATAGTGCTGGAAATGTGTGAGCTCGATTCATACGATGACCGCAATTTCATGATCCAGGCCGATAGGTGAGTACAGGTTGAAAATCTCAACAGTTACTGTCGATACGGTGTGAGAAGGGAGAGAAAAAAATGTTTCACTGTTAGTTTAAATGAGACAGAATTACAATAGACCATCGAACCGACACAGTTCCGAAAGCAAAACTGTCTCGTTACATGCCATGGGGAACACGTGATTAAGGTTTTGTTAATTTTGTCTCGAATGTCATGTCATCATCGTGCGCAACAACGCGCAAGAGGGTGGTTACCATCGATTGACAGCGACGTTGGTCAGGAGGCAGGGGAAGGGGAAATTAAATTGTCAGCTTGTGGACAATTGGTGGCGGTTGACCTTGATAGGCTTGGTTTTTAATTTTGTTCTCATTTCTTGCTTCCATTTGCATCTTGCAGCTATGTCAAAAATCCAATACTGAAATCAATCAGCCCGAGCGGTTACGTGATGAAGATAGCGAATTCGCTCGATTCGAGCGATGAATCGTTCTTTCATGCGCAAAACGAAATCATGCTGCATCTGAACAAGCGTGGCATCAAATGCCCTGTACCGGCGCAGAACATTTACGGCAAGTATCATTCGGTGGAGAAACTGGGCGAATCGAAGCACATCGTACGGCTGCTGGAATATATACCGGGGAAGGTGTTCCACGGTGTACCGCATCCGGACAGTTTGTTTTATCAGGCGGGACAGTTTATTGCACGGATCGATTCCGCTCTGAAGGTGAGTATGTACCGGTGGTGCGAATAATGTTTTTGTTTTGGAATCTCCATTGTAGGAGGGTACTTCGGGAGTAGCGCTATCGTTATCTATAAAGTGTCCAGCACTTTCACGCATTCTGGCGCTGTGATCTGCAGAAAAAGGATAATATAAATTATGATTAGTATTTAAACTAATGGACAAGAACGGATCTTTTTACGTGATTAGCACTACAATTGTCGTTGGTTTTGGGTTTTCGATCGATTTTTCCTACCGTTTGTGTTACTCTTAATTACTAATTAACAATAATTATTGATTAATTAACTATCATCCATTAATTTTTAATTAATCAAAATTTAATTATTTGAATTTTAAAATTAGTTCTCCAGTTAACAATAAAATTGCAACGACTTCTAGAGGAAATAGTAGAAAGGTACTTAGGTCGAACCTGGAGAATCGGAACCGTTACAGAAAAGTACTAAGGCTTGGTTCATTTAGGAATGGCTTCCCTCGTGGACAAAAATGGAAACTTTTAACTGCGTTTGTTGACAATAGTAATCATTTCACTTAGTAAAATTTTCTTTCAATTTTATTTGTGCTCCAAGATATGCGACATGCAAGAGGAGAAGCGAAAACTAATTGTGCACAGTTATCTGCATAATCCATAAGTGTCATCTAGGGACCTGGCCTAAGTTGACTTTGTCTAAGTTGACTGTTGCGCGAGTGGTTAATAAGTGCAAGGAGACACATACAACTGTCCGTAAGGTGCAAACTAAGCGACGAAGTGGAACCGAGAATCGTGTACTGCGATTGAGAGTTATTCGGAAAATCAAGGCTAACCCAAACATCCCGGGCTACGTTTTTGGCCAAAAACCTTAACGCCGATCGCTCTATTGTACGGTGAATCCGACTT
The DNA here is from genome assembly GCF_943734845.2 of Anopheles funestus. Classification (NCBI taxonomy): domain Eukaryota; kingdom Metazoa; phylum Arthropoda; class Insecta; order Diptera; family Culicidae; genus Anopheles; species Anopheles funestus. The sequence goes on from NC_064598.1 coordinate 55,711,632, forward strand.
CGAGAAGGTTTTTAAATGTTTTTCAGCAAGTAAACTACCCAATCAAAATTTGAAACAACAAACAATGGCCGGAAATCAGGCTCGGAAGTAGTACGATCAGGTGCTGACCAAACCGTGCGGTTGCACTTTGATGGACGATAAAACCTCCATGAAAGCCTTTTTTACAAATTCCGGGGGTTAAATTTTATAAGGCTTATGGTCGCGGCAGCTTTCCAAATAGGATCAAATTTGTTTTTGTCAATAAATTCGCTTAAAATTTTATGATTTGGCAAGGAATCTGCTCATGTGTCAAAAAGACCAAAGTGTTCGTGATAAATAAGAACATGAATTTGGATTTGTATAAGAAGAAGTGTCTTAAGAAACGATTTAACTATTTATTATGTCTCATGATGGTCCAGTCATGTTTTGGCCTGATCTAGCGACCCGCCTGAAGGACGTGCTATAATGGTACAACGATAATGGTGTGCAATTCATAACAAAAAAAATGAATCTATCAAATTACCCGCAGTTTCGTCCAATAGAGCTATATTGGGCAGTAATGAAACAAAAATTAAAGAAAAAGGGGCAGTTAGTAAGGACATAAAGCAAGTGAAGAATTGGTAGAAATTACTGGCTAGAACAGTGGCTGAAGCAGCTGTGCGCCGGTTGATGTGCGGAATCAACAGAAACTTTTCTGTTTTTCCGAGAATTTCTTCGTAAAAGCAAAGATTTTTTTTTCATTTTTTAAATATATTGTATCAAAACCTATCATTCATAGCCATTAAGTATTTCAATTGGATGAATGATATTAAAGATATACGCGATGCAAAGTGCCCCATTTCTGAATGAACCAAACTATAGATCAAGATTTTTCAAAGATCTGGCTCACTTTGTTCTAGAAATATATTATAAATTAGAATTAGATTGAAGGCAAACCAAATTGTGGCATTGTTATTTACGGCAAAAACTGAAAAAATGGGTGTTTAAAAGAAGACAACTTAACTGCAAAAAAACAGTTTCACACACAGACACAGAAGACACATTTCTCTCGGCGAAGGCCATGTACAGCAACCAGGTACCCCGGTATACGTGTTAGAATAACAAGGAAAGCAAACAGCTACACGACGGATTTGCACACACAATGAACAGGTCCACAGTAACCATGTGAGTGGGTACCGGTACCTTTTCTAATAAAATAACTACCGGTCCGTTACATATTTTACATTACCTTTTAATTATTATTCATTATTGATTTGGTAAACAAATAGATGTTTCGTTTATAATCATGTTTCTCAATGCAACAAATTGTATTTGTCTATGCCAACTCCACTCACAGTTAAGTATTGATGTTTTCGCACAAATCTCCCTTTTACTCAACAGTCCATCGATAAGGAAATGGTTATGAAACGACAATCCATTTGGATGCTGGACAATTTTCTGCAGCTAAAAGATTTCCTCTACGTAATAAAAGACGAACATCATAAAGGTATCGTGGAACAGGTGCTGGACGCATTTCAACGGCGTGTTATACCGAATTTAAGCGAGTGCGAGCAGGGTGTGATCTACGGTGATTTCAACGAGCATAATGTAATTGTTAACAAAAAGCCATCAAACAGCAAAGAATATGAAATAGTGGGCATAATCGATTTCGGTGACGTGTGCTACTCACGTTACGTGTTCGAGCTGGCCATTGCAATGACGTACATGATTTTGGAAGCAAACGATCTTAATACTGGTGGGTTGGTGATAGCTGGCTACAGCATGATACGATTGATTCCCCAGCATGAAAAAGAAATACTTAGGGTAAGTGGAAACGGAACGGTTACAAAATACTCTAATTGATGCTTTAACTGCTTTTCTCTTTTCAAAATTTTACAAAAAAGGTTTGCATCGCCGCCCGTCTATGCCAAAGTCTTGTGCTAGGACTGTACACGGCTACAGTCGACGCAAGTAATCAATATATTCTTTCCTCACAAACGCGTGGATGGAACGTGCTGGAAGCACTGTGGAGCGAAACGGACAAAGATATTGTGGAGCGATGGAATTCAATTGCAGAGGAATATTTAACATGTAGCTCATGAGATGAAACCGATAGGTGATTTGAGTCAATTTGGCACCATAGCAGAGGTACTGCATGTGTATTACAGCTGTAGTTATAAACTTGAACGTTGTAGTTTGAAATAATATATCTGAAAGATCAATTAACAGCAATAGTAAAGAAGCAATAATTTTAGAAAAAAGTGGCATTTCACTAAACTTTTAGTGCTTTTGGTAGAGCGAATGGGCTTGAAACAACAATAAACAGAACAATAAAATTGCTTTTTGGGCGCTATTGTGCTCTTTTGGACAATTTACAACGAGTTGTTTAAATGAGAGAAAAACTTTTAAAACTCTAAAAAACCATAAATAGTTATATTTATAATCGAACTGCTTGCATCGGCTCGTAACGGGATCATTCGATATTGGCGGTTTATCTCTTTCTTTCTTAAGCGAATATAGTTAAGCATTTTTTTTTCAAATTTAGTTTTATAAATTATGAAAAATATTATGATGACATGTTAACATAAATACATAGAGATAATATTCTTTGGATGAGTCAGCTTTCGATAGCATATTTGGCATTTACTGAACCCCCTTCTCTCTCTCCCTTGTTGGCTCACTTATTTTTACCACGTAGCCGAATAGTCACAGTCCTTGCTACGGAGGGACGATCCGGATGGGATTTGATACATGGTTCTGTCGTATGGAACCGGTGTCATTTATCACATACTATTTTTATTGCCTTAAAGTTTAGAATTCAGGATTGTTCATTTATTTTTTATTCAATGAGCAGACATCGTACATTGACCATTTTGATATGATACCACCACTGCCATGATGGCTTCTTGAATGAAGCTGAATGGCCATGGTAATGATTATTATACTGGCAGAGCAGCAAAAAAAAATTAACATGCAAATGAAAGACCGGTGGTTAGCAATCTATTACATTATTTTAACCGTACCCCGTAACCACAAACGTGAAATGTAAAGAAACCAAAGTACTACTATTAATAGTGGTTTAGAGTTTGTATGGGATTTTTGGATGCTGTCATAGATTCAGATAATTGCCCAACTTTCCGTACAATCTGGTTCCATCGATAAGGAAGTTTTTAATCGATTGCCTAGAATACTGTAAAGTTCATCTATCGAAAAATGCTCCACCAGCTGTGATACACACGTAAACTTTTGCATAGAGGTGTGCAAGCTAGCGAGAGTTTTCATTTTTATGGTCATTATAACTTTCCGCTTTTTTCATTTGTTTTTTTTTTTGCTCAGTTCCAAAGTTCAGTGAGTTCTGTTAGACATGTGACATTTTTCATATGTTACCAAATTATCCGCATATTTGAACATGTATTTCCTTCCACAGAAGGCACGAGAACTATTCTGTAGAAGTTTAGTAACGGAGGACCCTGTTAAATTGAACGTTTCTATATCAGTAAGGTTTTGTTTTGAGTCTCTAGTTTCCTTCAAGCGTAAAGATAAGTTTAATTCAAACTTGAATTTGCTGATGAGGGCTGCCAATCAACATCAACATCAGACTTCGTTTAGCAGTCTGTTGCCATGACAATATGCAGTTTGGCTATCACAGCATGCCAACCTCTGTTTGATTGATATTTGCTGCGAAAATATGTGAACCATGAATGCGCGGTTTTTGGGCAATGCAGCACCATTCATATCCGGACAATTTCAATTTCCTCTCCATTTTGTTGTTGTTGTACATGTACAGTGACGCGAAGGATTAGGTGGTGCAAAGGTAGACAATGTTGAATACAGAGACCAAAACACAAATTCAACTGATAACGATTATTAATAAATCTTGCTGTGTGTTCCATCGCTGGCTCTAGCAAAACGCTCATTTCCGGAGGGCACGCAGTGGTTTGAAACGAGCTATAAATAAATCAATTTCACCAGACTGCCTTGAGACTGAGGTTGAGTACTACAACCTGCTTACAGCAATTGGCCGTCAACGTCCCGTTAGCAGACGACTGCCTTCACAGATCGTATTTATATTTATTCTTTTGATTGATTATTTCCGGAAGAACTTTACGTTTGCCGATATAAGCCATCGTAGCAGCCTCCGGTTTGTATGGTGCGGGAGATTTTTTTAAGCAGTTCCACCAAAGCAATGTGAAACGATTTAAAAAGTGTTAAAATTCATTGTTTCATTGTTCTGTGATCAAAGAAAACAGCACAGCCAAAGAATCCTTACATGAGTTTTAAGCACAAAAGATGACTTAATTTGATGTTACATCAACGCAAGGGAGCAGTGATACCATTGTTACAACGAGAGTACATGAAAAAACTTTACATAGACGTTAAGTAAATAAAAACCAATTATGTAATGATATTAATGGATGCTAGAGTTTGGCAAAGGCACACGAGACAAATATAAGAAAAATGATAAACTAAGCGGAAGCCACAAAAGAGTGTACCTTTGAAGCGTTAAAAAATTGCCATCAAACGTTTTTTTGTTAGGTAGGTATGTCAAAAGAAAAAAAAAGAATTCTTGTGCACGATGTAAAGAGAACTCAGTAAACATGGACAATTTAAAATTAAATGTGTGGAATTTAACGGTCATATGAACTAATTATAAACAATATACCGTTGCTGGTTCAAGTTATTTTAAAACAAACAAAACAGAATTTTTTTGCATTAATTCGGGTTCCCCTGGAAAATGGAAACCGTGAAATATGACCAGAGCATAAAAATATCACCAATTTGTGCTGGCTGCCGTGTGACTGATTGGGGAATATTTCCTACGTATAATCAGAGTGGTAAATTCAACGAAACTGAATGTTAGTCGTACGGATTCGAGAATATTCAATTCTGCACATATCGGAAGTTTGTACGTGTACCTATGTGTTATTATACCTTTGTGCGTTGAATTGGAAAGGCGAAATTGAGAAATTTGGGCACTAGCATGGTTACCATGGTGACAGCAATTTGCATCGCGGAAAATCCCAAAATCTGTCATTGGTATCGTGACCAGTGAGCCGAGGGGAAAATAATATGGCAGGACTGTGGAAAATTTGGTCCGCCTGCTGTGTGTGTGTGTACGTCGAGGCCAAATTCGCACAAGGAAACTCCGACCAGCAGTCACCAGGCTTTGGATGGCACTAAGACGAAAGGCGTTAGATCCTTCTTGTAGCAGAGCTAGGGTATTTTTGGGAAAAAAGCAAGCATAGAAGTTAATGTAAAGCCAGGGACATTGGCTGCATGGCGGTGATAGATAAATTCAATTTCTTCAATTTCACCACTTCCGGAAGCGAAAGGGTAGAGAGACCTCGAGAGGTCGCTTAAAGCGTAGAATATTTTAGCTTTCCTTGTTCTTGCTTTTTACACTTGAATTTCGTTATAGGCACTGGCGAAGCGATTCGAAGCTATGTAAAACAACTTTTTGGTCGACCCATACCTTTGCACCCTTTGGGGTGGAAGGAAGATTAATGGACTATCAATCGAATATTGACGATCCTTGGACGGTTACCTTGGACAGAAAAAAAGAAGCCGGGCAGAGGGTATTGTGGGTAGTTGCATAGTTGTTCGGGAACTGCGCGTGTATTATTCCGGTCACGTGAAACTGCTTGCCATACCCTACACTAAGCATAGAGTTTTACATAAATTATTCTTTTTGGCCGTAGGTATTCTACAACTGTGTTGTAATTTCAGCCATGAATGTGTTGTTAGAAAGAGTTGTCCAAAATATTCTCAGTGTATCGAAGTCTATTGCGTTGAATGGCACTTCAATCACTGAAATAATTCACCATGAATAAATACAATTTTGTGTGGAAATGCTACTAACCTCTACGCCACTTTGATACGTATGATACGTATTTATAAAAAGATCGATCATCATACGACAGTTGGGAATTGGTTGAAGCATATTCGTTTGAACTTTAGATACTAACTACATCTCTGCGTACGGATCTCGTGGGAAATAATCAGTCACATTTCCTTTTTTATCAGGAATCCACGGAAGACCGAAAAGCAGCAAACTATTTCTTAAAGTATGACCCGGTTTCGGTCGTAATGAACGTTAGAGAATTCTCGTCGGAGATGAGCAAACGAAGTTAGTTTCAGGTAGTTTTGTATGATGCGAATGATGCGAAGGATAATGCTGGAAGGCACTGGTAGATGACACTAATAACATCAGTGAAAGTATTCGCCGCGCTATAGTTGCCATAAACCGTCGTAACCTTCATTTATTGTACGAATGTCCTCATAGTTATTCCTCGGTGGAAAGTTTGAAGTGGAAAGTTATGAATTGTTCTGCACAGCGTAATAAAGTGCTTTCCAGAGTTAACAAAATGAGATTATCGGTTACGTTAATTATGTGTTGTATATGGTCATCGGATATGAGATAAGTTCTCGCTGTTTATTGCTTTTATCCATACCACGTATACTTTGCTTTGGAAATAAGTAAAGAAAAAACGGAAAAAGTTTCGTTGATATGAAGAGCTTTAATAGGAATAGTAATATTTAAACGATTAATTATTACTCACATCATCAGTACACCGATGATACATGTCTCTTTATCCACATGTCTACAGACATGATATGTCACCTGCCTCTTTTTTCTTTTCTGATATGACAAATTTTACTCTTAATTGTTTAATCTACACAGCGTACAACGATTCGACCCGGATATCACGTTTTGCGCGACAGGACCGAATATCATCTCTAATCCGGACCCTGTCTCTACTATCTAGCTAAGTCGAAATCGAAACGGATTTAATGGTAACCGATCTCCGCTATGTTGCCACCGTTTTTTTCGATTTATGTGGGCTCTTGGAATGTAGACATTTTGTAAAGAGCTAAAGGCTTGAAGCAGCTGGATGACATCTTGCCCATACATTAAACGGTCTAAAAGAGATACGATGGCAAGAGACTGCATGGTGGTGACAGGTGTAAAAGCATTCGCCATGGCACATAGTATGCAACAGCTGCTAAGCTGCTGAATCCAAGAACAACTTATAAAATTGTTAGAAGAGATAGTTGGAAACTATTAGGGACGATACCGGAAATCAATCACACATCTTTCCGAACCACCAAAAACATGTCTTCTGTCAGCTAAACCTGTACCAGCTACTCATCGATTTTAAATCGGACATCAGGAAAAAAGATGTAACCCAATTTAGGACCCAATTAGCTATCAGACCCCGAAGTATCGGGGTCAGGGAGATGAGTATCTATTTTTCAATCTTGAAAACATCATGGATATGCATCATTTGTTTTATTCATCATTTCGTTGGAGGTTCGTGTTGGAGATTATTGAGGCAAAGGCTCAAACTGTGGCTGAATCGCCAGTAATTCTACTATTAACTGATGATTTATGTAATTTTGATATACAAGTTCATCCATTGTAGGTCGCTGGTTGCCATGCGGTCAATTGTCGCGACGGTGAAACATGGTCTTTTTCCAAAACTGTCACCGAAAACATATTGCATTGTGTGGTAGAACAATGACTACACGATGAACTCACCAAAATTTAACGAATTGGACTTATCAGTCTCCGTGTCAGTCCGTGGTGCCGTGTCAGTCCGAAATTGAGATGGAATGGCGTTGATTTTTTATTATTTCTATCCTTCTATGCACATAATGTGAAATGGACGTTATTTCTTATGTTTAATCATGAAATTTAGAATTACATTTATTTGCATGTGTTTATGTGTTGGACATAATAGTTGTCTTATACCCTATTAATTTATTTCAAGCGATGAATTTATGTTTGTAATATTTATTGCAATGTTAATCAAAACTTGATTCTGATGCCTAGTTCCGATCTCTCGCGATCAAGGTACTAGGAAGAAATCATGAGATCGTCCTCATATAAAGGGATTTTATTTTTCCTAGTATCAAAATTGGGAATTATCATGGACGATCATATGTATTTCTCTGATCAATTGAACATAAAGTTTAAGCTCCACATTTTTTTTTATTTTGAGGTTCTACAAACTCAATAGGTCTGCCTTTTTTGTATTTCCTTAGCTTTTTTTACCCGTAGAAGGATAATCATTCTTGCATCTTGTGCATTGCGCCACTTTTTATGTGTAGTAAATTAAGTTTTAAAGGCAGTGATAAGGCCATAGCTGACCAATCTCCAATCTATTAGAGTCATTTTATATGGTATCAGTATATGGTGTCATCATTGTTCGTTGGCAAAACTTAATGGTGGTCGTCGATCTGTCTTTGCTGTCTTAACGACCCTTTTTACCACCGAACAGTCAGTCCTTGCTACGGGGGGGACGGTCAAGATGGGATTTGATACCCGGTCCTGTTGTGTGGAACCAGCGCCATTTAACACATATATCACCCGGTCCGTCCATCAAGTGGTCGTCGATGTGTGGTTTAATTATTGTTCGTTTGTTAGGGTCTGTAATTGTTGCACTTATGTGAGAGAATGAGAAACAGGTCAGGAAAGGTCAGAAACTGTTACAGAATTTCTATTGTCTGAAAAAATATTATTCCACTATTCCACTAGCTGTTGAAGTATTTCGATTTGCATGTCTTTAAAAACTTTAAAGCTATCAGTTTGATTGCTCGATTTAACTGTGTTTCCTCTTTTTCGCGTTTTTATTCAACATTGCACTCAATCACAGGGCCATTCTGAATTTCTCTTACAATGTACGATGGAAGTCATGTTTTGGGCTTTCGCTCAGTTGCAATAATAGTATCAAAATTAGATTACATTCGATTCGTTTTGGAAGGGAGCTGATCCCGTACCCGTAGCCAAGTACCTGACGGTTGTTTAGGTGCGTATCCCGTACCGGGTCAATTCGTTTTGCGGAATCGGTCGAAAAAGCTGCTATGAAAACAGGGATTACAGACAGAGGATGTAATAGGAAATAGTAAAATAAAAAAACAGAGTATGTATCGGTTTCTTTGCAAATGATCTCGCTGTAACTGGGGCGTATAAAACGATTCGTGAAAAACGATTGCACCGTATCTTGGTTGTAACTTAATTACATTTCAAACAGCATGGAGCTGTTTGAATGACTGATGATTCAGGCGAAGCTGCGTGCTGCAAAAGGAGAATACTCGCTTTCAAATTAATAGAATAAAAGCTACAGACCATCTGAAGCATCATGGTAAAGCAAACAGCTGAGCTCTTGTACAATTTAAATGATGTTTTTCTAAAGGTGTCCTAATGTACCTTGTAAAAAGTCGACTGACTTGACAAGAGTAGGTAACTTTCGTACTTAAGATTTTTTTTATTAATCTAATATAATTATTTCATATAAATTGAGTAGGTACGTGTCCTAGCTTCAGGGTTAAAATAAAAATGTAAAGACTTTTATTAAGCATAAGCATACCAACAAATTTAACTGACTTTAGCAACATTGAATATTGACTTAGCTTTACAGTAAATTTCCTTAAAACGATGCAGACCAAAACGGGATTGCTTTTTGCACTTTCAAAGGATCATTTAGAAGGATTTTTAATTTAAACGATTAAACACAATATTAGCATTTTGTGTTAGTAGTATGATAAAATTTGAGGTTTATAATAACTTACGTGGAAAGCTCTTAGTTATAAAATAGAAAAAAAGGATTTATTGTTTTTTTTTAATAATTTGCGAATTTGCGAAAATAATACCCAAAAATTGAATTTGTTCTACAAAACAGATGGTTAATTTTAAATTCTCAGCTAAATGGTTTTAGTTGGACAACTAAAAGCCTCATCTTTTTTGAAAGTTTCATGCAAATACGATGCACAGATCAAAACATATACGCTTTAGAATCTGTAAAAACTAAAACTTCCATACAAAATGTTTGGCCTACCCGGTTAGGCGGTCGTAGAACAACGTGTATTTTTTTTGGTTCTAAAAACTACGGTTAAAACTGTTAAAATATCTGAGGATAAAATTTTGCTATGCTCGCTGTGACGGTGTAAGTACGGAACATAAAAAAACACGGATTTTTCGTGAGATTTTGGTATTGAATTTAAAATTCTTAAACACAGATGCACTCATTATGCGCATACGTTCTTAACTTCGCGAGGAAGTAATCTTTCAGACTGACAAAGAATTAAATGGCTGTGAAAAAACGATTGATTTTTTTTGTTACAAATGTGAAGTTACAAATGATACGTTTAGTGTTGCTGTTGGTCCATAACAAAGACATTTCATTCGCCAGTAAGCTGCCAGTATAGTCGTGGTCCTATGATCTTTTAACAGCTAATTAGCACATGTTCGATTTATGAAGACGAACAGATTCTGTAGCTCAAATGAGTTACTTTATAATATCTTAGTTTTCTATTATCACTAAGATATCCATATTTGTGTTGCATTACATTACATTTGTGAGACAAGAAACAGGTGTAATAAATTGAGTCTACAAATGCCACATGACGCATTAACGAACCGATGGGTCAATGATGTCGTAATGCCATGATATCCAACAAATGGCACGTAAAACAATTTCGTTTTGGTAGCTGGTTATGAATTAGAGCACCATAACGCGTGTAGTATGATTAGGCGTAGGAAAGTGGAAGTAAACGACAGACGAACGATGTTTTAACAGTGTCGAAAACTCGTTAAAAGTTGTCAGTTCTTCTGGTATGGATCATGAAATTAAACAAGAAACGAAATTGGACTACCTTTTCTCCGTCTGGTAGTTTACATTGTTATTCTTACCTGCCATAGCTGTGAAGGATATTTTTGTTTGTTTTTATAAGAGTTTTTTTTCTTACCTCTTAGTAACACCCATTTAATCGATGGTACCAGCTTTGCTGTCCATGTAATGAAGTACCGTCCCGTTGGACAGCACATCCACAGAGATTGCGCCATTCGGTTTTTGTAGCACGGTCCTATGCAAACGAATGGGAATGAAATTCAATTTTCCTTGCCCGTCGAAATTTCGAATTGCTTCCCCCTTCGTACTCATTCCGGTTGTGCACTCAAATCATCTTCAAAAGTAAAATTACGAATACGCTGATGTAGGTATAACGATGAACGACAGATCTTTTTTCTTTTTTTGTGTGTCTGTATTTTTTACTGTTAAAAATCTCCTGTCACTCAACATTCAAACTGGGATTGTGGAGGTCTTACGTTGGATTTGGGATGACCCCGAGTTTGATTGGGAATTAAATCAAGCTTCTTACTACGCTTCTATGTTCTGTGAGTTATTCGACACTCCATGATAGGTTTATGTTCGGAATGTCAATGAATACTACTTTTTTGTTTAATATTTCTTCAGTTGTTCAGTTCAGTTCAGTTCAGGAATTTTGCCATCCATGAAATATGAATGTGGCAAATATTTTGCTGACACATAACTCAAGATATTTCTCAGCTATAAACTGGTTCAACATGAATGGACTCATTGGATTTTATCATTCAATTATAGGCGTCCATTGTTTCTATAGCATATAAGCTATATCATCGTAAATGATCGCTATTACGCTAGTGCCATAGTACAATACCTTTACAATTAAAGCATTTATATGCACTTTAAATTTTCAGCTTCATTGAAAAATATGCAAACTAAAATATCTAGATCAGTTTGCCATTCATTAGATGAGGTGCTCAAACACCATATTTTAGTGTGTATATGTCAAACACTTGAGGACATATATGGCCATCACCTGCCGGTCCCTTTACAAATAGAGGTAGTTGAGCAACAAAAAAAGCTCATAACTGCGGAGTAGCTAGCGAAGGCCCAGGAAGGATTCCCCAGTCGTATCGGATAATTATCTTGCAGAACGGAAGAAGAAGAATAATGTGTCAAACACCATGTGATTTAGTGTGACCGCCATGGGGTTCGTTATACAAGGGGAGAATCTTTTCGATTCCTGCTTAATATATTAACGGTCGATGTGCAATTTTTAGAGATAGTGATGACGAGGATGACAACAATGACGATTGTATCATTGATATTGTACCTTTAAAAAAATGCATGAATAATTCGTCAGGGAGTTGTTATACACAGGAACATATGGTATATATAAAATGCCTGCCAGCTTACGGTTCCATGATCTGATGTATGTGGATCCAATATATGAAGATACCTACAGAACCGTTTCCCGATACAAACTCCCATCCGAACAAATGATCGGGGTGGGTCCTCCGGTTCGATTAAAAATAAGAATTTTAAATCTAAAATGGTGGACATGATCCAGTTTATTGTAACTTCAAGAAGAAACAGAAGAAGATGTCGAGGAGATTTGAAAGCACGGATTGTTTGAGAACATCTTGAGACCGAAGTGACCGCACCGAGTATTTTATATATAGTGAACATAAAAGTAAAAGTTCAAATGTAGCAATTTGTATATTATATCATGAATGACGATTCATATGCGCCTACATGGTATCTGTACAGCAGTAGATGATCACCGTTTGTACGCTGGAGACGGTAGGTCAACAACATAATTCTTTAACTCAATCAGTGTCTTGATGTACTGATGTACTTGATGTGCTTGATGTGTGTACTAATGTACTGAGGTTTTTGATTTAGTAATTGTGTGATAGTCGGTAGTGAACTCAACTCGATGTCTTCGTATGGTACAACAGAAATGGCTAAAATATGTAGAAGACTCGATGGCAACTACCAGTAGTGAGGGAAGGCTTCAATATGTATATTGAAGCTATTTTTATGGCAATAAGCTATTTTAGTGTTGATACCGTTGACCGTTATAACATCAGGTCAGATCAATAACAACAGGCAGATCCCTAATCAAGAGGGCAGATGCAAGCTGACTTAAGTCATGAGTAGCACACAGCATAAGCAGACACAATAGCATGGAGAAGTAACTGTTTTAATAGGAGATAAACCTCCATCGAAAAACGAAAGAGAGAGAGAGAGAGAAGAGAAACTAGGATACGATCATAGTATAAAGAAGTAATTCGCTAACAGTAGTTAACGTTCGAAAACTTTATGTTCTGGATGTGAATGCATTTGCTTTACGAAAGTGAAAACGATTCAGAAACGATCAATTAGTCACAATTTTTTTCAACACTTTAAAACATGTATTGTAATTGATTCATCTATTGTTATGGGGGGTGTTAACGTCAACTAGGTGTTAACTTTCACGTTGGAGTGATTCATAGTAGAAATGCAGGAGAAAAGCCCAGAGCAGTTTTTATAGCGATACGCGCCTCTTGGAAGTGATGAAATGCGCACAAAGAGTGAAAACGTTCAAAAATCAAGATGCCAAAAAACGCAGAACGCATTGTCATGCTATGTGTAAATAAAGTCAAGGAAAGCCAGTAGGGGCAGGCCAAAACGTTTTGTTGTAGTAGTACCACAAGAAGAAAAAGAACTTTTGCTACTTACCTACTACCGTCTGTTAGTATTTTTATTTGATTTATTAAATTTTTTTTTAATTTTTTCGAAAATTATTTTTTAGGGTAGTTTAAGTTGCTTGCTACTTCGGTCTTTTAGGGATTTTGGTATCCGATATTACTGTCTTTATGAAATGGAGTATACTCACCAAACATAAACTTCTTTCCTATTTAAAGCAAAAACCCGGTTCTCTTGTTTTCTTACGTTTTCAATTTTTATTTGATAGTACTTTCTGATTATCCAAAGACAACATATTTATTCAAATCGTTTGCATGATCAGAACGGCGTTAGTGGTCTATTTCACTCGCGAACGCTCCCTGTTAGTTGTACAAATACCCTTTACAATGTATGTTTGTGTGTGTGTGTGTGCGAAGGTTGTATCCAAACTTAAGCTTTTGGTTGGATTTTTTGTTTTTACATTTTGTATGCTTTCCTATATCTATTGTACGTAACGTAGTTTTTATCGTATTGTTTGCCTAGTTGGGATTTTTTGAAATCGCTTTATTTGATGTTGCGGTGAACGGTGAAGGGTAAGGACACTGCTAGTAGTCATAAAGGAAGGGGATAGTAACTTACGCACTAATCTGGTTGCTGCAAATACGCCATTTGTTACGTTATTAGTGGAAACGTTTGATCTTTAGCACGCTGCTGAGTTATTTTGAATTTGACCCATTTTTTGTTTGTTTGCTTATTTTGGTACCAGTAGCATGTTGGACTTACTACATGAAATATGTAATGCATTCTATTTGGAAATGTTTCTGCTATTCTGCTAAATTGGTTTGACTGATTTGCTCGCGAAAATACGAGTGCGCATTTGTTACGCGTAGGTTCGCCTGTTTCCGAAGAGATTGTTAGAACGCAATCCTGTATCTTGTGACTGAAAGCATTCGTGTGTGTTTGTGTATGTGTTTACTTTTATTATAAATCTATGCCTTCATTTTCCGGTCCCAAGAGGCTCTAGGTTGAGCAATGTTTGAACTTCTTTTAGAATTAGGAAGTGGCATCGATTGAAGCCATTTGTAGAACGATCATAACTGATGTACATACATAACAGATATCGTACCGAACTGAGCTGTTTGTTATTTACAGAAACACAATATATGATACAATAATTATTACTAACATATCTAGCAAAAAGCTTTATATAATCACATACCCTTGTTTTTGGTGGGGGAAAGGTTAAAACAATCAGGTAAAAGGTCAACATTGATAATGCTCACAACAGATCGTTTCTAATGTAAAAACGTAGTTCGTTCCTTTGTTGCTGTTAATCAAAACCTTTAGACTAGGGTGCCAAAGATCTGTTTTTGTTTTTATTTGGATTTCTGTATTTGGTTATATGCTTCTATTTATCACATACACACTGTTATTCTGTCCTACATATAAATACCATTTCTTGAAACATTCACGTAGATAAATACTATCTGCCATCATACCCCACCAACTTACAGTGCCATTTTTAGAGTAGAAATAGAAAACTATGGTTTACGGCTATGAAGATGATGATAATGATGGGATTCAGTGTAGTATGCATAAAATTTATAGAGAGCAACAGTTTGTACGACAAAGAAACATGATTGTACGGGGTGTCAGTTTCGTACCGCAGGTTAGTTCACTTGATTGAGAATTGGTTGTTGGTTGTTTGCAGTGCTATAAAAGTTTTCTGTTTTGTTGTTACTAAATGGTAGCAGCAGCAACATTACTGCCTCAACCCTGCAGCCCTTGTGTTATGATCATAATCGCGTTTTGTACACTACAGCGTACCATGGTTAATGTTCTCTTTGTTTGCCTATTATTCTTCATCGTCTTATGTTTCAATAAATAATCAGTAATCAGTCTTATCATCAAGTAACTTTAATTTTTTTTTGTTTAGACGTATGGTATGTTTGTGTGAGTGTTTGTTGAGTGCGGATCTGTGTATAGAAGATATCCGTTCGGAAGAATGCAGGGGAAGCCTTGGGTGCGATGAGAAATGGAACAGTTTGTGAGCCAATAGCTCGATCCAATAACATAGTAATGCATTTTAAATCATATCATTTGTCTCGAATGTTCAACATAAAATATCAAGTAACTCAAGTTCTTTGTCACCGTTTGGTTCATTGCATTCCTGCAGTGGATGAATGAGTCCTGTACATACACACACACATACACCTGGCTTCACATTTGCGGATCCCTTCTAACACCAACATCAAAAGGGTACATCTAGGACGCTGTACGAGAATTTGCTACAAGTGGAACATGGTACATGCGCTGTACTGTAGTCACTACAGAGAGATTGATCCGATCGGAAAATAAAAACATCTTACATGCAATGCATAAAATATACAAAACAGTAACAGTATGGGAACATGGTTTCTATCACGGGGGTACTAATATTAGTTTATCTTTACAGTTATCTCTAAGTTACCTACACATTTGGTTTCGATCGCTTTCTTCCTTCTTCTCTGCTTATCGCACTAACTAATGTATCTAGCATCGAAAAGATTGGCAGATATGTGAGTTTATTATTAACGTTTTGGTTTTTCTTCTGTGGACTTCGGTGGACCGTTTGCAATTGGCTCGAAAAGGATTCCCCAGAAAACGGCACCACCACCACCAGCATACATGCATGCTTTTCGATTCATGCTTGTTCGGTTTGTTTGGTTTTTACGGTTTGGTAGGTTCATCTACAATTTCAACATCAACAACAGCGAGAACATAAATCCCTAAACCCTAGCTGACAAGGGGTGCAATCTGTGTATTTGTGCATTAGTTGGTGTCCGATGGATCTAAACCGATCGTGTTTTTTGTTTGTTTGTGTGTGCGTTGCAAAGTACAACCCGTGAGCGCCGCCTACTGGCAATCATCTGTATTGCGATCAGTACGATCGATCATAGGATCTTTCGTGTGCCGTTGGTTGCTGGCAGGTGTGCCGATATGCTTCAAAACATATTACTGCAGGCGTTACGAGTTTTGTTACAAATATTCTACACCACTGACACTACCGCAAAATGCGTTGAAATGGTACTGTTAAGCTCTTGAGAATGCAGCTGACTTTGATGCAGGTATGGGATTGGGAGGCTCTAGTGTTTTTACTAAGGTTGTTGATGTTGCTTAGTAAGGTCAAATTGCTGACACCTGCTCTAGATCCGCGGACGACCGTCCCGAGTTCATGACGACATTCTTCGCCGCATAGTCCGTTACATACCGATCGCTGCTTCGCGGATAGATGTTACCCATCTCTTGACCGCAGCACCACGAACTCCGGCTCGTCAGGATACGCTTGAAGGCCTCCCTGAACTCGGTGTTGAAGATTGAGTAGATGATGGGATTGAAGGCCGAGTTGGAATACCCGAGCCAGGACAGCACCTTGAACGTTTGCTGGCCGATGCACGTCTTGCAGAACGCAGCGATGATATTTACACAGAAGAACGGCACCCAGCAGATCAGGAACACACCCATTATCACACCGACGGTGATCGCCGCCTTGTGATCGGACACGTGGTACGGCGATGACGCGTGGTGGGCGAGCTGGCGAAGTTTGAGTTTGTTCTTGCTGCTCTTGGGCCTTCGTATACTGCGATAGCGTTTTTCGCTAATCTCGCCGGGACGTGTAACGGCACGTATAGATTTGACGTGCTTCTGAGCGTAGCAGTACAGCCTGCGGGGAAGAGAGAAAAAAAGACCGGAAACAAAAAAACCGTGAACCAACGACAGTCTGGGAAATTTATATCACAAACGATGACCGTCCGCCACGGTCCGCCACGGGATACGCATTGTTTTGGGATCGTTACAGGCGAATGACTTTCCCGAACCTTCTGGGAAGCAAATGTTTTGTTTGGCCGTCATTGCACAAGTTTTGTTGAATATTTTGAAAGGAAATAATAATGCTTCTTTATCAACTTCTTCACCATCGCGGAGGTTAATATTTATCCCGATCTTATTTCTTTATGCCATTTATCTACGTAGACACACGC
This sequence comes from Anopheles funestus, assembly GCF_943734845.2. Taxonomy (NCBI): domain Eukaryota; kingdom Metazoa; phylum Arthropoda; class Insecta; order Diptera; family Culicidae; genus Anopheles; species Anopheles funestus. The sequence continues at coordinate 55,728,883 of NC_064598.1, forward strand.
ACACATGTGTGTATTTATGTACATATATGAGAAATGTGATTATTTCTATTCGTCTATCCATTGCGGATAAAGCAATGATGGTTGAGTGTTGATAGATAGATCTTCCGGTCGGAAAATATTGTCGTCATCCTGTGCCATTCATGGTCGAGGAAGCATGCGGTTGATAATGGTGGTAGATTTTATCTTATTTTTTATTATTTTTTGTTGGTGTCGGTTATAAGCGGTTGATTTGGACTGATACTACACTGTTATATTTTTTTCCTTCCGGCCAGACTTATCAATCCAAACGCATTCATGTGCTAGTGCCCTTTTTGTTGTCTGAAATTTGTAATGCTTCCATTGAAAGTTTTAAACAATTTACGCATTTAATACTGAAATGATAAAAATGGCTAACGAAAGGAATATTTAACCTTATTTAAAATTGAGAAATTTATTTGAAATAAGCGAAAAAGCACAAAATTGGTTTAATGTTAAATTACAACCTTTCGCAACGAATTGTTTAAGACATTATTTTCCAGATAATAAAAGTAAGACAATTCGACAAAGTTAAAAAAACAGATTGAGATGGTGGATAAAATTTATTTTTAACTTTCTAAACTAAAATACTTGAGCTGTGTAAAAGCAGACCATTGGCAACACATAGAGACGTGTGGTGAATCCTTTCAATGGACGACACGAGCATATTGCTATGTAGCAGTAATCTACTGGGGTAAAATTGCACGGGCCATTCACAAAGCAACGACGAATTGTATAGGATTGGAATTAAACTGTTCTGCGAAACTGTATGCAGTACCACACACCTGGCCCAAAGCATTCGGTTACAGCGATATGACGTGAAGCAATGACCGGAAGCTTAAGCGAACGTTT